>NW_023270812.1:7706029-7921208 GCF_011800145.1 Mirounga leonina
TTATTTATTTATTTATTTATTTATTTATTTATTTATTTATTTATTTATTTATGAATCCTAATGAACAGCCATCATCCAACCAGAAAACTGGGATTGCCTTTGACCTCTCTTCCCGTCCCCTACCTCTGGCCCCTAATTCTGGCCTCCACCTCTTCCGGGTCTCACCACCACTGCTCTGGTTTGATAAATACGCTCAGAGGGGCTCTGTGTCTTCTCTAGATCAGGGGATCTCTTGGCGCTTTCCCCACATCCTGAACCTGCCAAGATGATCTTCCTAAAATGCGAATTTTGCATGGTTACTCCTCAGTGGCTCTAAATTGCCTACACGATAAAATCCAAACTGCTTAGCATAGAAATTGAGACCCTCCATGATCCGGACCCTGATTCCCTCATCAACCTCACTTCTCTATTAAATTGTTCACTGTTACTGAACCACTGAAATGGGGTCTATAGACTGAAGTTTTATAAACGGTGCTTATATTCTACTGAGAAAAGAGTGCTAAATTTGTTGGATTGTTCTAAAGAAACACATTAAAGTGAGAAAAATCTTAGGTTTGATTAAGAAACAAACTTTTGTTAGTTACTGTGGGAATCTGATTTTTTTTTTAACTGAAATGAACACATTTAGCAATTCGGAAAATATTGCTATTAATCAAACAACTAAAAAGTGTATCCATCTTTCTTTCATTGGCTCAGAAAACATTTAATAGATGCCAATAATGTAACACACAAATCCTCAGGCACTGCCACACAAAGATGAGACACAGCTGCAGCCTTCCCTGAGCTCAATCTGTGGCAGGAAAAGGCAAAAGAAGATATATAACACCATGTGGCAGGTGCTATGAGAAGCTGCTGGGCTTAACCAACTTGTATGAGGCCTCTTTACATGGCAGGGAGTAGGAAACCCAGACCAATCTCATTTGAGCCAAGGTGGGAGGGGCAGGGAGAAGAAACTTACTGTCACACATAAAGGAACATTTCAGGAACAGTTCACATCCAGTTATAGTTTTATCCAGGCACTCCAATACTGTTGTCAGATCTAGCTTTTCCCCTCTTAACGTCACTGATGTTTGTGTTGGCTTTCCCATAACCAGCCTTTCCCATTTGGTGACAAGTACTGACATTAGAATCTCCAGGCTTACATTCTCCTAGTTAATCAATTTTATAAAAACAAACAAAACTTCTTTCCTAATAATCCTATAAAATGGTCCCAGGTCATTGAGAGTTCTTGGCCTTGCTTGGGTTGCACATCTAATCTTAACCCAAACACTTGGCCAAGAGAATACAAAGTAATGCTTGATCCATGTCATCCTCCCAACCTTAGTGTTAGAGCATGGGGTAAGCTTCACTAGAACAGTGCAGGCTGGATGTAAGACAAAAGTGGTTCCCCAAGGAATAAGTGCCAAAAGAAGGAGGAAGAAGTGTTAAATAGGAAGGAAAGAAGATATATTTGTTCTAGGGCTAGAGCTGGATCTTGAAAGGTTAATAGAAGTTAGCCAATAGAAGGGTTAATGAAAACCATTCCAGGCAAAAGTGGCAGATAAGTAAAAACAGAGCTATCAAAAAAAGATGGCACCTTCAGGTACTTTTCAAAATTATTTCAATATGGTAGGAAACATGTGGGTGGGTAGATAGCAAGTTAAAAGACCAGAGGTGTTTAGTCAAATCATGATGAGCTGTCGAGTACTTTGATGTTGAGTAATTTTTTTTTTTTTATTTGACAGAGAGAGAGACAGACAGAAGAGAGAGCATAAGCAGGGGGAGCAGCAGAAGGAGAGGGAGAAACAGGTTTCCCACTGAGCAGGGAGCCCGATGCAGGGCTCGATCTCAGGACACTGGGATCAAGACCTGAGCCAAAGGCAGCTGCTTAATCGACCCAGATGTTGAGTAATTTTTTGGAGAAGTCTAAGCATACCAAATATATGAATACTTTGAAATTTCAGTACTAATTGGGGAAGATTTTGTATAGCCCTGTTCTGAAGAATTATGACCTATGGATCCACATGCTCTGAGCCCACTTGTGATCCAATTGGCCATGGTCAAATGGACATGAGATGGGCTTCTGATTGGAAGACAAGCTGGGACAAAACCTCTCTCCCACGGATACCCATATGCAGGATGGTCACTTGTCATACCTGTCAGGTCAGTACTCCAGAGGGGGAATCAACTACTAAGTAGCAGATGGAGTAGTAAGAAAAGAGGGAAGAGTTAAATTATCATAATGGCAGAAATTAGAGCCAGGAGTAACAACAATGTATTTACTATAGCTGTGCTCTGTCTTGAGCCACCATGCAGTTCTCCCGGTGATATTCTAGTGTTCATGAGAGCAGGCGGTGTGCCTTTCCTATTATCTCAGCTGCTCACATGAAGTTGTTGTTTTTCAGCATTAATCTTTACTATGAAATCCTTTCTTTTGGTCACTCTAGAAGGCCCCTGGGTCTTGTTGCCCGAAGGAACTCCAATAGTTTAAGTGCCTGGCATGGGTCCGTCCATAGTCTTCACGTTAACATGAAGACATTGGAAAAATTCTAAAGCACAGTATTGAAAAATACATGTTAACTTTGTGTTTTTCAATAAATTAAACAAAAGAGTGTGTCCTAGAATGGGGCAGGGGAGGGCAAACAATATACTCAATTTCTTCCACCTACAGAGGAAGTTTTTCTACTCTCATATATAAAACCCTTAGTTTTCAGGCTCCTCATTTGGTAACAGTAAAAAATTTTCTAACCAATCCTTGCTCTTGAGATCACGGCTCCCTGTCCAAGACTTGCCTTCTTGATAGTCTGTTTTGCTGCCTTGATGTTGACAATAGAGTTCAGACATGTCTAAGTAGAAAAATAAATACAGCAAAATAAATACACAAAAATAAATAAATTTAGTCTGAAATATCTACAAATGAACATGGGCAAGTCACAACCTTTAAACAATGTTTAATTCTTATTTGTATTATGAAATTATCTTATTCAGTATATATTTTAGGTCTGAGCCTTGAAATACTCTGTTTGCCTTTGACTTGTCAAAGGTTAACAATTCTGACATGAAGTTAGTGGATGAAAAAAATCCTTGAAACTAAGTGGCATATATTCACTTTGGGGGATGCGTTTTGCTGAGAACCATGATAGTTGCAGGGTAAAAAATACTGCCGTCATTAATCACACCAAATAATTGTTTTTATAAAATATGTAATTTCAACAAACAAAAAATCAAACATATTTTTATTTCCTTGTTTTATAGAAGAGGAGCCCAGAAACTGCACACAAGAGACACCAAGGGTGAGTTTCATAGACAATTCAACTTTGGGGCCCATTCTGGATTTCTAATCATGCAGCCTCTCTCACGGCAGGTTGTTATGATTAGGTTGAAACATTTTCATTTATCTTTGTTATCTGGAAAAGATAATTAGATAGTTCCACTGCAAAATAATTTACACAAATGGGCCGTGACTTTCAATATGTAGTTTTAAACTGCACATTTAAATAATATAATATCTGTCTCCCTTAATTTTACTATGTCTCCCTGGGGTGGCTTTGTTTTTCTTTTCTTCAAACACACAATTGGCTGAAACAACATACTAAGTGTCTTCGGTTTATTCATTTGAAATTTTGGAATAGGTAATGTAGGAAGCTTGTTCAGAATTTTACCAAATTCTTAGCATGAAAAATGAAAGTGGCTTTGAACTGAAAACAAAAAGCAAAAAAACAAAAACAAAAACAAATTCTGAAGCCCTGGCTAAAGATAAGGATTACATGTGGGATATACTTGTCTTTGGGGTGTGTGTGTAAAACATAATGAAGGGGTTTTCGTTTTTGTTTTCCTTTTAGTCATTTCCGTGCATAATCCAAAATCCAAAATATGTATTACCTGTTAATCAGAAGCAAAGTTTGCCTTACTTAATTATACAGCTAAGCTTGTTCTCCATCGAGTGTTTGGACAACAGTACTTTCTTTGGTGAATGGTCAGTTCTTCCTGAAGACTTTGTTCCTTCAACTACTCCATCAGTTACAATTCATGGGTTGAGCTATCTGACTCATGGGATAGAGAGATGAAGGCCCTAATGAATTTAGGTTAGAAGATTAAACATCTACCTACATTATACCTAGAGATGCTCTAATAGATTATTACCACCAATTTACCATCACAAAATTGATTGTATTTAGTGAGGTTTCCAAAATATAGATGAGATGCTGCCAACTAGGCAGCAACCACTTGGTCTGAATAATTCTTTAATTAGATATAGCCTCTGAGCGTCCCTATATTCAACTGACATTGACAATATTGAGCATGATTAAACTATTAATTTTATGCTTTCGTTTTATAATAATAATGAAAATACCAAGAGATTCCAATTTCTCATGAGTTTAGATGGACAACAAAATCTACATACAGGCAAGGGCCTTCAGAAATATGTATAAAAATATTTCAGGTTTTAGAGTTTGAAGTCATGACTTCTAGTTAGTTGGTTCAATAGAAAACATGCCCTTCTTGAGTTACTTAACTTCTCAGAGGCTCAGTGAACTTGTTGATAAATGTGTGGTGTTATTGGTGTGACATTAAACAAATACTATATATCATTTTACATACATATATATAAATAAAGGCATAAATACTATAGAGATGCTTGTATATTAACACTAAGAATGTAAAAAAAAATAGTGATAATAGATAATCCCCACAAAAAGTCTTTAGGGGGGGATGTTCAGAATAAGATGTTAATCACACAAATCTGCAACTTTTCCCAGAGACACGTCCTTTGTAGCTTCTTTCCTAATTATGATTTTTCTGAGTAATATAAACATTCCCTGAGCAAACTTGTTTATACTCCTAATTAGTCACATCTGGAATAAAGTGTTTGCAAAGATAAGAGTCAACATACAGTTCTCCAACTTATGAGGTGTTTTTTTTTTTAATTAGTAGATCTAAAAAACACGGTTTGATTCTATAACAAGTTATGTTCATATTAGTAATGCCTTAATGTGTACCATTTAAAGCAAGAGACACTTACATATTCTGAACGGCATCAAATAAACAATCAATCTCTGATGGCAATTTTTTTTTAATTTATTTTTATCACTCAAAAAATACCTGCAAAGTCCAAATCCACTGACCATCTCCCAAGCCTCTCTGTTGAATTATTTCTTTGACATATGAATAGAAAACCACCTCAGGGATGATTTTGTTCCCAGAGTATCTGTAGCATCCACATTCTAGACTGAGCTAGAATAATAGTTGAATATTATTTGTTGAATAATTGTGACTTTGGGCTCTCTTTCCTGCAGGCAGTGCCTGAGCCTACCACGGAGACATCATCATCAGATAAGGAGATCTCTGAAAGATCTAATCTCAGGTTCTGACAGTGTTATCTCCATACACGTTTCTTTACCGCATGCAAAGACCACAGTTGTGTGTCTGTAATTCAAATATCCTTCAATTAGTCAAGTCCCATAGCACCATTCTTCAATTTAAGAGCTAGTCCCCGGCACTCCAAATATAGGAAGAGAATTGCATTGTTAGTCACAAAAGCCAACATCACAATACTGTGATCGTCACTGGTACATATCCCTAGCTCTGGCTGGGTTCTAATATACGAACATAAGAAGTGCGTGCTCTCTAATATGACCTTGAACTAATAAGTACATTTAAGTACATTTACCATGTGCAGCATACCAGGTGCTGTTCTAGGCACCAGGGATAGCCAGAGGCCCTGGTCTCCTGGAGTGATGTCTTATATGGTGACACAGGCCAGAAAAAGGAAAAAGTGACAGTACCAGATGATGAAAAAGTATTATGAAGAAAATTACATGAATGTGATTGGGAGAGCTTAGTCAGTTTGGGGTTAATTTGATCAAGGAATGCCAGGTGAGGATTTCAGGAAAAGGGAGGCCCCGGGGGAGTACCTGGAGTCCCATGGGGGCAGACATGCATGCGCTGGGTAGTTCTAAAGAGAGGCACACTCAGACTGACTGCTTCCTCCAAGTGAGGAAGGGATCTTGGAAGGAAATGAGGTCCAAAAAGTAGGACCTGATCCAGGATCAGAACTTAGGATTTTGTGGAACACAGAACACAGATCTGCACATTGACTTGTATTTTTCACAAATCCTCATGTATGTTTGAATTGTTTAGATTTTTTGTTGTTGAGTTATTTTATACCCCAGGATGGTAGTTCTCCCTGTATCATTGAAGAATATGGCAAAGATGGATATTTCTCAATTATTTTGTCTTAATGAGAAATTGTAACACACTAAATCACTCTAAATAAAGGAAAAATAATTTAAAAATGTATATTAAATCTTATGGTAAAAATCTGTATGGCCAATTATAAAATTAATAACCTCATGATTAATTAATATATAACTAACTTCTAATGAATTATTCTTATTTTTAAGTGTTACTGGTCACTGATTGCAGAACAGCCACCAAATAAGTAAATATCAATTTGTACAATTACAGTATCAAGAATAGAATGGTTTCTAGGGGGTGTGGAGAAGTAGCAGTGAGATGTATAGAACAAAGGCTTAAAAAGCTGAATTCACAAAAGCATGAAATGATATTCAACCTCACTAGTAATCGGGAAGCTAAAAACCAAACCCCAGTAATGAAACATTCTGCACTCATATTTGAAAACTCTGAGAGGAACGATTATTGTTGAGGATCACAATGGGAACTTTGACTCATTGCATGTGGGATTATAAATCTGTGTCAAGTATTCTGAAGAACAATATGGCATATTTAGTAAAGTGTAAGAAATGCATATCCTCTAATTGAGTCACTCCACTCATAGGTATATGAGAATGATCCTAGGGAGACACAAGCAAGAATGTTCACAGCTGCAACAATCTGGCAACAACAAAAAATATTCATCCACGGGGGCTTGTGTAAAAAAAAAATACTGTATTTATGCCATGGAACATGATACAACAGTGAAACTAAATGAACTAGCGCTATATATATCAACAGTGGATGACTCACAAACAACATTGAATGAACAAACATAGTTGCAGAATAGTATATATGGTGTGATGCAAGTTATAGAAAGCTTTAAAATATACAAAACAATAATGTATATTGATCTGGGATATGCATAAGTGGCATAATGCATGAAAGTTATAACCATACTGCTTTGTCACAGGAAAGAATAAAATTACGATTTCTGTTTTTGAACATTAACTTCTGCCAATTTATCAATGACTATCAAATGCTCTTCTTTGCCTGTTCATGTTCAACAGAGTACAGCCAGAGTCGTTCATTTATCTTCATTAATAGCCAAACACAGATTACTCTTTATTGACTTTAATTTCAAAGTTTCTTTTACATGAAGTAAGGCACATAGCAAAATTCTTTAGGGTAATAAGTGTGGCAGAGATTCATAAAACTTCCATTACATAAAAAAAAATCCAGAAATGAAAATACTATCCATGTCTTTATTTCTTCAGGTTTGATTCTTGAAGCTTTTAAGTGTCTCTGTAGAAAACAAAACAAAACAAAACAAAACAAAACAAAACAACAAAACAAAACTCACTAAAGGACTTTACCAGAAAATGTATTATAAATCACTATTATTTTTTGTCAAAAACATCAAACATGACTTTTTCTCCAAAAATCAGAGCAAATGATGAAATGAAAGCAAATATTGCAAGTATTTTATTTACTGCTTTATAATGAATGTCTGCTTCTTGATGAAAACAAAAAACATATTTAAGCATTGACTATTTAATTTCTTCTAGCCATTAAGAACAACAACTTTGGTCATTCCCTTTGACATTCTTCAAAATTTGATTTTTTTTTACTATGTCCATTTTATTATATTTTATTGTGGCCACAATTAATTGTTTTCTCTGTAATTTCAGTGCACTGAACCTTAAAAAACATCTAAAAAGTTGTTTCACTGTACTTTGTTCAAGACTGATACTATTAAATTTCATCCAATAATTCCATAATTTTCAATTATTTCATGTATTTACTAAAGTTTGCACTTACAAAACAAAAATATCACTCCTCACAGTTTGCATTGTTTCACTGTTTTACATTTTACATGTGATGAAATCTAAAAGTGGTCACAGAATAACAGAACTGGAGTAATTTGAATTTTGTTGCTTCATTTTTTTCCCACAAGAATTGTGCTATAATTTTCTATTTTAAATCCACTAGTTTAAGTGGCAAGTACATGTACTACCACAGGATATGGAGATAAAAACTCTTCCCAAAGTGAGCTTATATGATCCCCAAATTTTGCAAACTCATCTTCCAAAAGGACACATGTAGCTCAGTTCTCTGGAATAACTATCATATAGAATGCAACTTATATTAAGGATAAGTGATTTAAAAGATACTCCTTTAAGGCTTATATGCAGATTATTAAAACTTAGATTTATTAAAGTTTAGAATTGTACACTTTTGGTGATAATAAAAAGCAACCCAGGGAATGGGGGTATGGGTGAAGGTGGTCAAAGGTACAAACTTGCAGTTATAAGATGATAAGGTGTGGGGATCTAATGTACAGCATGGTAACTATAGTTAAAAATACAGTGTTGTGTCCTTGGGAATTTCTAAGGGAGTAATTCTTAAAAGTTCTCCTCACGCATACGAAGGATGACTATGTGAAGTGATGGAGGTGTTAACTAACCTAATTGTGTTAATCAAAATCTTTTTGAACATGAAGATGGGAACAAGACATCCTAAAGCACTCTCTCTACTACACTCTACACTTGGTGGTTTAATAAAATTATCTTCAATTTTTAATAAGCTTTTTATCTTAAGTAATTAATTGGAAGATTACAGGAACTATTGCTGTATTTTCCACAGTATTTTGAAAACCCAATTGAGTGATTAAAGGTCAGGACTGAAGAGAGAAAGGACTCAACTTATAAGCCATTATAGTTGTGAGGAATTGATAAGGCACAGGTTATTGAGCCAAAAGTCACTCTGGAGAAGGCTCAGAATGCAGAGTCCCTGACCCCACCAAAGAGATGCTAACTGATACCTGGGTGTAGCAAGACCCAAACCCTTTAACTGAAAATATCACTCCCAACTCATCAGATGATATTGATGCAGGTGATTCTAGGACCCCCACTGGGGAACTTTCTCAGGGGAACTAATATTTTGTATTGAATGTAACAGCCTAAGGATCTTTGGACATTCCCTACTTGATCAAACTGATCCTAGATTTAAGAGGCAAAAACAGTGTTCAAGATCATTTAGGTGAGTAAATAAATATTAGAATAAAATGATGTATGAGAAAATGCTTTATTTGATAGAATTTATAAGCCTCTAGCCAAAATAAGTAAAGAAGAGAGAGAAAGGATGCATATTACTAGTATCAGAAACTAGAAAGGAGACATCACTACAGAGTCCATGGACATTAAAGGGATAGTCAAGGGTACTAGGAACAACTCTATGTCCACAAAGCTAATAACCTAGATGAAATGGATCAACTGCTTGAAAAACACAATCTACCAAAACTCACACAAAAAGAAGTAGATGATATAAATAAGCCTATATTTTTTAAAGAAAGCAAATCAGAAATTAATAACTTCCCAAGACAGAAAGCAACAGGCTAAATGAATTCACTGGTGAATTCTATAAATATGTAAGGAAAAAAATTACACTAATTTTCTATAAGCTCTTTCAGAAGATAGAAGCAGAGGGAATACCTCTTAACTAATTGTATGAGACCAGCATCCCCCTAATACCCAAACCAGACAAAGACATTACAAGAAAAGAAAATTACAAACCAATATCTTTCATGAACAAGGATGCAAAATCCCTAACAAAATTTTAGCAAATTGAATAAATATATAAATAAATAATATAATTACACCCTATAACCAAGTGGGATTTATCCAAGGTATGCAAAGGTTGTTCAACAACCAAATATCAAATGATATAATCCATCACATCAGTAGACTAAAAGTCACATGATCATATCAATAGATGCAGAAAAAGCATTTGACAAAACCCAACACCCATTCATAATAAAAACTCACAGTAACCTAGGAATAGAAGAGAACTTCATTAACTTAATAAACTTCATTAAAAAAAAAGTTACAGCTAATGTCATACTTAATGGTGAGGAATTCAAAGTTTTTCCACTAAGATCAAGTACAAGATAGGGATGCCCCCTCTCACCACTCCTTTTTCACTTTGTGCTAGAAGTTCTTGTGTATGCAGTTAGATAAGGAAACACAATGAAAGATATACAGATTAGTAAAAAAGATATAAAAATCTCTCTCTCTCTTTTTTTTTGCAGATGACATGATCATCTATGTAAAAAATTTTTAGGAATCCACAAAAAAACTCCTGCAACTAAATAAGAGATTATGGAAAGGCTGTAGGGTACAAAGTTAATATACAAAAATCAGTTGTTTTCCTATATACTAGCAATGAACAAGTGGAATTAGGAATTAAAAACACATTAGCACCTCAAAAGTGAAATACTTGAGTACAATCAAACAAAATATGTGCAACATCTATATTAGGAAAACTATAACATTTTGATGAACTAAAATAAAAAGACTAAGTGAAGAGATATTCCGTATTTACAGGTAGGAAGACAATATTGTCAAGATGTCAGTAATTCCCAATTTGATTATAAAATCAGTACAAATCTGATCAAAATCCCAGTAAGTTATTTTATTGATATCAGCAAACTGATTCTAAAGGTTATATGGACAGACAAAAGATCCCAAATAGCCAACACAATGAGAAAAACAAAGTTGGAAGACTGACATTACCTGATTTCAAGACTTACTATAAAGCTACAGTAGTCAAGACCATGTGGTACTGGCAAAAGAATAGACAAATAGATCAGTGACAGAATAGAAATAAAGAGCCGAGAAATAGATCATCATAGAGAGTCAACTTTTGACGAATGAGTAAAGGCACTATAATCTTTGACAAAATGGTCTTTTTCACATGAAGAAGAAGAAGAAGAAGAAAAAGAGGAAGGAAGAGGAAGAAGAAGAGGAAGAAAGAGAAGAGGAGGAGGGGAAGGAAGAAGAAAGAAGAATTTAGATACAGACTTCACACCCTTCACAAAAATTAACTCAAAATGAATCACAGGTCCAAATGTAAAATCCAAACTAAACTCCTAAAACATAGGAGAAAACCCAGATGACCTTGGGTGTGGTGAAGTCTTTTTAGAAATAACACTAAAGACATGATCCATGAAAGAAATCACTGATAAGCTGAACTTCATTCAAATTGAAAACTTCTGCTCTGTGATAAACAATCTTAAGACAATGAGAAGACAAACCATAGACTGGGAGAAAATATTTGCAAAAGACATATCTGATAAAGAACTTTTATCCAAAATATACAAGGAACTATTAAAAGTCAACAATAATTAAACAAAAAACCTGATTTTAAAAATGGGCCAATAGGGCACTCGGGTCACTCAGTCAGTTAAGTGACCCATTCTTGGGTTCAGCTCAGGTCCTGATCTCATGGGTCATGAGATCAAGCCCTGCATTAGGCTCTGTGCTCAATGGACATCTACTTGGATATTCTCTCCCTCTGCCCCTTCCCCCACCCTCAAATATATAAATAAATCTTAAAAAAAAAAATGGACCAATGACTTTAACAGACTCCTCACCAAAGAAGATATACAGATGGCAAATAAGCATATGCAAAAGATTATCCACAGCATGTGTCATTAGAGAAATGCAGATGAAAGCAACAATGAAATACACTACTCACCTATTTGAATGGCCAAAATCTGGAATGCTGACAACACCAAATGCGGTCGAGGAAATGAAATAATAGAAACTCTCATTCATTGCCAGGAGGAATACAAAGTGATACAGCCCCTTTGGAAGGCAGTTTGGTGGTTTCTTATAAAACTAAAAATACCTTTATCATAAGATTCAGCAATCATGTCCTTTGGCATTTACCCAAAGAAATTGAAAACTTACGTCCACACAAAAAAACAGAACATGGATGCTTATAGCAGTTTTATTCATAATTTCCAGTCTTGAAAGCAACCACGATGTCTTTCAGTGGGTGAATGAATAAATAAAATATGGTATATTCAGGCATTAGAATATGATTTAGTCCTAAACAGAAATGATCTACCAAGTCATGAAAAGACATCAAGGAAACTTCAATGCCTATCACTAAATGAAAGAAACCAGTGTGAAAAGACTACCTACTACCTGTTTTCAAGTCTATGACATTCCGGAAATAACAAAATAATGGAGACAATAAAAAGACCTGTGGTCGTCAAGGGCTGAGGGCAGGAATGGATGAATAGGCAAAGCACCGAAGAGTTTTATGGCAGTGAGAATACACTGTCTGATGATGCGCATAGTGATGGATATATGTCATTATACTTTTGTGCAAGCCCATAGAATGTACAACAGCAAGAGTGAAGCCTCCGGTGAACTATGGATTTGGGGTATGATGTGTCAATGCAGGTTCATTCTTGGTAAAAAAATGTACCATGCTGGTGAGTGATGCCGACAGTGGGGGAGGCTCTGCATGTGTGGGCATGGGAGGCATGTGAGAAATCTCTTCCTTTCAATTTTGCTGTAAACCTAAAACTGCTCTAAAAATTAAGTTCTTTTAAAAAGAAAAGAAAATGTTTCATAACCCATTCAGCATCATGCAAACATAAGACTACTGTTTTCACATTGAGGGTGGTGTTTGACAAAATATTTTGTAGATCTGGGACAGAAGACTAAGGATGGTGGTTGGGGGGTAGGAGACTTGATTCCCTAGTATAATTCTTAAAGGAATGATTTCAATAAATGTGTTTATACTAACTTGATAATGGTGTGAAACAAATGCGGGCCTGATCCTGGTTTCTGAGACAGAGCTGAATGTTTTCTCAAGGTCCCCAAACAAGTTTTTTAAAATCTGCAAAAATGGCCTCAGAAAGTGGGAAGGAGAAATTAGATTTAGTTTTGCTTGTAAATAAGAAATATCCTGAATCCAAACACATATGCTCTATGCTAAACTCTCCTCAGATTAGCATAATCAGAAAGTTGAATTTGTTAATTCCAGATCAAGGAAGGAGTTGTAGCCCATCTGTTTCTTTGCAAAATTTGAAGACCTATTACAGTCTCAGTGAGAACAGAACTCTGTGTTTATTGCCATTTTAATAATTTTGTCCTTTATGGAGAACCACTCACCCAAAAGTCTTCACACTTCACTGCAGGCAGTGAGGGTCTCCATAACCCACTTGGTGGGGAAAGGGAGACATGTGGCGGCTGCTTCCCATGCAATATTAAAGAACAATTTGAAATCCAAAGTGGAGAAGAATATTGCATCTACATAACAGCATAGAGGAAATAAAGAACACAGTTGCCTCAAAAGAAACAGGACTGAAATTAATCCCTTACTTGTGTAAAGAATAGCTGGGGGACCATTACTGTGTCTTAAATCCTAGCAGCTTTTTTTCCAGCAGCTGTCTCGGGCTGCCACACTGGATGGCCACTCGGCAGTGACCCTGAAGGACGAGCACCTGTCCCTGATTATCAGCAGCACTGGAGGACATCCCTTCAAGGTCTCCTCTCCCAGAAGTGAACAAGCTTAATCTGTGCTTAGTGCAGGAGCCAGCAGGTTGGAGGTGGACGAAAATAATTGGCAAGTCAAAGGACAGGGCAGCCTATGGATAAGGCCACAGCTCCCAGCCTGAGTTTCCATCCTGCTGTTACTTTAACGAGCCTCCTCTGCTCAACTTAAAGTTCTGATTAAATACTGTTCTTGATGAATGAGCAAGGACAGTCCGGCACTGGGGACATCATTTATTTCAGATGGGAGTCAGAAGGGCATGTTTAAGGATATTACACAGGTCACGCAACAACAAGGCCCATGGAAGAATACAAATGTCAGAAAGTCATTTGCCTTTTCACTAGAAAACTTACACTCTTCTTCCATTAAAAGTGATTTTATTTTTTTTTAAAACCTCCTTTCCCAATAGGTTTGGGAGCTCACCTCTTGCCATACACACATTTTAGAGCTCTGAGTTACTGGCACCTGAAATCTTCTGGTCCACGCTTTATTTACTTAGAATTGGTAGGAAATGAACTGTTTTAGAGGGACATACTTTCCAAGTAACCATCAAAGCTTACTCCTTGGGGTGGTAATATTAATTAAAATATTACACTTTTGGGCGCCTGGGTGGCTCAGTTGGTTAAGCGACTGCCTTCGGCTCAGGTCATGATCCTGGAGTCCCTGGATCGAGTCCCGCATCGGGCTCCCTGCTCGGCGGGGAGTCTGCTTCTCCCTCTGGCCCTCCCCCCTCTCATGTGCTCTCTCTCATTCTCTCTCTCTCAAATAAATAAATAAAATCTTTTAAAAAAAATTACACTTTTTTTTTTTTGCTTTTAAATAGCCTATGAAATATGGTTTAATAATTCCTTCATAGCTCAGGGTCCTAACTTTCAGTATCAGTTGTATCATATAGCAGTGCAAAGTGGCCCTGACTCGAAGTGGCCTTTGAAAAACTGTGCTGATTCACATAGTTTTCCAGGCTCTCTCCACTACCTATCTCTTCCTGCTCAGAGAAATCCCCTCTTGCTGCTGTTTCTCCCCCTTTCAATTTTTAAGGGTGCCACATGACCACATGACAGTTATTTTCAGAATGTGTATAAAATAAGAGTAAATAGCATTACTGTGTGAGCAGGGATGAACTAATGGATCATAAAATCTATGACTTCAAGTGGTCTATATCAAAAGATCAGACAACTATCTTATCTCCTAACCAGATTTTTTTTGATTCAAAGAGTTGAGGCTGCTGATTAAATGGCCTGCAAAGAAGCAAAATGGGACTGCATAATATTGCACCTCAGTTTTTTGGCTATTGGTATAATCCGTTCTGAAAGAGCACCAAATAATATATGTATTATTTGGTTCTCATATAGATAAAATATGTATGTATATATATATATATATATATACGTGTGTGTGTATATATATATATATATATATACACGTGTGTGTGTATCTATATACATGTAGATAGTATATGTACTATTTGTAACAATGTAATAATATATTTGTATATATGTATATGTACATGTATATTTGTAAAACTATATATATAATACTATATATACTTGGCATTAATTTTAGTAGTGCATGGGCTATATTTGACATATATATTAAGAATAAATACTAAAACAAGATTTTAAATTTCAAAATGAAATATTTCTCTGAAAGATTTTTCACATTTGAAATGATCAATGTGCCCCTCCATCCAGGGTAGCATAGTCTGTAATGGCAAATAGCTAGAAACTACTTAAATATCCAAAATAAAGGACAGTCTGAAGCAACCACAGTTCATCTTTGTAAGGGAATGGAAAACAAATGTAAAAACAAACAAAGACAGAAATAAAAGCAAGGAGAGTCCTTTATGAATGAATATGGTATGATTTCTATATTGGAGAAGGTAGGCTAACCCATTGTAGACCCACAGCATATCAGCATATCAACAGGATCAAGGTATTTCTCACTCTCCTGGTTGGCAGACAGTTCTCTACAAAATGATGCTAGGCTCTTAACTCTAAAGGGTCATTTTTTATTAACTTTCACTGAGATTACACAAAGATTACTACATTTTTCCTTTCCCCACCTGGCCTTACTCCCTCTTAAAACTCATATTGTCTACATCCCACCAATGGAATGGAACGGAACATGGTGGACCTGTATTTGCTTCTTAAAACTCCTGATCTGAAAGGGAGTATGACTTCTCACACTTTATCTCAAAGAGCTAGTCCTGTGGCCATATTTAGATCCAACAAAGGGTATAGGTGCAGCTCCTGGCTGAGCAGCTGCTTTGAACTGCAGCTGTTATTCTGGAAGGGGAGAATGTACCTTGCTGGACTATGACCATCTCATTTACATATCATTATGTGAAAAAGCAAGGGGCACAGGATTGTGTCACTATGTGTCTGAAGAGAAGGGGGAATATACATTTGTACTTTCTTGTCACATGCATTAAAAAACTAATAACCATGGTTACCTATGGAAGGGGTTCTGGGAATTAACTAGATAAGACAGAAGAGAAATTTCACTATATACCTTTATATACTTCTGATATTCTAACAATGTGAATGGAATTACCTATTCAGAAAAAATAAGTTGAAGAAGAGGAAAATGATAGAATGCCACCAATCTAGACAGAAGGTAAGAAACATGACTTCTAGACGTGCAGTAGACCCATCTGGCTCAGGGCCCTCTCATCCCACAGGCAGTGTAGGAGTGGATGAGGCCATCTGGGAGCTCTGTCAGGAGCTGCAGTCTTGAAGACTGTGAACAAAGTGTAGGCGAAAATGTACCAGAACTGATGTCATTATAGGAAACCTGCTTTTCTTTGCTCAAAGAAGAGGGAGAAATTTATAGAGTGAATATCTCACTACATACAATCTGTGAAATATACATAAGCAAAGCAGGTGTGTTTTCATAGGTTTTTTTTTTTGCAATAAATATGTTTCTTACTGACCCCAGTGAATTGGAGGCATCTTTACCACAGAGAATGGAACACTGGTGTTACTTCACTATGCAAATGTTCCCTACAGCATCTGAGTATGGATTTAGAAAGAGTAAGGGATCTATACACAGGATTTAGAGAATAGTAGGGTGTGGATAGGTAGCTGAAGGGGGAGTAGTTTGCTGGCTCCCTATTGCCTAAAAGGGAAGATGTTCAAAGGATGTTTCATCCTCAGCTTCAAAATTTGTGTCTGTAGGATTCCCACAAGGATCAGGAATCCACTATGAGGAAGTTTATAAATGTGGTGGCTCTCTGAGACAAAACATGAACGCCACAGGACATCAGTTCACTACCTCCATGGTTTAATCGGTTATGTGATCCCAACTGCCAATTGAGTGAGTTTTCCTAGAAGAAAGATGTAAGGAAGATCTAGAGAAGTGGCAGTGTCTCAGGAGGTACACTCTGGACAGTTTGGGGACATGAGCTTTCAAGCAGGACAGAGTGAACGTACTTCACTGTTGAGCTAAGAATTGATTCTGCTTTTGAGTCTCAAAGTATAGTGTCTCAGCCACTCAGTGATGTTCAGTTACTCAAGCCAACAGAGAACTCTTTACCGTAGTATATTATAAATAATATGTCCTTTCCCTAACAACCCAGTGTTCTTCATTAGATGGATTATAATTCCCTGAATGAGCCAAAGGAGAAAAGTTGTGGTATCATTCTTTTGGAAAGTTCCTCATTTTGCATTCCTGGTGTGCAAGCATCCACTAAGATCTTGTATGAACAGGTCACACAATTTTCATCCTCAAGGAGTTCCATAACTCATGGAGGAGACAAATATTTAAATTAATGGAACCAATTGTAATAAATATTATAATTAAAAATATAGACTTTTGGGTCCCAGATTTTTGGTTTCTGTAACCCATAAAATTTAAAATGTGATATAATACAAAGCTGCCATTATTTAGCTTGTCAAAAAAATCCTTAAAAAACTACCACTTACTATCACCATCATTTCATAAAGTAAAGGTTATTATAACATCAAACAAACAAACAAAAAAACCCTGAAAGCATAAGATCTCGAAAGAGAGTAAAGAAAGATAGGTCCTTATATTTTAAAATTCAAACGCAATTTCTACCTTAAAAATTCTTGACATTTTATAATATGTAATTTGTTTCTTGATACAAGTTTGTCATTCTGTTTTCAATTTGGGGACTTGTATTCACCAGTACAATGTGAAATGGAGCTTGAATGTTCAATTTTTTCCAGTAATATATTTATCACATTTTAGAAAATTGATTCACGTAGGTATAATGGTGACAATTGAAGTAATATTCTTATGCTATTCACTGAATTCAGCACACAAATTCCCAGTGAGCTGACACAAATTAAGACCCTCATTCTTGTAGCTACTTTTTCCCTAAAAATATAATATCTTTTCATCAAGAAATGTAGGAAAGAGACCTCAGGTGCTTTCAGCTAGATGGCCACTACACCTGGGGCTGTGTAATGTGTGGGCTGTAATCACCAACACGGAGAATACAGGAGCTTTTTCTAAGAGGAATGCCCCATGTTGGTGAAAATGTCCAGGACCTACACAGGTCTACTCCCTGGCTTTTGGGAACAACTGGTATAAAGAATCTTGAGTGGGACTCTGAGGGATAAAAGTTGGTTTCTTTAAAACTGGAATGAGTCTGTTGTAGGCAGCATATACTTAGGTTTTGTTTTGTTATTGTTGTTGTTTTATCCATCCAGCCACTCCATGCCTTTTGTTGGAAAATTTAACCCATTTACATTTAGAGTAATTATTGTTAGGTATGGACTTACTAATACCATCTTACTATTTTCTGGCTATTTTGTAGTTCTCTTCCTCCTTTCTTCCTCTCTTGCTGCCTTCGTTTTTGAATTGAAGTTTTTTTGAAGCAGTGTGCTTTATCTTTCATGAATTGTAGGTTTTTACTCTATGGTTGCCAAGAGGCTTACCTAAATCATGTTATAGATATAACAGTCTATTTTACAGTGATAATAACTGAACTTTTATTGCAAACAGACTCTCTACTGTTTTGTCCCTTCCTTTTATATTTCTGATGTCACAATTTACCTCTTTTTATATTGTGTATTTATCAACAAATCATTGTAGCTGTAGTTATTTTTTAATACTTTCTGTCTTTAACTTTTGTACTGGAGTTAAGTGGTTAGCACACCACTGTATTATAGTATGAAAGTATTCCAAACTTGACTATATACTTAACTTTACCTTTATGTTTTATATTTTCATGTTTTCGTATTACTAATTAATATCCTTTCATTTCAGCTTGAAAAACCTCCTTTCACTATTTCTCATAAGATAGGTCTAGGGGTGACAAATTTTTTCAGCTTTGGTTTTCTGCAAAAATCTTTATCTCTTCTTTATTTCTGAAGGATAACTGCTAGATAGAGTATTCCTGTTTGGCGTTTTAGTTGTTGTTGTTTGTTTGTTTGTTTGCTTGTTTGGTTGGTTGGTTGGTTTTATTTTTTTCTTTTAGCCCTTTGAATATATCCTTTCACTCTCTCCTGCCCTGTAAGGTTTCTGTTGATAAATATCCTCATGGAAATTCTCTTTAAGTTACAAGCTTCTGTACTCTTGCTGCTTTTAAGGTTGTTGTGGGGTTTTTTTGGGTTTTTTTTTGTTTGACAGTTTTATTTTAATGTGTCTTGGAGCACATCTCTTTAAGTTGAGTTTGTTTGGTGACCTATGAGCTTCATGGACTTGGATATCCAAAGCTGCCCCCATATTTGGGAAGTTCTCTGCCATTAATTCTTTAAATAAAATTTCTTCCCCTCATCTCCTTCTGGAACTCTAATAATTCATAAATTGATTCTTTTGATGATATCCCATAAATCATGTAGGTGTATCTCATTTTTTTCATTCATTTTTTTTCTCTTCTGACTAGATGATTTCAAACTTTCTGTCTTCTAGCACACAGATTTTCTTCTGCTTGAGCCAGTATGTTCTTTCATACTCTTGATTTGTATATTTTTATTTCATTCTTCGTATTCTTCAGCTCCAGAAGTTTTGTTTGGCTTCTTTTTATGATTTCTATCTCTTCATTAAACTTCTAATTTTTTCCTAGATTATAAAGCAACACCCTGAGCTGGTTCCCCAGCTTCTGCTTCCTGGTGAATGTCTAATTGTTAAATTGTCTTTTGATAGGTTCCATGATATAGTTAAGAAGACCCATATCCCTTTAAGCCCTCCAAAAATCCTATCTGCTGCTTTCCCAGATTTTCCCACCCTGCAGACATGTAGCCCATGATTCATTACTCTGGAGGGGGCCAGCAAGAAATGTGCCTCTCTGGAAGCCTCCCACACAACTGGTGAACTCAGGCGCTCACTCATATGGTCTTACTCACTTTTCCCTGTGAGACTGCATGCTGAAAAGATCTGTCTTGGCCCTAAGGTGTGCCACCTTGGGGGAAGGCTAATGGGGGTAAAGTCAGACTGTTCCTCTTGCCCACCTCCAATGCATCTAGACTCATATATATATAATTTTTTTCCCCTCCAGTGTTGTGCTGGAACTTCTCCTCTGCAAACCTGGACTTCCACAAAGGCTCTCTTGTCCATGGGTGGTTGTCTAAGACAGGTGTTCTTCAGGAACTCCTGGATCACCCCTCTTCCTGTGCATGGTCAAGATGAGAGGCTCATTTGTCACCTTAAGCCTTGTGTAACAAGTTTTGCTAATTTAACCAGTGAGGTCCTCCCTTGAGAGTCTTGGCATTAAGCAAGTGTTTCTGAGCTGACCTTCTACTCTACCAATTCTGTTATAAGGGTTTGTTAAAACTCATACCCTAAGTCAGCAGGGATTGGCAAATCCACTAGAAGAAATCCTGGCAGTCTCTATGATTTCACTTTTCTTTAAGTGTCTGATTCCTGAAAAAATTTCTACATTTCAGTCTATGGATTTAGGATATCCCAGGAAAGGTTTCTTTAACCTTTGCTCCTTGAATGGCTACAAACAGAATCCTACATGTAGTCTTCATTCTGGAGTTCTTTTATCATTGTCATGCCTTCAGTACAATCTGATTTTTATATAAACACATTAGTTCTCTTTCCTATTGCCTACTACTTCATTAATATACTGCTATCTTCAAGCTCACTTTGTTAAATTTATAAAGGTTCTTGAGCAGCCCACTTACTACCTATATTTCTCTCCATATTAACTTTCTTTCCCATCTAGCCTTGAGATTGATAGTACTTTATTTCAATCACTGTTTTGATTTTATCCTCAATTTTTGTACTCATTTGGTAAATCTTCAACCTTTGATTAATATCCACTTTTTTGGACAACTCAGCAATATAATAAACTTCTTCATTGGATACTCTCGAAGAAATGAAATCACTAAGGAAAATTATTCTCTGTGTCTTTATTTTTGTTCTCTCTATACCTATTTTCTTCTGGACACATATCTCACTACTTTCTACCCCACTTTTAATAGATGACCTCACTTCTTACTTCATACAAAAAAATAGAGATGATATGATACTGAGTCTCTTAACTTCAAACCATCTTAACCATCTCCTCACCTATATATAATCTTCCTCTGTTTCTTTTCTATCACTGGAAAAAAGGTAAAGAATCGTATCTAAAACTAATCTCAGTGCCTGTTCCCTGGTGTCCATATTATCACATCTTTTCCAATGAATCTCAAATTCATTCATTCATTCATTCATTCAGGAAACATCTCTTGCATCAGGGATTGTACCAGCCACTGACGATACAATGATATTTAATCCCTGATCCTAATAAAAATTCATGTTCATTGGGAAGAATAACAAGCAATGGTCAATTATGATGAAAGTGATCCTATAACAGATGCCCGACTCTCTGGTTATGCAAATCATTTCTATAAAAAATCGAGTAAGTATACTAATGTACAAGGAACGAAATTATTTCAATAATCCTAAAGTCTCCTTACTACCTCCCTTTCTTCAGTTTTCATTGAGGTATCTAGGTACTCATGATATGATTAAATTTGACTGGATTCTTATGATCTTAGCTTAGAATTATTAGCAGAATAAGGTGTGAGAAATAAAGGTGTTGTTAATGTTGCACACCCAGCAATTCAAGTAGTGTGGAGGACCAAAGCCCGGTGAATCACTGAATTTTAAAACTTCCTCCACTGATGCTGCCACCATTAATTTGGTTTCTAGACACTTCAGGTTTGAAGTGTGTTGTCAGAATGCTTCAAAAATGAAGTGACTATAGAACAACACCCTGAGCTGTTTCCCCAGCTTCTGCTTCCTGGTGAATGTTTAATGGATTTGCACTGAAAGAGCATCATCTGTCTATTCTTGCCCTTTATACATACGCATGTGGGTGTGAGTATATATACACACACATGAATATGCACACACACAAATATATACACACACATACACACAAGCATACATGCACACATATGTACGTATGCAAATGTGCATGCATTTCTATTCTTGCCCTATTAGCTTGGTCTTCAAGCAAAGAATTTTTTTTTTATGCTAAAAAAGGTTCAAGTTCCTTCCAAGCAATCATAGCAAATCATGGCAAAAATGAACACAGAACACAGCTGAGAAACCAAGCTCAGAAGAGCATAGGCAGGTACAAAACAAGTTATGGGATCACATAACCTTCCATCAACTACCCACACAGATAGAGTGGGTTGAATAGCAGTGCCTCAAAAGATATGTTCACCAGAAACCTCAGAATGTGACCTTATTTGGAACAAGGATCTTCGTAGATATTAAGGTTAAGATCTTCGATGAGATCATCCTGGATTAAGGTAAGCTGTAAATCCAGTGATGAATATCCCTTAGAAGAGGCAGAATAGACAGAGACAGACAGGGAGGAGCCCATGTGAAAATGGAGGCAAAGACTGGATTGATGCCGCCAAAGCCAAAGACACCACAGATTGCCAGCAGTCATCAGACGTGGAAGAGGAAAGGAAGGATCCTTTTCTAGAGTCTTTGGAGGAAATGTGGCCCTGCTGGCACCTGGATTTTGTATTCCTTGCCTCTGGAATTGTGAGAGAATGAATTTCTGTTGTCTTAAGACCCTAGTGGTGATTTGTTATGGCAGTCCCAGGAACCTAGTACAAAAGACGACCAGCATTTGCAACAAATATTCAGGGAAAACAAGCCTGCCACAAAATGAATCCAATGCCAAGGATTTAACACTTCAAGACTGTTCTTTGAGTAAGAGTAAAAACATTACCAAGTCTTCAGTAATAAGTACCTTGGAGCAGGAAGTGGACATTGTTGGATTCTCAGTGTGGGATGACAGGACAAGACACAAAAAGCAGGTGCTCTGATCAGGCAGGAAGACCATCCAGAGCATGACTCAACTGTCAATACTAATGAATGTCTTTTGTTCACTGGGAAATATTAATAAGGGTTGAGTTATGAAATGGAGAAAGGAAAAGGCAGGAAGGTTAGTAGGAGAAGTGAATTCAGGAAAACAGTGGAGGTCAACTGACCTTGAGAAGAAGGAAAAGACACTACAGTGGGATACTTTGCTTATCTGTAACCACAAAGTCGAAGCTACCAAGAGCACGGCGGGGACCCAGCCCAGGAAGGGTACAGGCCTCTCCCTTCTGTGCCGTGTCAGTCCCTCTCATGGGTCTCCTGGGAACAAGACCTCCTCTTGACTGCACTTGCATTGCAACGAGACCAGTATTCTTGTTAGGACAGAAAATACATATCTAATTCCCTCCACTTTGTCACTTGAGGGAAGTCTATGGAGGAGTTTGGGAGAAGTTTATGCCACAAAGAATGATATCATGAAGAAGAACAAGTCTTGTATGTAAAAAGTTAAAATGAGCCACAGTGAGGAAGAGAGAGAGAGAGAGAGTCTGAGTTTCCAGTGACTGCATCTCTTGCATTGTTACAGAATTGGTTTTGAGTTCTAAGCTAGGTGATTGTTTGTTTCCTTTTTAGTCCCCATTTATTTGGACATTATAGATAGGAAGGAGACACCAGAAATCTGAAAATTCCAAAGAGAGCAAAGTAGAGGCAATGCTCCTGATGCCTATGTGAGATCTGGTAACATGACATCAGACCCAGCCAGCTTCTTCAGTGCCTCCTCTTCTTGCCACAGAGAAATGGAATCTGTCACCAGCTATCATCAGTTCTGTACTAAGTGGAACTGGAGACAGGTATGAGTACCCACTCCAAAGCCTTTATAGGCAGTTTATCAATATGTACAATAAAAAACATGCTGTTCTTACTCTGTCATCCTCAATTAATCATTTTGCCTTCTCCTTAAAGTCTAGGTATATAACAATTAAATAAACTGTGCTATGTTAATACTTGACCTGGATGAACACCATGTGACTATTAATAATTTTTATGTTGGACGCTCAGTGGGGGCAAAAACAGTTAAGTAGCCACCCCCCCAGAGCTCCATCTCACGTCGTGGGTGAGCATGTGGGAGACATTGCAAATCTGCAAGGTGGACTAGTAAAAGTATCCTGGGCTGTGAGGTCACATAGATGTATATTCCATCCTAATTGCACCTCTGCCACCTGCTTATGATACCATCTTAAAAACATTTCAATATCTTTATCTCTAAAGTTTTGGAATGGTACTTAGTAAGATTGATTTTCTTAAGATACAATAATGACTATCAAGCCCTTAGTGGGCACTCAAAACATACTGGTCTCCTCAGGTCAGTGCTTTTCATAATGGTGCAAGGATGCAATGCACCCCAGGAGCAAGGGAGAGCAAACACATGCCCTTCTCAGTCCAAAGGGGGGGAACCTACAGATTTATCCACCTTTCGGTGCCAAATTCTTTGATGTCTCCTATCCTTATACTGAGAATTTACATGTGTTTTGCAGTCCCCTGCATACTAGCAGCTCTGTCCTGAGGATGGGACTTCCCTGGAAGCTTACCCCAGTGCAGGCTGATTTCTCTCCCATACTTCACCAATCTGCTAGAGTAAAAGAAGGTATCTGTATACTCATCACTGCCAACTCCAGGTTGTACTCTCCCCCCCTCCCTCTACAGCCGATGATGTAGAAGATTTCTCTGGCACAGACGGCCACAGAGCCCAGGTCACCCTCCATTATTCCTTGAAGACTGTGACTTCCAACTCATTGGTACTTTTCCCAGCACTTGTCATTATTATTACTATTTCAATAATCACTAGAGCAATGACTCTCAAGTATCACTACAGAGACTTCAGTAAGTGATTAGTAAGAATAGAGTTATATTATAACTGAGCTACACACATGCACACACACACATACACACACATTTCAGAAAACAATTCTTATTCATATTAGGTACAATGGACTCCTGCATTTTCTTTCCTTTTCTCTTCTGTTGTATTCTATTCTATTCTTACCCTTTCTGTCTTTTAGATCAAAACAGATTTGGCAATATCCATTCAATTTACAACATAGCCCACTAGTGGTTATAAACTGAAATTGGAAAACACTCTCATAGATGATATTTATGATACTCTGGCCACTCAGTTCAATGCCTTTCCCTTCCAAAGATCCTGTGTTCTTCTCCCATGATCAGATCATAGTTATTGTTAGTGAGGACTAATTTCCTCTGCCCTTCAAGGCCTTTTTAGCTGGACTAAGAATCAAGACATAAGACAGATTAACAAGAAAAAATAAAATTTAATAGTGTACTAACAGGGAATCCACATAGACAGGAAATTTCAAAGACAGTGAAGCCTAAGGAAGCTTCTGTGAGCTGAGGGGAGGGGTAGGGTCTGAGGATCCAAAAGGAGTAAGCCCATTAGAAGGAAGATAAAAAGGAGATGTTTGGAAAACAATGGTTGCCCTGTTATGCAGAGTAGTTGCTTAGGTGAGGAGGAATCTATGAATAGCTCTCTTCCTGATATAAGCAGACAATGGAGGAAGAGGTAATGGGCTTTTGATTGGGTTGGGTTTGATTGCTCAAAACTCAAGACATGTTCATGCCCAAGTGGCCCACCTTGGGCTGGCCTGCCTTTGGCCCCTACATTACCAATGCCTGCACCTCTCCAAGATCTTGACTACAGGCATTGCATTGCCACTCCTGTCTTTCCAGTGATGCTCTTCTATGACCCCGAGTCTAACAACTGGGACCCTCTCCTTAATGTCCCAGACGCCACAGTGCATCACTATAGCGAGTAGCTGGTATATATATTCTCCCAAATACCTAAGAATCAGAATCTCGTCTGGCAAGACACCAGTCCTGGATAAATACGATCTTCTGTCTACCCCATGCTTGCACCCATACAGCCAGGTGCATCCGTGTAAAACAAACAGCCATGTTGGCCAGTCTTATTTTAAATTATCACTGGCCTTAATGCTTTTTTTAAAGATGTACTTATTAATCTGAGACAGAGAGAGAGAAAGCATGAGTGGGAGCAGCAGAGGGAGAGCGAGAGAGATTCTCAAGCAGACTCTGCACTCAGCACGGAGCCCTAGGTGGGGTTCAGTCTCACCACCCTGAGATTGCGACCTGAGCTGAAACCAAGAGTCGGGCTCTTAACTGACTGCACCACCCAGGGGCCCTGACCTTAATGCTTTTTAGCAGTCTTTCTATATCTCTGCAGGCCATTCAATGCCCTCTCTCCTCGGATCTCTTCACAATGCCTCTCTCCTCAAATCTCAAACCTTCAACACCTCCTCACTCCCAGGTGACATCATTGTTCACTGAGAAAACAGAGAACTGCCAAGTCCAATTTTCCTGAAGCTGCACCATATACTGTCACCCTCCCATTAATCAGGCATAAACTGACCCTTCTTCTAGGCTCATCCCGCCATCCCTTCTCATGCATTCAAGAGTATCTTTTTTGTATCATCAATTTTCCTTCTCTTCTGGATCATCCCCATCAGCATATAACCTGCTGCTTTATCACCATCATGAAAAAGAGAGAAAAAAAAACCCTCTTATGACCTCACATTCCTCTCTAACTACAACCTCTGTGTGATCACGAACTTCTGAAGTATCCAAACTTACTGACCCCAATTCCTCTCCTATGATTCTGAATCAGATGTAATCTGTTCTCAGTCATTGGTGATTGCCACTGTGATGCAGCTAAGGGGTTGGTGCTCAATCCCCAGATTACTTAATTCATTTGCAGGCAAGGAAAATCTCCCCACTTCCTGAAACTAACTCTTTCTCTCCCCACTTGGGTTCTTGGATTCTCTCTTCTTATTTTCCTTTTTGCTCACTGGGTGCTCCCTCTGGCTCCATCTCCCAGCTTCTCCACATTGGAGGTCTCCAGGTCTCAAAGTTCAGATCTTTTTTGTAAACTACACCCCCTTGGTGATTTCATTCAGCCCAATGGCTTTCATGCAGTAAATGCTATGCATTTATATTCTAATGACACTCAAATTTATTTCTTACTTGATTTTATGCCCTGAAATTCAGACCTTTGTATTTAATTACCAACCCAACATATCTGCCAGGGTTTTTAACAAGCATCTTACGAAAGTACTCCTAGCCTTGCTCTTCTTTCACCATTCCTGTAACTCTTTGGGCTTCTCCATTTCTGGTAAATGGCAAGTCCATCCTCACTTTGCTCAAGGCCAAATCCTTACAGTCACCTATGATTCCTCCATGTCTCCCAAGCCTAAAATGACAACTCCCTCCATTTGGCTAGGACTTCCTAGTTTTAGCACTGAAAGTCCCAGATCCCTTCAGTCCCAGGAAAACTAGATGGTTGTTCATGTTACTCACATCCTTCATCTTGCTCTGCTGTGTTCCAGAGTACTCACTTTCTGAAGTATTCTATGTTTTCTCACTTACCTGTGTGTTGCTCACCCCTCATCCCCACCTGCAATGAATGATACTCCTTGAGAATAGGGTCTTTGTTGATTTAGTTCCATGCTGAATCCTCAATGTCTGGAAGAGCTCCTGGAACATAGCAGGCTATGGTGGAATGAATACACCTGTTGGTTTTACACAACACTGTTTCAAATATCCATTTGGTAAAGTTAATGTTCTGTGCCTTATCTATCCTGTGGCTTTCTTGACACCTTATGGACTTACCCGGAGTCTTAGGCAAAAGGGGCAGGAAAGAACACTCTGTCTGGAGTTTCCTATTACCCTATGACCTACATAAGACTCTGGGACAGAAATCAAAGGAAGCTCTTACACTAATCCCAGAGTTACAATTTGGAGATGAAGCCTCAGCCTATTCTGAGCCCATCCCCGCCTTGTCTCCCATCTTTTACAGAAGCTCTTTTTAATTGTGTGTCTATATCTATTTGTTCTCCATTAGAAGGTAAGTTTCTGTGAGGCAAGTGCTCTTAGTCACCCTAGGAGCCATCAGGGTGCCTCACAAATAGTATTTCTTGAAAGAAACATTATTAAATATATATATATATATATATTTTTTTTTTTTTGCAAAGGAAATCCCAACAATAGAGCAGCAGAGCTTCCCAGGAAATTGCTTCTGGGAATTAAGTGGGCATACAACTGGTACACATTGTTTTGAAGATGGCATGTTGAGCCTGGCTGTTGCGGGGAGAGGGGAGCATTGGTTGCTGCGTTTGCCCATTAGAGCTTAATTGACTGCATATTTCCTGCCTTCAAGCTTGAGCAAAAGGGATGTTTTCAGCCCAATTAGCCTCCAGGTTCCTTGGATTTGGTTTTGTAGATATTTAGACCCATAATCTACAATAGAAATAATGCATAATTAGTGAAGCAGTGGTGACTCACTCTCCACAGAGGTAGATCTCGGCTTCCCACAAAGGTTTCTAAGAATAGCTGCTGCAGACTTGTTCTTAAGGAGAAAAAAAACTAAATGCTTTGTCTATAAAGATTCCTCTTGGTGCCTAACAAGGAAGCCATGATAAAAATCAAGAAAAATAATTCCTCAGCATGTGACCTATGTACTAGAAATCCTGGAAAGACAAAAGCATCTACTCCCACAATGACACTATGAATACTTTTCCCTGATAAAAGAATAGGATAGTTTGCTGTTGGCTTTGTAGGCAGAAAAAAAAAAAAAAGTATGTGGTAAGTTTTACTTTTTCTACAACTTCCAAAAGATTTTTTACAAGAGATAAACCAAGAGCATGCTACTAGTTATCTGTCAGCTAATTATAGGCAAATATTCTATTTTTTCTAATATATAATACTTCTATCATTTATCCTTTATTCAATCAGTTGAGTCATTTCATAAATGTTTTAGTTGAGAATTAGAATGTGTAAGAACTTGTGAAGAATATAGAGCTGTATAAAAACTGAGTTACTGTCTTCTGAGAGTTTATGAGCAAGTGAGGGAGAAAGAAATAAATTTAACTAATTCCAGTAGAAGGCAGAAAATTGAACAATTAATATTCACTCCAGGTCCTGGGAATGTGTTTTTTGTTTTGTTTTGTTTTGTTCTGTTTTGTTTTGGGGGTTTCTTTTTTGTTGTTGTTGAGTATTCACCTTAGGAATTTAGAGCAAACTGGAAAAAAAAAACAAAAAAACAAAACAAACAAACAAAAAACAACCCCCAAAACCACCACCAACAAAAAAACCCAAAAATGCCTGAGGATAAAGTATATTTTTTAAAAATGTATTTAAAATACTATAAAATGTTTAAAAACAATATTATCTACCAATGTGGGAGTACATATTTAATCTTGTTTTTTCTTAATCCTATGTATTCAGTCACTACCTCAACAATAAATTTTAGGTTTGATATATGCATCATGTTCTATGTGGGGTCCTTGGGCATAAAATACATCTATGGCTCAGTAATCTCTCAGTGTAGTGGGAAGTGATAGCACAGATGCTGTTGAACAAGAACATGTTAGAGGTTATTTAAAATAGATGGGTTCGGGTGATATGTAAGGAGAGATGAAACATTTAGGGGGATGTCTCCAGAGGAGGGAAGGCTTGAGCTGAGTCTGAGGCAGCAATAAATACACCATCTACTATTTACTGAGTGATTTCTATATGCCAGGCAGACTTAGAGGCCTTGCACTCATTATAATATTTATTTACAACAACAACTATTTGAATTAAGTGTGATTATCCACAGTTTAAAGGGGGCTAGGGATTAGGAAGATTCATTGGCGTGTCCAGTTTGTAAGTGGGGAGATTGGGAATTAAGACCAGATCCGACAGATGGCAAACGCTGTTCTCTTCACGGTGCTAAAGGCATCCCAAAGCAGAGGAGCTTAGCCCCTGGCCATGGATGATATGGTCCCAGCCCCAGAAACGGGCACAGGCACGGACACAGGGATGCTGGGGCGCACTGCAGAGGGACCATTCCAGTGGGCGATCCTGAGCAGTCCATGAAGGTGTGGAGGAGGGGCTGGTGGTGGCCCGAGCTGAGGTCCAAGCAGCAGATTGGAAGGACATGTATAACATCACACTGAGGAGTTTGGTCTTCCTTTATCTTGATAATAATGGGTAGATACTAGAAGATTTAAATTGCCAGCATGATTAGACTTGCATTTTACAAAACAAGATCACCTTGTGCCACCTGGGCTGCATTCACATGAGGGCCAAGGAGCCCAGAACAGAGAGCTCCAGGGACACCGGGGCTAAGACTTCAGAGCTATGGGAACCCAGCTCTTGTGTGTAAAAAGCCACAATTCCACATAAAATCTACAGGGATCCACAAAGTTATTTAGACACTTCCTTCATTTTACAGATGAACACAAGTCAAGCCCATGATGATTATGTAGAGCCTGGAAACTGCTGAAGATTTTAGAGTGTGCAGATTTTCTGGCTTCAGTGACTTTGAATTATTTAATTGTTCTTCTGACACCACTGTGGCCATGCTCAGGCACCAGAAGCCAGAGAGAAGAGCTAAACCGTGTGCCCTCCCTCGGCATCTTTCCATGGACCTCGTTCTGCCCACCGCTGTCTTCCCCATCAGGGTGCAGAGGATCTCAGTAAGCAAATAAGATTTTGTTAACAAGGTTATTGAGCTATGCAATAATAAGTAAATTTTTCATTTTTACCCCATTACACTTTTATAATAAAGTGTTTCATTTGTCTTTGTCACTGACAGGCATTATCTCTTTCACATTTTAAATGTTTTCTCTTTATCAGATGTTCAGGGCACACCGTATTGTATTTGGTGCACCACAAAATACTGTTTCCAAAAATGGCTGCCTGGGGGCCCCTGTATTATCACAGAAAGAGCTCAGGGTCAGAGGACCCAAGACTGGGATCTAGATCTGCAGGGAGCCCCTGCACAGACGAGGATAACCACTTTGTGTCCCTTACACTGTTTTTAACCTGTGAAAATACTGCCCTACAGCACTTCTCTCAACTTTTGAGCATTAAATGAGGTTATAATGAGATAAGGTATATATAATTAAATCAGTTCACTATTTTTTAAACAAATGTTAGGGTCTGGCTTTTGAAGCAAATCATCTTTGGGTGTATTCAACTTAAAAAGTGGTTATATATATATATTTTTTTCTTCTTGTCCAGAGATTCTAGAGAAAGTTAGTAAACTGAAAATAACCATTAGTGTTGACCAGAAAATTTCCACAAACATGGACATTACTCAAGGTCTTGGTTAAGCTGCGGGGGTGGAGGCAGGGGGGAGGAAGGGGTGATCAGAACTGGCTCTGTTTTGTACTTTGTAAAACCCCACACTGTTCACATTCTCCCTTTCCGTAGTGGAAAGCACTCATTAGTGGACAGATGCATTCCTTATCCGAATATTTAATGGATGCCAACTGTTTTATGCATCCTATGCTAAGAGATTATCATGCATATTCAAGCTTAGTGCCCACCAAGGTTGGTAGATGATAAATATTGGCAAATTAGCTCAATCCTATTCCCCAACACTCTCACAAATCAATTCTTCAGTGCTAGATGCTTGGGAATATCATGTTATCATTATCATACAAATGGACCCTGTTGCTGACAGTGTAAACGCAGATTAGGTTTAACCCACACTAAAATGGATGAAACATAATTCCCAGTATTAAATTACACAAGCACACACACACACACACACCCTTTAAATGACACCACAGTAACATTATCCTAATGGGCAATGCCAGTTTTCACTTTGGGTCAGCCCTTAGGGATGCTATTACTCTCCATTTTCATGCTAAAGACCACCACTGTCATCTCCATTAGCAGTATAATCCACAGTCCTTTCCCTACCTGGGAAGACCCCCTGCTTGCCCAAATTATACTGCTGTTCTTGAACTCACGGGCCATCATTGGATTTTTGAAGGAACACTGAGCAGCTGTTCCACCAGATGGATGATCTTTAGTTGTAGGGTTTATCCATTTGCAGGACAGGGAAACATCTGGGTAGTAGCAATAAAGAAGGGCTCCTGTTTCTCTGATCTGGTGACCAAAAAACATTTCTTTTAGAATTTGGGGAATTTGTGATGGGCGGAGCAAGATGGCGGAGGAGTAGGAGACCTGGATTTCATCTGGTCCCAGGAATTCAGCTGGATAGGGATGAAACCATTCTGAACACCTATGAACTCAACAGGAGATCGAAGAAAAGTATAGCAACAACTCTCTGAACAGAAAAGCGACCACTTTCTGGAAGGTAGGATGTGCGGAGGAGTGAATCCAAGGCGATATTCGGAAGGATAGACAGCAGGGGAGGGGCCTCCATCGGCCGATTCTGGCAAGTGATAGAGCCATGGAGCACAAAATCAGAACTTTTAGAAGTCAGCTCCACTGAGGGACGTCGCTCCAGTGACTAAGCGGGGGCGGGGGGAACCCTCACTGGGAGAGTGTGGTCTCAGAACCCTCTGGGTCACAGAAAGACCAGGGGTGCCTGAGTGCGGCCCAGCTCCCAGGTATCAGAGTGGGGAGGCCGGCTGCAGAGAGGAGCCGAGGCGCGGGCTCTCAGCTTGGGGTTGCCATAAACCGTGATCCCTGGCACAGTCAGGCCACTGCCCCTCCAGCAGGGACCCAACAAGCAGCAGATCCAGGGAGACTCCCCTTCCTCCCCCCGGGGAGGAGTGGCGCGGAAGCGCACCACAGGGATCTGCTGGGTTTGGAGACTCCAAAAAGGGTCGAGTGCCGGAGATAGAAATGCACGGTCACAGGCCGGGTGAGCACGGAGTGCAGCCGGAGACCAGGGAGACGGGAGTGACTGACTGCTTTTCTCTGGGGGAGCACTGAGGAGCGGGGTCCCAAGTTCTCAGCTTCTCTGGGGTGGAGATTGGGAGGCCACAATTTCACTCTCGTCCTCCAAATCCGAAGGGAAAGCTTGCAGGGAACAAAAGCTCCCCAGAGCAAACCCGAGCAGATTACTTAGCCCGGACCCGGCAAGGGCAGGGCAATTCCACCTCCGGCAAAGACATTTGGGAACCATGGCAACAGGCCCCTCCCCCAGAAGATCAGCAAGAACAGCCAGCCAAGACCAAGTTTATGGATCAATGAGATGGGCAGAACTCCAGAGCTAGGGGAATACTGCACACAGAATTCATGGCTTTTTTACCATGATTCTTTAGTCTTTCAAAGTTAATTTTTTTTAACTTTTTTTTTTTTTTGAATTTTTCTTTTTCCCTTTTTCAACCAACATCTTTTCAATCCCTTTTTTAAAAAACATTTTTATTTTTCATTTTTAGCATCATATTCTATCCCTTCATAGTAGTTACCCTTATTTTTGGCATATATATATAAGTTGTTCTCTCTTTAAAATTTTGAGATACAGTTTCTTCTAACAGATCAAGATATACCCTAAATCTCTAGTGTATGGCTTTGTTCTAGTCTCCTGCCTGATCACATTCTCTCCCTTTTCCTTTTTTTTTAATCCTCTTCTTTCTTTTTTCAAACAACTTCTTATCAATTCCTTTTATACAATCTTTTATAATTTTCATCTTTACAGTCATATTCCATCCCTTCATTGTATTAACCCTTATTTTTGTACATATATAAGTTTTTCATTCCTTAAAATTTTGGGAGGCACTTTCTTCTAACAGAACAAAATACACCCAAAATCTAATGTGTGGCACCAATTTATGCACCAGCCTGATCATATTTGATCATATTCTGTTTTTTTTGTTTTGTTTTGTTTTTGTTCATTTTTATCTTTTTCTTTTTCTTTTTCTTTTTTCTTTCTTTCCCTTTCTTTTCCCCTGGTTTCAGATTTTTTCTGATTTGTTTAGAGTATATTTTCTGGGGATGTTGGTACCCTGTTAGCATTTTGTTCTCTATTCATCTCTGGACAAAATGACAAGATGGAAAAAATCACCTCAACAAAAAGAACAAGAGGCAGTACCAACTGCCAGGGACCTACTCAATATGGACATTAGTACGATGTTAGAACTAGAGTTCAGAATGATGATTTTAAAGATACTAGCTAGGCTTGAAAAAAACATGGAAGTTATTAGAGAAACCCTTTCAGGAGAAATAAAAGAACTAAAATCTAACCAAGTCAAAATAAAAAAGGCTATTAATGAGGTGCAATAAAAAATGGGGGCTCTATTAGGATAAATGAGTCAGAAGAGAGAATTAATGATATAGATCAAATGATGGAAAATAAAGAAGCTGAGAAAAAGAGAGATAAACAACTACTGGATCACGAGGGCAGAATTCGAGAGATAAGTGATACCATAAGATGAAACAACATTAGAATAATTGGATCCCAGAAGAAGAAAGAAAGAGAGGGACAGAAGTAATATAGGAGCAAATTATAGCAGAGAACTTCCCTAATTTGGGGAAGGAAACGGGCATCAAAATCCAGGAGGCACAGAGAAACCCTCTCAAAATCAATAAAAATAGGTCAACACCCTGACATTTAATAGTAAAACTTATGAGTCTCAGAGAAGAAAATCCTAAAAGCAGCTTGGGAGAAGAGATCTGTAACCTAAAATGGTAGAAACATTAGACTGGCAACAGTCCTATCCACAGAGACCTGGCAGGCCAGAAAGGACTGGCATGATATATTCAGAGCACTAAATGAGAAAAATATGCAGCCAAGAATACACTATCCAGCTAGGCTGTTATTGAAAATAGAAGGAGAGATAAAAAGCTTCCAGGACAAACAAAAACTAAAGGAATTTGCAAACACGAAACCAGCCCTACAAGAAATCTTGAAAGGGGTCCTTTAAGCAAAGAGAGAGCCTAAAAGTAACATAGACCAGAAAGGAACAGAGACAATATACAGTAGCAGTCACCTTACAGGCAATACAATGGCACTAAATTCATATCTCTCAATAGTTACCCTGAATGTAAATGGGCTAACTGCCACAATCAAAAGACACAGGCTATCAGATTGGATAAAAAGACAAGACCCATCGATATGCTGTCTGCAAGAGACTCATTTCAGACCCAAAGACACCCACAGATTGAAAGTGAGGGGGTGGAAAACCATTTACCATGCTAATGGACACCAAAAGAAAGCTGGGGTGGCAATCCTTATATCAGACAAATTGGATTTTAAGCCAAAGACTTTAATAAGAGATGAGGAAGGACATTATATCATACTTAAAGGGTCTATACAACAAGAAGATCTAACAATTGTAAATATCTATGCCCCTAACTTGGGAGCAGCCAATTATATAAGCCAATTAATAATAAAAGCAAGAAACACATCGACAACAATACAATAATAGTGGGGGGCTTTAACACCCCCCTCACTGAAATGGGCAAATCATCTAAGCAAAAGATCAACAAGGAAATAAAGACTCTAAATGACACACTGGACCAAATGGACTTCACAGATATATTCAGAACATTCCATCCCAAAGCAACAGAATACACATTCTTCTCTAGTGCCCATGGAACATTCTCCAGAACAGATCACATCCTAGGTCACAAATCAGGTCTCAACTGGTACCAAAAGATTGGGATCATTCCCTGCATATTTTCAGACCACAATGCTTTGAAACTAGAACCCAATCACAAGAGGAAAGTCAGAAAGAACTCAAAATACATGGAGGCTAAAGAACATCCTACTAAAGAATGAATGGGTCTACCAGGAAATTAAAGAAGAATTAAAAAAATTCATGGAAACCAATGAAAATGAAAACACAACTGTTCAAAATCTTTGGGATACAGCAAAGGTGGTCCTAAGGAAAGCATATAGCAATACAAGCCTTTCTCGAGCAAAAAGAAAGGTCTCAAATACACAACCTAACCCTACACGTAAAGAAGCTGGAGAGAGAAGAGCAAATAAAGCCTAAACCCAGCAGGAGAAGAGAAATAATAAAGATCAGAGAAAAAATCAATGAAATAGAAACCAAAAGAACAGTAGAACAGATCAACGAAACTAGGAGCTGGTTCTTTGAAAGAATTAACAAGATTGATAAACCCCTGGCCAGACTTATCAAAAAGAAAAGAGAAATTACCCAAATAAATAAAATCATGAATGAAAGAGGAGAGATCACAACCAACACCAAAGAAATACAACAATTACAAGAACATATTACGAGCAACTATTTGTCAGCAAATTAGATAATCTGGAAGAAATGGATGCATTCTTAGAGATGTATCAACTACCAAAACTGAACCAGGAGGAAATAGAAAACCTGAACAGACCTATAACCACTAAGGAAATTGAAGCAGTCATCAAAAATCTCCCAAGAAACAGAAGCCCAGGGCCAGATGGCTTCCCAGGGGAATTCTACCAAACATTTCAAGAAGAATTAATACCTATTTTTCTGAAATTGTTCCAAAAAATAGGAATGGAAACTCATTTTATGAGGCCACCATTACCTTGATCCCCAAACCAGACAAAGACCCCATCAAAAAGGAGAATTACAGACCAATATCCCTGATGAACATGGATGCAAAAATTCTCACCAAAATACTAGCCAATAGGATCCAACCGTACATTAAAAGGACTATTCACCACGACCAAGTGGGATTTATCCCTGGGCTGCAAGGTTGGTTAAACATCTGCAAATCAATCAATATCATATAATACATTAACAAAAGAAAGAACAAGAATCATATGATCCTCTCAATAGATGCAGAAAAAGCATTTGACAAAGTACAGCATCCTTTCTTGATCAAAACTCTTCAGAGTATAGGCATAGAGGGTACATACCTCAATATCATAAAAGCCATCTATGAAAAACCCACAGTGAATATCATTCTCAATGGGGAAAAACTGAGAGCCTTCCCCCTAAGGTCAGGAACGCAGCAGGGATGTCCACTATTACCACTGCTATTCAACATAGTATTAGAAGTCCTAGCCACAGCAATCAAACAACAAAAAGAAATCAAAGGCATCCAAATGGGCAAAGAAGAAGTCAAACTCTCACTGTTTGCAGATGATATGATACTTTATGTGGAAAACCCAAAAGACTCCACCCCAAAACTGCTACAACTCATACAGGAATTCAGTCAAGTGGCAGGATATAAAATCAATGCACAGAAATCAGTGGCATTCCCATACACCAACAACAAGACAGAAGAAAAAAAAATTAAGGAGTCGATCCCATTTACAATTGCACCCCAAACCATAAGATACCTAGGAATAAATCTAGCCAAAGAGGCAAAGGATCTATACTCAGAAAACCATAAAATACTCATGAAAGAAATTGAGGAAGACACAAAGAAATGGAAAAACATTCCATGCTCATGGATTGGAAGAAAAATATTGTGAAGATGTCAATGCTACCTAGAGCAATCTACACATTCAATGCAATCCCCATCAAAATACCATCCATGTTTTTCAAAGAAATGGAACAAATAATCCTAAAATTTGTATGGAACCAGAAAAGACCCCACATAGCCAGAGGAATGTTGAAAAAGAAAAGCAAAGCTGGCGGCATCACAATTCCGGACTTCCAGCTCTATTACAAAGCTGTCATTATCAAGACAGTATGGTACTGGCATAAAAACAGACACATAGATCAACGGAACAGAATAGAGAGCCCAGAAATGGACCCTCAACTCTATGGTCAACTAATCTTTGACAAAGCAGGAAAGAATGTCCAATGGAAAAAAGACAGTCTCTTCAACAAATGGTGTTGGCAAAATTGGACAGCCACATGCAGAAGAATGAAACTGGACCATTTCCTTACACCACACATAAAAATAGACTCCAAATGGTTGAAAGACCTCAATGTGACATAGGAGTCCATCAAAATCCTAAAGGAGAACACAGGCAGCAACCTCTTCAACCTCAGCTGCAGCAACTTCTTCCTAGAAACTTCGCCAAAGGCAAGGGAAATAAGTGCAAAAATGAACTACTGGGACTTCATCAAGATAAAAAGCTTTTGCACAGCAAAAGAAATAGTCAACAAAACCAAAAGACAACTGACAGAATGGGAGAAGATATTTGCAAATGACATATCAGATAAAGGGCTAGTATCCAAATCTATAAAGAACTTATCATACTCAACACCCAAAGAACAAATGATCCAATGAAGAAATGGGCAGAAGATATGAACAGACATTTTTCCAAAGAAGACATCCAAATGGCCAAAAGACACATGAAAAAGTGCTCAACATCACTCGGCATCAGGGAAATCCAAATCAAAACTTCAATGAGATACCACCTCACACCAGTCAGCATGGCTAAAATTAACAAGTCAGGAAATGACAGATGTTGGCGGGGATGTGGAGAAAGGGGAACCATCCTACACTGTTGGTGGGAATGCAAGCTGGTGCAGCCACTCTGGAAAACAGTATGGAGGTTCTTCAAAAAGTTGAAAATAGAGCGACCATATGATCCAGCAATTGCACTACTGGGTATTTACCCCAAAGATACAAATGTAGGGATCCGAAGGGGTATGTGCACCCCGATGTTTATAGCAACAAGGTCCACAATAGCCAAACTGTGGAAAGAGCCAAGATGTCCATTGACAGATGAATGGATAAAGAAGATGTGGTATATATATATACAATGGAATATAATATACATAATAACCATCAAAAAGAATAAAATCTTGCCATTTGCAATGACATGGATGGAACTGGAGGGTGTTATGCTGAGTGAAATAAGTCTATCAGAGAAAGGCATGTATCATATGACCTCACTGATATGAGGAATTCTTTTTTTTTTAATTTTATTTTATTATGTTATGTTAGTCACCATACAATACATCATTAGTTTTTGATGTGGTGATCCATGATCTATTGTTTTCGTATAACACACAGTGCTCCATGCAGTACGTGCCCTCCTTAATACCCATCACCGGGCTAACCCATCCCCTCCCCCCCCCCAAAACCCTGTTTGTTTCTCAGAGTCCATAGTCTCTCATGGTTCATCTCCGCCTCCGATTTCCCCCCCTTCATTTTTCCCCTTCGTTCTCCTAATGTCCTCCATGCTATTCCTTATGTTCCACAAATATGTGAAACTATATGATAATTGACTTTCTCTGCTTGACTTATTTCACTTAGCATAATCTCCTCCAGTCCCATCCATGTTGATGTAAAAGTTGGGTATTCATCCTTTCTGATGGCTGAGTAATATTGCATTGTATATATGGACCACGTCTTTGTGTGTGTGTGTGTGTGTTTTTTATTCTTATGTTAAACCCCATACATTACATCATTAGTTTTAGATGTAGTGTTCCATGATTCATTGTTTGTGCATAACACCCAGTGCTCCGTGCAGAATGTGCCCTGATATGAGGAATTCTTAATCTCAGGAAACAAACTGAGGGTTGCTGGAGTGGTGGGGGGTGGGAGGGATTGGGTGGCTGGGTGATAGACACTGGGGAGGGTATGTGCTATGGTGAGCGCTGTGAAGTGTGCGAGACTGTTGAATCACAGATCTTTACCTCTGAAGCAAATAATACATTATATGTTAAAAAAGAAAAAAAAGATGAAGAAGAAGATAGCAGGAGGGGAAGATTGTGGGGGTGAAATCGGAGGGGGAGACGAACCATGAAAGACTATGGACTCTGAAAAACAAACTGAGGGTTCTAGAGGGGAGGGCAGTGGGAGAATGGATTAGCCTGGTGATGGGTATTAAAGAGGGCATGTTCTGCATGGGGCACTGGGTGTTATATGCAAACAATGAATCATGGAACACTACATCAAAAACTAATGATATAATGTATGGTGATTAACATAACATAATAAAAAAAAAGAATTTGGGGAATTTGTGGTGAGTGCCAAAAACCTGAGAATATTGATCAAATTCAGTTCCATAAATAATGGCCTACTTGCAAATTGGAAACCAAAATTTGTCCTGTGTTATGCTTTTCAAATTAAGACAGAAAATGAAACCTATCTTCTGCTCTTAACTGCAAATGCAGAAAAGAGCAAAATCATCTTTGTCAGTGTCTTCTGCATCCAAGGAAACGGTTTGATTGGAAAGACAGCTCTGTCCCTCTCTTAAAATTGTTCTTGCTGATGTGGCATAGTCCCTGGCTCTGATGGCTGAATGCGGGGACCTCTGGGCAACTCACCTTCAAGCTGAAGGCTGAGGCATGGTCCCTCCTGTGAGCAGCCTGTGTCCTGCTGGTCAACTGAAACGTGTCACACACTGTGTCCCTTATCTTGGGTTTATTAAAGTGAATATTGGATGTTCAGAAACTAAGACAGATGGGGAACTCCACCCCTAATATTCTATATTATTCAGATCTGATCAAACACTGATTCCTTTTACAAAACCTAACCCTGATACACTCTAAGCTAAGCAAAAAGATAATATGGAGATTCATCAAATCCCAGGGTCTTCCAGTTAGAGGGAAACTGAGAGGCTCCTAGTGTCGGCGACCCTGGTGTTCTCAGTAGCAATATCTATGGAAAATTATTATGTTGGGAGTCGTGCAATAGAGGATGCAATATTTTTTTAAGCAGTGAATTTAGATTTTAGAACAAAATTATTTCTTCCTACAGTTTCAAAATGAGCATTCTTGGGTATTTACCCTCTCCTATGTATTTATTTTACGTTAGTGATCTGTGCCTAATACATGCTTGGAGATATGAAAATGAATTTTTTAAAGCACCATTTCCTTTGGGTAACAAATTTCCATTTTAAATTTCTCTGTGAAATTATTGTGAAAACAGTGTGTGTGTGTGTGTGTGTATGTTTTGGAGGGGATTCTAAGAAGCATAGAACCAACTGATGTCTACATCGTCACTGTACAAACCCTTGAAAGCAATGATGCTGTCCTTGCATGAAAATGCTGATCTTCAGCAATTGCTGTATTCTGTAGCTTTTCCTTCACCATATTGTCTAGTGTCTCTGTACACCTTTTTTCTCTTTAAATACTAAATGTCAACATAATCAAATCACCAGAACAGAGGCCATTCTCATTGTAAACCCAGTGAATTGTCTATATTGGGGGAAAAAAAAAGCCGGAAATCCAAGCAGCTTGGACTTCTAGGATGAACTACAGCACACTTTCTTCAACCCATAAAACCTAGGGGCTTCATAGCACTGAAGAAAGAGAAGGGCAGGAGAGGGTGGAAGACATTGAACGTGTTGACCTCTGGTACTACCTGTATGTGATGCTTTCCCATCTAGTTCCCTGGTGAGCGTGTCTTGAAGATTTCATCCAGAAGACTGACACTAGCTGAGTCTGCAAGTGCAGGGCAGAGGAAGAGTCTGGTTTCTCTCTCAAGTCTGGCAGAACCCTAGGGACCGGGAGAATGTTACAGGCACCCCTTATGGACTGCAGAGCAAGGGCATAAGTCATCTAGAGGCATGTGCCATCTGCTCCAATTCTGCTTCCATCTCATTGCTGTTTGGTTTTGTTTCCTTGGGTAAAGACATTGGAACACAAAGCAGGTGGGTATTACTGGTCTCTTCCTGCCCATCCTCTTCCCACCTGCAGTGTTGCAAGGTCTTAACACATTAAGACCTTAATACTTCACCATCCTCAAGCAGTGAGAAATGTTTTTGCAAAGGTTGTTGATATTCTGCAAAGTAACACAAGTTCATGTAGCTACATCTGAGTGTTTAAATTACTGTCCAGGTATGTCTCTGAGGAAGTGAGAAATATGTGCCCCATTTGGGATTTTGATGAAAACAAAATATCTTCATGGTTTTATTTATTCTTGTATATTAAAGATATAAAGTGAAAACTCCATAAAAGTAACAAATATTGGGGATTAAACACAATTTGAAGGCACATTGGGAAAATTATTTTAAGTGGCTACAGATTGTAGGGTGGAAAGAAGAGGGGCCATCACTGTTTTATCCTTACATAGGCTTGATGTCTACCCAGGGATGCTACACTTGTATATGCTTGATTAAATATCTGAAGATTCTCACACACAATTTCACCACCTAGAATGGATTTGACCAGAAAAAGTGTAATTCTAAACACCTTAGGTATAAAACAAGGCTGTCACATAGAAAGGCCCTTGTAAGCAGTCTCACCTTCTAGGATAAATGTCACAGGTTACTATAGGTTGTGGTCTGCAGGTAAATGTTTAACAACCAGCTCTGAAAAGAAAGAGTATGTGTACATATGGATCTATTCACATGCATAAGTTTATCATAAATTTTACTAATAACAAAGATGTGTAGCAGGTAATTTACAAATAATATAATACCCTATTGTAAATTTCATATAGGAAATTGAATTTCACAGAATGCTTCCATTGATTTCTTTTAAAGTGTTTTCATAGCCAACCTATGGTTGCAATTGACTACCAGGTGCAGTCATGACATGAATATTGGTTAAGATTTTCATTTACATTAATGAGCGAGGTGTACATGAAACAACAAAGATGTATGAAGAATTTTCCTAGCTCATCAATGATATAAGAGACTACTTTTCTGAATTGGAAAATAGTTCTTTTTTTTTTTTTGGAAAATAGTTCTGAATACTGGAACAACATCTTAAATTCTGTGCTATTTATAATGTAAAGGCTACAGACAGAAAGTACTTTCAAGTTTAATCTGCTCTATTAATGTTTTTCCACATGTCCTTATGTCTAGACAATCAACAAAACAGCAAGTGAAGCCCTGACTTGCAGCATTTGCTGATGTCTATGGTGTGAATTCTCTCATCATAGCTGATGTTGACCTGCCAGTGTGACTCTACTGAGCACAGAGATGGATTATTACACAGAGATTAATCAACAGAGATTACCCAGAGATTAGTTATTAATAAGTTTCTGTTAAACAACAGGCTTACAACATTCCTGAAAATTCAGCAATCAGCTCTTGAACTCTTGATAAGACATTTTGCTCCTGAATACCAGGACTACTTACTAGTTTCCAAACTTGGAACATTATGGGGAATGGAGATTTCATTTCCTTTTATCTTAACCCAGTAGCCAATTTAAAATAAAGTTATCTTTTCTCTGAGATTTGGTGCTTACAGCTTACATTCTACCACCCATATCTATGACAGTTATGATGCATTTGCTCAAGTTTATGTTAAGGGTGAGTGGATGAAATTTACTGAGGTAAAATCCAAAGAAGCACCTGTTGATATTCCTTTCAAATTATTAGCTTCTTCAAAACAATGCTGATAAAGGATAGTGAAAAACATTTGTAAAAATACATGAGCTTTATGAAAATCCACAACCACGTTGTTTACTCTAATTTTTTAAAAATCGCCATGAGTGTTCACAGTTATGTTGGGTTGGTCTCAATACCCAGAAGAAGTGATTTATTGCATGGTGCATTCACATAGATCTCTTCTCATAATAAGTGAACATTCAGTGTAAGTGAAAGAAGGTTCAAATATCCTAGAGAGCACAGCACGAAACGATAGTGATGCGCACCAGGAAGATCAGTGACCACAGTAGAGAGGACACATTCTTCATGCCATTGCAAACTAAGTGTTCTGATTTGGTTGAAAATTTGAATATGACATCTGAGACCACTTGCTACTTATAAGATTACCAAAGGCTGCTGATCGAACAGGATGGGACCTTAGCAACCGTGTCATCTCATTTTTAAATGCACTTGGGCTCTGAAGAGTTAGATTTCCATCAAAGTCATTGAGCAGTATTTAAATCTACATTGGCAGGGGCACTAAAAAAAATTGCAGATAATTTCCCAAAAATATTAACACAAAAAATTCCTTTTTGCCTACAACGTTTACATGTTTGCCTCCTCCTAGACTACCCAGAGCAATTATATCAGATTTCTTTTAGCAAAGTTTACATAAAAACCAAACAAATGGAGACAGAGAAGGAATTGCAAAGCAGACAGAATTATTTTAGCCTTACAAATAGGAGTATCAGCATATTTTCAAGTCTTGACTAAATCTCTGCATCTAGGAACCAATAGTGATGTGGAAGGGTTATTTGATTCCGTTTCTTGGGTTTGGGGTACAATTATATATCATGCTGTCGTACTTTTGTACCATGGCCTGTGTAGATGCAGTAATGGGCTAAGAGGTGAATCACATAACCTGAATAATTCAAGCAAAAAAATCTGTTATGAAGAAAGGCAATAAGGAATTAGAAATACGGAGGGACCCCTTGGGTCTCTAAGGGGGTTGCCGTTTCAAAATAGACTGTAAGGTCAACAGATGAGGAAATGATTTCTATTGAAAAGGTAGTTTATTACTCACAGTTTCACAAAGGAAACGGCATACCATGTTGGGGAGAGCCCCACAGGAAAGCTCCTGTCAGGTATGAGGCAGAGAAGCAGGAGAGATCTGGGCAAAAGCCTTTACTGTGGTATCTTGAGAAGGACTGGGTGAGGAAGGGGAGGCAGGTTTAGGACTGACTAGCTTGAATAATTTCAGCGGGCTCTGGAGCACAAGGGCTGTTAACTGGCATCTGGCCCTGGGGTGTTAAGGGCAGGGTCCTGAGGCCTGTGGACTCTGGACTGATCAGTTTGTATTTGAAAAGCACCCCCAGTTTTTCATAAATGGATTTTATGAAACTGAGGAATGTTCCCTATATTCTGTAGAGTTTTAATCAGGAAAGGATGCTGTATTTTGTCAAATGCTTTTTCTGCATCAATTGAGAGGACCATATGTTTCTTCTCTCTCCTCTTATTAATGTGTTCTATCACATTGATTGATTTGCAAATGTTGAACGACCCTTGCATCCCAGGGATAAATCCCACTTGGTCGTGGTGGATGATCCTTTTAATGTATTGTTGGATCCTATTAGCTAAGATTTTGTTGAGAATTTTGGAACCATATTCATCAGGGATATCCATCTGAAATTCTCCTTTTTGATGGGGTCTTTGCCTGGTTTGGGGATTAAGGTAATGCTGGCCTCATAGAATGAGTCTGGAAGCTTTCCTTCTGTTTCTGTTTTTTGAAACAGCTTCAGGAGAATAGGTATTAGCAGCAATGTCCCCAATAGCCAAACTGTGGAAAGAGCCGAGATGCCCTTCAACAGACGAATGGATAAAGAAGATGTGGTCCATATATACAACGGAATATTACCCAGCCATCAGAAAGGATGAATACCCAACTTTTACATCAACATGGATGGGACTGGAGGAGATTATGCTAAGTGAAATAAGTCAAGCAGAGAAAGTCAATTAGCATATGGTTTCACATATTTGTGGAACATAAGGAATAGCATGGAGGACATTAGGAGAAGGAAGGGAAAAATGAAGGGGGGGTTGGGAGGGGGGAGACGAACCATGAGAGACTATGGTCTCTGAGAAACAAACTGAGGATTTTAGAGGGGAGGGGGGTGGGGGGATGGGGTAGCCCAGTGATGGGTATTAAGGAGGGCACGTATTGCATGGAGCACTGGGTGTTATATGCAAACAATGAATCATGGAACACTACATCAAAAACTCATGATGTACTTTATGGTGATTAACATAACATAATAAAATTAAATTAAATTTTAAAAAAATTAAAATTAAAATTAAAAAAAAGAGAAGCACCCCCAGGAAAATCCTTGGGAGGTGGGTCCTACGGGAGGGAGGAGGTCAAGGCCAGGGGACTGGAACTTCTCTCGGATGCATGTGGTCATGTGATTGTATCATTAGGCATATTTTAGAAGCTAGAACCATGATTAATACAGTTATCGATGTTTAAATGTTTCATATAGAATACTCATCTTCTGTTGAATGCTTATAAATTTGAGTGAGAATTTACCATTTACCTTATGTGAGATTAAAGGAGATCATGAAGTAGCAGTTTATGTAACGCTCTAAGTATCCTATGGTAAAAAGTACAAAACAGATTCAGTGTTTAAAATAGCAGCAGCAAGCAAACAGCATAGATGCATGGCAGAGGTTAATTTTATAAGCCAAAAAAACTAATGTTTTGAGTGAAAAGGGGGGAAAAATCATACATTTGTACTTGCAGTTGTAAACAAGAAGGCATGCTGGGTAGGTAGCCTGAAGACAGCCAAATTAGAAAAATGCTTTCTGAGATTTCCCTTTCCATTATTTATAGGCTGGAGAAGATTCATTGTTTGCAAAACAACAGGGGCAGCTCTCTTTCTACATCCATTGACACAGGAAAATCTTCTCATGGAGGATTTATTTGAAGACCTGTAGTGATTTTTTTCCCCCTTGTACCTGGACATTTTGAATATAAGAAAATCAAATGACATAAAACATTACACTTGGTACTAAATCAACATCAAAAGGAACCACTATTCTTAACAGGGTGGGGTGAGGTCAGGAAAGGGAAAGAAAGAATTTTCAATGATACATGGAAGATTTAAGTAGTGGAAAATTTATTTGTTTAAAGAATAATCTAAAATAGTGGATTTTTTTGTTTGTTTATTGGTTTGTTTGTTTTTTGCTAAGATCAAATGTAAGTATTTCCAAGAAAGTGTTTATTCATTTTTGACATGGGATATCTACTGAGGTGAAGTTGATTTGGGGAGAATATAGGAAGTTAGAGTTCTAGAATTTGAAGTCCACCCAACTGGTATGCCAGGATGCATCTTTTGCTGTTGATTCCTCAGAAACTGTAATTTCTCTAGACACTTCTAAACCTAGGAAAACCTTAGGCACATTGGATCTGTCCCAAGAGGAATTTCTTATTAGTGGCTTGACACTGATTTGCTGACACAACAATTCTCACTTTCAGGAAAATCTCCTAATTACTCTTAAAGATTGCCAAATTCAACTTTAAGATGATGAAATTATTTCCCCAATCCACAACCAAAAACAAGTCTCATTACTTTAGAAAAGTCAATAGAATAATTTGTAACTACTGACTTAAGTTGTGATGAACCCCGACCCCCCATTTGATGTCTTTTGCTTGAAAGTGTCCGAAACATATCTGTGCTAACATGAACAAAAGTTGAGAAGAAGGTGGCCAGACTTCAGGACAAAATTGGGGCATCATATATGATCTCAGCTCTTTTCATCTTTGCCTCATTGAGCATACCTGTTTGATTTCTCTCTGTGTCTGCTGAGGGACCGCCAGAGCTTATCTGATCCATGTGGGAAAATAAAAACTGACCACAGGTGGCCCCAACATCCACCTCTTGCAGTTCAGTCTCCCAGAGAGCATGGATCAACCATCATCTCAATTTCAAAGCCCCAGAGGAAGGGCCTCAGAGGTCAACCCCGAGGATAGCAGAGACTAGGGAGCGGGTGCAAAGGGGTGCTACTGTCAAGTCCTGTGAGTAGGGGGGCTACACACGGGGTGGGGGGAGGGGGTGCTGGGCCATCGAGGGCACAGCCCTGCGCTTTGCTACAGGTGTCTGCGATGCTCAGTATCTCATCAAATGCCTTCGCCGCAAACATCAAGTGTATGGTGTTGTCAGCAACTGGTCTCAGAACCCTCATTTTTTAGGAACTCCCCTTCCTCGTCCCCCAGTGGACTTTGAGAAAATGCATCATATTCACCTAGTTCCTTCTCTAGGGATCCAGATTTAAAATAAAACAAAACAAAACAAAACAAAACTCAGATAAGGCAAATAATCTCTTTAGTCGCCTCTTTTCCTAACATAAATGGACTCACACTATTTCTTTGGAAACGTGGATTGTATCATTTCCCTGCCCAGTTGCCCTTCTGTCCCCAGCTCTTGCAGGGTGTATGGGGCCCACGTTCCAGCTCTCCACCCCAGTGCCCCTTCAATTCCTCTCCCCTCCTCCCCCCCAACCACTCACATGCCCATGTGAGCTCCCTCTGAAGTGAGAGATCTTCATAAACTGATGGTATTCTCGAGATGGGCATGCACAGTCCATCTTTCAGAATCGCTTACCACCAAACTACCTCCAAATCCACACTTTCACAGCTGATCTTTCCTAGCTACGAGGGTCACCTCTTTTGAGGATGTTTAATTCTAATTTTCAAGCTATTCCATACAGTTTCAAAGTGTATGAGGAAGATGGATTTCTCTGGGGGAAGTTTCTGGAGAGATTTCTCATGCACAGTATTGGGTTTTAAGGCACTATTAGAAGGTTCTGCCCCTACTCAGTGAGAACCTCCCTTTCCTTCAAAGACTGTTAGTAAAGGGAAATAAACTTTTGAATGCATTATTTGCTGGGCCACTAATTGATCATTTGATGTAAGACTTCATAGGCTAGGCTGGAGCATGTTATATCAACTCCAAGCTATGGAGGGAAATCCCTTTCTTCCTTAACAGAAGCACACCAGGTGGAGAAAAAATAAGTTAATCCCCAGGCATTCTTCCTACCCAGACATGAACAGAGAAAATGTAAGAAAGATTCACATTTCACAGTAACTCTGCCCATCAAAACGTGTGGACATATCTGTATCCTGGAATCTGACCCAATGGTATTAAAATTCTCTCTTCTTTGAGAGGAGGAAGAAGGAGTTCTTCATCTCTCTCTCTCTACACCACCTCCATGCAATGAATGCTCTCTCTCACGCACACACACTCACACACGCACATTACTATAACCATCATAATCGCTATAGAAGCACACAACCATCACTTGATAATGTAGTTTTAAAGTACCAGAGTGAATTTATTATTTAAAAAAAAACTTTCCACATTCAAGTTGATATTGTCACTAAATGCTATCCCTCCCTCCCCACCCCTCCGTAGAACAATAAACCTGGAACTTAGATGTGAGGATTACGAGGTGATCCAAAATAGTGCCTTTTATAATATCTTCTGAGCTGCTTTTATCTCCATCTTTATTTTAGGTTTTAACATGTGAACTATTGCATTTCTCATTTCTGTGACCTCCCGCCCCCTGGCACATGTACTCTGCTCACTGTCCCTAAATGATTAGCTTGAAGAAATATCATAAGAATTAAGGTTTTTTCCTTCTTCTTTCCAAATTTCACTCTCCAGATTGCCAGCCTGCCCACGTCATCTAAAGTCACACATCATTCTGAATTATTCGATACCCGATTTCAAAATCAGAGACTTACTCTACCTTCCCCCACCCACCCTCCTCCCCCCCTTCTATATTTGAAAACAGCCCTTTGCCTAGTATCTCCATTATGAGTGCCCCAATTGGCCATCTCTTCCCATCTAGATAGTCATCTTGTCTCATTCATCAAGAATGTTCTCAAAGAGCACCTGGACAGGCAGCTCACGTGTTTCTCAAGCTTCTCCCAGAGCACTTAGCAATTGTTCTTCAGCAAGATGGAGACTGGATGGAGTTTGGTACCAACAGAAAATAAAAATAAAATTTTCAGTGCCAAAATACTCAGAATGAACATGGTAATCAACCAAGACAGGGTAATGAGCTTTTTTTTTTTTTTTTTTAAGAATGAGTGGGTTTTTATAAACATGCTAAGGATTTGTCAGTTGCATGTATTCTTTGAGTTCCTTTTCCAGTAGTGAAATTGAGTTTCTACTGATTCATTCACTGTCTCTCATCCATCTTGCCCAGCCCCTGGAACCAGTGGAGTGTGTTGTTCAGAAGGTTGGCTGGAGTTGCCAGGGCAGTTCGTGGCTCTAGCAAAAAATGGGTTAAGCAAATCCATGACCCTGGGGCTCAGCAACATAGCAGGTTTGCATATTCACAGAGCTAACCTGCTGGTAAGTATGAAACAGGTGTCTTGACTACAAAGTCCATCAAAACACTAGAATTTATGTGCCTGGAGGAGCAGGGATTTTGTTGTAAGTACTTCCTAATCATTGCTGGAACCCTATAAATATTAAACAGTAAGCACACAGCTCAATGATATTGCTGTCTGCAACTTATTTTGCATGCATAATTAGAATAAATGACAAATACATGTCAGTCTGTTCAGAGAGGGTGCGCATGGACAAAATTAATTGTTTAGTTTAAAATCTGAAGTGAAACTTGGGTAGTTTAATAGTAAAATGGCATTATGAATCATCCTACCCATCAATATATATAAATCTAGGTATTAAAATCAAGTCAAAATAGTTTTTACTTAATAAAACATGACACATTGTCATGATGCTATTAATTATTGTTCTGTAGAATATTTTACTGTGTGTCTATGAATATTAAATATCTTTCTGTTGCTCAAGAATTTTGAGCCTTTCATGCTCCCTGTTAAAGTGGCGTTCTACAAACTGTTTTGCTGTGATTTAAATCATTATTGATTCCTTTCAAAAAAAGCACACAGCAGCCTCTAAAGAGGATGAGTATTTGGAAGCTAAGTGGCTTCACTGGAATTGAGACCGGATATCCTGGTGAGCAGCATTTCTTATTGTAAGCTCTTAGCAATTTCATGTTTGTTTGAAGCAGAGAAATAGAGCAAAAAAAATAAATTCTGTATCAACACGGGACTCCAGTTGATGAAGCTGTTTCCCACAGGGGATTTTGTTCTATGATTTACCAATTAACCTCTTTGCTTATGTTTCCTTATCTTAAAAAACAGGAAAACATTTGCTTTTCCTGCTTCCAATATAAAGATAAATGAGATTATTTATGTGAGAGTGCTTTGTAAAAAGTCTCTGGAAACATAAGGTATTTGTTCTTTGTATAGTAACACATACCAGAAGGGAAACACAAGGGTGTGTTGATCTCTGTTAATGCCTGGTGTCTTCTCTTTGAATCTGTCCTGTCCATAAGTGGTCCTCGAGTTTGCTCCCAGAAAGGTGCTTGGAAGATAAGTAGATCTGTGGGCTGTATGGCTTAGTTAGGTGTGTGCTGGTGGATAGAGCCCTTGCAGTAGAATTAGGGAACACTTACTTCCTAGAGGAATAAAGATAAAGACGTGTTATGATTTCATCTTCCTAAAGTAGCCAAAAGTTTTCAGGTAATAGTGATCTAAGAATTCTATTGTAGATAAGATTATACTGTTCTTGAAAATCATATTTTTCCAGGAGAATTATGGTGCGATGTATCTAAAGATGTATTCTTTTTTGTTCTGTTACTAAAGGTCTGCTTTATGGGATCCATTTTTTTTTTCTCATGGATTCAAGAAGCGGAGATTTAACAAACAATTACTTAGTACTTATCAATGCTATGCAATGAGGAACAAGACATGATCTTGGCCATCTGAGATTTTATTGCACCCCTAGGTCATCGATCCAGTTTCTCTATGATGGTTTCTAATTTAGTAAAATAAAAGGAAGATTCTGGAAAGCCTTCATAATGGTCCTTTTTCAGTAACAATAACTACAAGAAAGAGAAGGTCCACTTGTGTCACTCTACTGAACGTCAGTGTCACCTTGTTTTTTGAGATTCTAATTAAATTTGCTCAAATGTCCATTCCTCAAATAAGGGGAGACTCAATGAGCTCTCAGGATTTCTGGAGATTCTTTCATGGAGTTTACTTTGTTACTAAACACTCCTGTTTTTGAGTTCTTGCTTCTCCTGACTCTGTTCTGCATTTCAGTAATTTCTGCAAGCATATGATGCCTGTTTTCCCTATGTGTTGCCTTGCACTGAGGCTCGAGTTCTTTTATAGCCTTCTAGCTTACTACAATGGGTGTTGGATAAAACTTGTGCTGAACTTCTATGACATAAGAGCATTTACATTGAAACTGTGTAAACAATTTAACACTGAATTTAAAAAAAGCAATGAAACTTTTGGAAGAAAATCTAAGTGACCTTGGATTTGGTGATGAGTTTTTACATAAAACACCAACAAAACTTCTGCTCTGACAAAGACACTGTTAAAAGAATGAGGGACAAGCTGCAGACTGAGAGAATGGGAAAAATCAATTTTTTTTAAAGATTTTATTTATTAATTTGAGAGAGAGAGAATGAGAGAGAGAAAGCACATGAGAGGGGGGAGGTCAGAGGGAGAAGCAGACTCCCTGCCGAGCAGGGAGCCCGATGCGGGACTCGATCCCGGGACTCCAGGATCATGACCTGAGCCAAAGGCAGTCGCTCAACCAACTGAGCCACCCAGGCGCCCCGGAAAAATCAATTTTAAAAAGTCCAAAGGGATGATGAGAGATCAAACAAACCATGAAAGAGGTAGAACAGATGGAAAGCATAAAGAAACATGGTAGAAATAAGACAATTTACTTGCTATTGTTGTATAAATCAACCATTGTTGCATAGATCATGCCAGCCTCCTTCCCCTTCCTTCCTCTCTGTAAATTTCCACTCGGACCCTGAGAAATCTGGTTCCCACCATCCACCAACCATCTGTGTGACTGCTCCCTTGTAGTGGGCACCTCCAGCACCAGAATGGTTAACCCGTACCCCTGTGGGAAACAGCTTCATCAACTGGAGTCCCTTGTTGATACAGAATTATTTTACTTAGTTTTGTACACTTGACTAATCTCCAAAGATATTTAGGTCAGTACCTTTCTGCTCATTCCCTCTAGTGAAATGGTTTCAAAAATTTGCAAGGTAGTGAAGTTCTTTTGTCACATTCTGACCCCCATCCTGGGATCCTGCAATCTGACACTTGTCTGTGGGTGCCAAAAGCCTAGGGCTGCTTTAAAATGTAATCTCAACTTTAAAATGTCATTTCTAGATTTTCTTATAACTGAGGCCTCTTTTCCTATTTGCTTCTTGTAAGTTTCACTAGAATTGTGTCCCTGCTGTGGTTCCAGTACCCAGCCCAACGTCTGTGAGGCGTCGCATTTAGGTGTTTCGTGAATGTCTCCTCTCAAACGCAATACATTTAACTTAATCTAACTTTTCCTCCCTTCTGAAACCTGTTTCCTCCCTTCTCCACATCATTTCCAGTTGACTTTTATCTCCCCTTATTTCAAGTCCCTCAAACACGGGGATTTCTTTTTCCTTTTTTTTTTTTTAAAGATTTTAATCATTTATTTGACAGAGAGAGACACAGCGAGAGAGGGAACACAAGCGGGGGGAGTGGGAGAGGGAGAAGCAGGCCTCCCGCAGAGCAGGGAGCCCGATGCAGGGCTCAATCCCAGGACCCTGGGATCATGACCCGAGCCGAAGGCAGATGCCCAACGACTGACCCACCCAGATGCCCCCAAACACGGGGATTTCTAAATTCCCGGAGAAATAAACTGACCGTCCCATTCAAAGTTTGCTATCAACCCATGGTCCAACAGATTCCAACTTGACCAGGCATTTGGAATTAGAGGAACCACTGTATTCTCAGAAGGATTATGGGAGCAAACTTTCTGAGAAGGACTACATTAAATAAACAGGTAGATTTATTTTTATCTGCTATATTAAAAGAAAAAAATTGCAACAGAATCTCTTATAAAACCATGTCATTAAATCCAATGATCATCTTTTAATTTCATCTTATTTCACCTATGAGTGATATTAGCAAATATAACACTTCATGACTCCCTCCTCCTGGATTTTTTTTTAACTGGCAGTCAGAACACCAAGGTCTGCTGCTTTTTCTTGAATCCTACTGATTGCTCCTTCCAGCCTTCTTTGCAGAAGTCTCTTTTTTCCTGATCTCCAACAGGTGAGATACTCATGGACCCAATTGTTAAACATAATCTCTTGGTACATCTCTAATGATCTTATCCAAACCTATTGCTTTAAATTGCATCAATATGAGATGAGATGACACTCCAATTCTAGTCTCTACACCTCTCCCTCGAACTACATATTCATGTCTTTACCTGTCAACATGTCTCTTTTATAACAAATAGGTATGACACACTTCACATGTTCAAAACTGAGTTCATGACATTCTGCCCCAAACCTGTTTTTCCTACAGGCTTCTTCATTTTAGTTATTCGTGAATGAATCTTTCCAGTTGTTCAGTCCAAAAAGCCATGGGTTATTCTATACCCCTCGCTCTCACACACTCTATGTCTGTCTGCCATTGAATCCTGCTTGCTCACCTTCAGATATATCCAGACTCTGACCATCTCTCACTTTCTTTGCTGCTCACTCCAGTCAGTCACCTCCCTCCCACATTGTTGGAATAGCTTGCTTCCACTCCTCTTGTTCAGAGTCCTAAATACACAGTAGTTAGAGGGATAGTGGCAAAAATAAGCCAGATTCCATGTGTCCTCTGATTAAAATCCCCCGGGAGCGTCTCAGTAACAAAAAGAACCTGAAGTCTATCCTCTGGTGGACTGACATGCACATGACCAAGCCCACGTTATGTCCAGACCTCATCTACTTCTCCTGCTCCTCTGTATTCTTTCTGGCTACACCAGCTTTCTTGCACTTTCTTGAGCATACTAGACCTGTTTCCACTTCAGGAAACCATTAGCCTACCCTGCTCTTTATCCAGATATCCACCTGACTTGCTCCAACTTTATACCTTTACCCCAAATTCACATTGTCTATGGAGCCTTCCATGGCTACCTCACATACAATTTCATAGTATCAAACATTTTCTTATTTTAGCACTTAGCACTATTCACTGCCTACCCAACCTTTATTGTACTACTTTATTTTATTTATTGTCCATCTTTCCCACCAGAGTTTAAGTCATCTGAGGGCAGGAGTTTTGTCTTTTTTATCAACCATATTATTCTGAATTCAAGAATTTGTCATAAGACAGAGAGTGATCTATTGGTGTTCATTAAATCAATAAAATAAATGATAGATTGTTTTAATTCTCACAACAACTCTATTAGATTTTTATCATGTGAGGAAATCAAAGTTCAGAGATAACGTCATCACTTGCTTACTCTGGTGAGAACGCAGCTAGACTTGAGTCTCAGGCTTTTATAACTTTGGAAGTTATAGCCTTTTTTCACATTATTTTTCCTGGTAGAGGCTTAGGATAATGTCCTAAATCTACTGGGTGTTCAGTAAATTCTTATTGATGATAAGATTTTAGGTATATGTACTTCTCTTGATTTTTAAGCTTGGCTTGTATCCTGTTTATTTCACTTAAATGTTTTTGTCTTCTCCAAGAAGGAGATGATCGTTTAATTGTTATTTGGTTTCCACTCTAAATTCGATGTTATTTTCCAACTTAAAAAAAAAAAAAGATTATGTATTTACATCTTTCCCTTGTGTCATTCTTTGAATTTAGCACTGAGAAACCAATAAAATATATATTTTAATGTTTTGACCTTGGTCTAGGCATCATAAACTAATTTTGTATTTCTGATTTCCCGCAAATTCTGAGTAGCCACATCTCCATGCTTTCTTCTGTGTAACAAGCGTTGGATGGCTGTATTAAAAAAAAAAAAAAATGTATTCCCAAGTGAACTCTTTCTTTCCTTCTACTTACTAAATGTCCTTTATTCCCAAGTGAACTCTTTCTTTCCTTCTACTTACTAAATGTCCTTGTCTTCCACCATCCCAGGTTTCTGTGAGGGGATTTTCATATAACTATCGTGCACTGAGAAGCCAAGAAGCCAAGGCCCATGATTGATTAGGACTGCTGCCATATATAAACTTGAAAATTTGCTCCTGTGACAGGATAAGCACAGACAAGAGACTCAATCAAAGTCAGCAGCTGCCAGATGTTAAGACATGCGTTTTGGTCACAATTTTAAGGATGCCAACTGGCTTTAGCACAAAGGGGGTTTCATATGTACTCCCAAGCCAGGTGATGCACCCTTGATAGAAGGTTAGTAACTTTCTGGGTAAGAGTGATATGCCTGATTGCTATTAAAACATCACCTTTGGTAATGGCATTGTAGGGCTCTTTCACCAAAATGAGGTGTTGATGCTTGCCACCCACATACTCAATTGGAGTTCAGACATCTATTGATGAGGGTAGTGTGACCGCTGAGGGCTGGAGGCCTCAAGACAGATTGTCTCTGAGCAAAATGCACCACTCATTTGCTGCTGCAGGAAGAATGGCTATAAAAAGTCATTCTGTTGTTTGATTCATGAGTCCTGGGGATAAAACAAAGCTTTTGTTGGACTGTCATGCATTAATCCCTCTCATGCTTGCAAAATTAAAAGGAATTGTTTCCAAAGTGTGAGATTTATTAAATTGCCAACTCTTTCAACAAGAAGAGTTTGCTATGGAGACAAGATCATGATGTCACACGAATAACCTGGATTTCTATTAAATGTTAAAAACTAAAAAAGAAGAAGAAGAAAAGATTTTTAACAAATTTTCCCATAGCTAACAAAAATATTAATTTGTCATGATCTGAATCAGGAAAAAAATCCCCATTCTTTAGCCTTCATGTAACTTCCCCTTTCTCCCCATTGAAGAAAGGGTTTAAAAAACCCAGAAAGTCATTCAAAGGTGAATCTTATTTCACTTTATAAAGAAATGCCTCTTTTAAAAACACATTTTTGTTCACAGGTACCACGAAGTTCTTTAAGAGTACAAATTATTCTCCTTTATCACTTGAGTGAAGAGAGAGAGAGAAAGAGAGACAGTACCAGCCCATGTGTATAAAGTATCTTCTTTGGATAGGACTGGGTGTACTTTTCCACTGGGCATTGTGCCCAGCTCATTGTAACTAGTTATTCATTTTTTTCTAAATTGCAGCTTTTATTCCAGTCCCTTCAGAGATAATGGGACCACAAATCCTATTATCAGAAAGATTTTGCTCTTCATGTAACTGAGAGAGGGTTTCTGTAGTGTAAGTAATGCATGTTCCCATTCTCTGGTATGCAAAATAAGAGCATTCTAGACACCCATGTTCCTGATCTCTCTCTCTTTTACAAACACCTGCACTCTGCTTTTGAATGTCAACTCCAATGTCATAACATAATGAAAGAAACTTCAGATTCTTCTTCTGTGCTTCCTCTATGCTTTCTTGAAAATGCAGCTAGCATAACTTTCTTTCTCTGGTGAGGAATCTTTACAAACGTCGAAGAAAATCACAAGTGATGTGAGTCGACAAATCAGTATAATGAGAAGAATAGAGAATTTTAAAAATAAACTTTTAGATTTGTTTTTAAATAAATCAGGGAATGTTGTACCAGTTACTTAACCACCATGGGTCTCAGATTTATGCTCTATGAACTCAAATTAATAATATTTACCCTAACTACATTACACAGTTATTGATAATAATAGCTACCGTCCATTTGCTATTGGGAAATCTAGAAAAATGAAATTCAGTGACCAGAATGAGCAGACAGGAAATCGATTCTTGGGCTGGATGATTAATATTAAGCTTGCTCTGATCACTTTGTTTTTTTGCAACGCATTTGGAGAAGATTCCTTCAGTAGGATGGCCTTTTTTATTCAAAAAGGATAAAGGAGATCTTCAGGGGTTAGGTTTGTGCACGATCTTTGTGCTGTGAATTGCTTTTGCAGTTTGTTTTGCCTTCTTTGGAAAACAAATAATGAACCCATTTGTTACTTAGTGACAAATGAACTGGCAGCTTTATCAAGTGGTAAACCACTGTGTCTGACAAATTTACATAAAGAAATGCGATGCCAGGAGTCGGTAAGATTCAATCCGGTAAGATTCAATCCTCCACTGTAGGTCCAACTGTAATGTAACCAATACCTGAGACACCTGTGACAAAATATGTGAAGGACAATTACTCCTGGGGGAAGCTGGAGGTACCAGTGCCTGCTGACTCTTGCTGACTCTTCAGACACATACTGAACTGGTAAGCGAAGAATGGGCATGAGGGCAGAGTCCCTGCCGAGGAGGCAGGACGCTGGGCAGGTGGGTGACCAGCTCCCCAGGAACACACTGGGTTTCTTTACTAGGGAAACTCTTAGGATGTTAGGTGCCTTTGGGCCTCTTAAAATTAGGGACCAAACATGATATTTAATTAATTTAGGGAGGACGTTTAAAGCTTCTTTTTCAGCTATTAGTGTATCTGTGTAGCTTACATGCTGAGAGAAAAGAGAAGGGAAGCCATTGATGATGTATTTAGACAGGGACCTCTCTTCCTCCCCCATCATTCATTTCTCCCTCACGCTCAGTCTCGTCGCTGGTGGTCCCTCTTCAACTCGCTCTATTCCACCTCAGTGTGGTCTTCTCCCTTCCAACCTGACCGCCCGTGAGGCATTCCATGCCTGCATCTTCACAGCCTTAGGTTTGTGCCACAGCCTCACTACTGACCTCTCTCTCACCTAAGTTATCCTTATGCACTCTTGCGAGGTTAGCCTTATTTTATTTATTTTTGCAGGAACACCACTGATTTTTGTCACAGACCTGCCCCAAGCCCTCAATAGCTCTCCACTTGTGTAAAGAATATACAGCCCAAACTCTAACTTGGTATTTCATGTCCTTGGTGAACTGGCCCCCATCTACCCAGCTGAGCCTTGCTTGTCATTCCCTTCATGAACTGTAGGCTCCACGATGTGGGGCCATTCTGGTTTTGGTCCATAATGTCACAAGTCTGAATCGGTGGTCCTTTCATGTACTGAGAACCTCTGCAACAGCTTGTTTTGCCATACTGGAAACTAAGAAAAAGATCTTCCGTACTCGTATTAATACTAAACATTTGGACTTCAGGGCTTGGCCCCAACGTCACCTCCTCCCTGTCTCCTGAACCACTGCAACTCTGCCGCCCCAAACAGAAACAACAGTCCTGCCTTCAAACCTCCACAGCACTTTGTACAATTTAAAAGGCAAAACGTACCATTACCTTATATTTTAGAATTACACATGCTCATCATATTTTCTCTCAGTGAATAAGCTCTTTGTGCTCAGGGTCCATCTCTGACATATTTTGTCGTTCTCTTTCAGCTTGCTACATGTAGCTGCCACTGGGCAAATATTTGTTCAATGTAAGCATTTCCACCTTGCTTTTCCATATTCTGATTTGGGAATAGCAGGATGCATGGGTCTGCCTAGTTCATTTTCAAAAGTCTCCATGCTTTTAAATTCTGACCCTGACACAGAACTTGAGATGATGGTAAGTATTCATACACTGGTATCGTTATATCTCATCCCTAAACTTCCTGAAATGGCTCAGCTGACTTAATGGATTACGTTCATTTTAAGGACCATTTGAATATAATCTTCCTCCCCTCAAATTATTTCAATCGCTGTGAGCTTTTGCTGACCTACTTTTGAACCAGTGGAGGAACCTTCCCAAAGCCAACATTTGTAATTTACAGACTAGATAATAGTGTCATAGTAGTTACAGGCTGCTGTAGGCCCATTTTCATCACCAAATCTAAGTAAGAGGATTCAGGTTCCTTCACACATCATCTCTTGAGGTTCAAAAGGATCCCCCAAAACTGCATACTTCTTTTTGCCCAAATTCTAAACCAAGGAATCAGGCAGTTGGGAGAACAGAATATTGCAGTTACTACTCCCGAATCTGATAATGGAGAAAGTGTCCAAATGTAGACAAATGGTATTCTCATGTTAGAATCCCCAATTCGGACTGACTTACCCAGTCACGGCAAGTGTGGGACTTGAGCAGACATCCACCCACACGGTTAGAGCTTGGACTCTAAACATCTAGCACTTAGGAGCCGACAACAACACACGTTCTCTGTGGGCAGCAACGATGCTCAGAAAGAGAGAGGGAAGTGGCTGACTGAGCCCCCTTGTCTCTTCCAAACTGGGCAATCAGCTGGAGTTATTCTTCCTTTACTGGCTAAGGCTGGAGCGAAGAACTGGGGCTAACTTGTGACCACAACTGTTTCAGGTAGATGGCTGTCAACACAGGATCAACAGGGTTGGGGAACAGCTCTCCCTCTGGCCCACCATTTGCTCTCTACAGGATTGTGGTATACAGACAGAATGACAGTGGTTTTTGTTGTTTTTTTTTAAACAAGGCAAACATTTGATTGTTCATTTCACAATTCCTAGCTGTGTGACTTGAACAAGTCAACAAACCTCTTCAAATCTTAAATTCATCAGTGTGAAATGGGAATAAAATAACAATAATAAGAATGAGAAGAGATCATATTTATGAAAACACTTTTTAAACAATGAAATCTTCACAAACAATAGTTAACAATTAATATGAAATTTATATCAGTTCTTATGTCAAATTCTGTAGTCATTTATGTCATAAGATAAGACAACTTCTAGTTCTTTTGAGATTATTTGAAATAAAACCTAGGTACTTCTTACCTATTTAATGAGACATAAGAAAACATAAACCAAATATATTAATCAAAACAAATGCAAGTGAATAAATTACTCCATTAAAAAATAAAGACTGGGGCATCTGGTTGCCTCAGTTGGTTGAGCATCTGATTCTTGATTCAGCTAGGGTCATGGTCTCAGGGTCATGAGATCAAGTCCCACATATCACTCCACGCTCAGTGGGGAGTCTGCTTGGGATTCTCTCTCTCCCTCTCCCTCTGCCCCTCCCCTCACTCGTGCATGCTCTCTTTCTCTCTCTCAAATAAATAGATAAAATCTTAAAAAAATAAATAAAGACTATCAGATTATAAGAAAACAGAGCTCAGCAATATGTTGCTTTTAACATTTTCCAAGAGGTAAGCTCTTGGAAAAAGACTGGGAAAAGATGGACCAAGGAAATGCAATAAAAAAAAGAAAATTTTCCAAAATGAGAATTATATATAATATTAAAATTATAATATACAAACAAGATATAACAACTGAAAGTTTATACCTATAAAAACTCATAATATTAGTAGGGATATTATGAGTCAAAACAGTGGATAAACAGATTATAAAAAGTACTTCAAAACAAAAATATCAATCTAGATTTATGTACACGTGACTAAACACTTGTGATATATCAGATATACCTGCTTTCCCCCCACAAATGTCTATTCAACGACACAAAGATATTCTTATAATCTGACGGTCTTTATGTTTTAATGGAGCAAACACACACACACTTATATATACATGGTACAGCCACTTTCAAAGACAATTTGGTGTTTCTTCCAAAAGTAAACATATTTTTATCTTGTGATCCAGCAATTGCACACTTGGTGTTTACCTAAAGGAGTTGTAAACTTATATTCATACAAAAACTTGCATACAGATGTTTATAGCAGTTTCATTCAGAATTTCTAAATCTTGAAAGTGACCAAAATGTCCCTTCTTAAGTGAGTGAATAAATAAAGCGTGGTACATCCATATAATAAAAAATTATCCAGTGCTAAAAAAAAAAAAAAAGGCTATCAAGCCATGAAAAGACATCATGAAGGGACTTTAATTCATATTACTAAGTGAAAGAAGCCAATCTTAAAAATCTACTTACTATATGATTCAACTATGTGACATTCTGGAAAAGGCAAAATTATGGAGACAGTAAAAAGATTGGTGGCTTCTAGGGGTTATAGGGTGGGGAGGAGGAATGAATGAATAGGCAAATCACAGAGGATTTTTAGGGCAGTGAAAATACTATGTATAATACTATAATACTATAATAATAGATTTCATCACATATTTTTCCAAATACATGGGATGTACAACACCAAAAGTGAACAAATGTAAACTATGGACTTGAGAGTAATCATGATGTGTCAATGTAGGTTCACCAAATGTAACAAATGTACAAGTCTGATGGGAATATTGATAATGGGGAGGGCTATGTACTGTGTGGGGACAGGGGTATATGGGAAATCTCTATACCTTCCTCTGAATTTTGCTGGAAACTGAAAACTGCACTAAAAAACTTAAAAATCTGATTTAAAAAGATCAGTCTATGCAATTCGCTCTATTAGGAGAATCGTAGGAGATTCTCAGCATGTGCAGAGAAGCTATTTGATAAAATTCAGCACCCATTCATGATTGCAACCCAGTAAACATTTTAGCACACTCAGAATAAAAGAAACTTTCCTCAACCTGATAAAGGATATCTTATCTACCACCACCACCACCAATAACAACAAACAGACAAACAAAAATGCCCTACAGCATACATCATACTTCATGGTAAGAAGACTGCATACTTCCCCCTAGGATGTGGAACATGACAAGGATATGCACCTACATCACTTTTGTTCAAATCTTATCAGAGGGCCTAGACAGTACAATAAAGCAATAAAAATAAAAGTCCTACAGACTGAAAAGGAAGAGTAAAACTGTTCTTATTCATAGACAGCATGATTGTATTTGTTGTGAATCCTAAGGAATTTACCAAAAAAGCTACTAGAAATATTAAGTGATTTAGCAAGGCTGAAGGATATAAGGTGAGTATATAAAAGTCAGTGATATCTCTGCTATTTACAGTACCATCAAAAAATATACAATACTTAAGAGATTAATGCAACAAAACATGTGACATGTAAGACTTATTGTACATGGAGAACTACCATACATTGCTGAAACTAAGGGAATTCTAATTAAATGAAAAGATACACCATGATCATGGGTTGGAAGTTTCAATATTGTTGTGATGTCAGTTCTCCCCAAACTGATCTAAAGATTTTTAATCAAAATACCAGCTGGCTTGTTCACAGAAATTGATTCTAAAATAAAGTTGATTCTAAAATGTATCTGAAAATGCAAAGGATCTAGAATTCCTAAAGAAACTTCAAAAAGAACTAAGTTGTAGGGCTCACACTACCTCATTTTAAGACTTACTGTAAAGGTACAATAGTCCAAATAGTGCAGTGTTGGTACAGAGAGGAGCAGATAGATCCAAAGAAAGAACAGAATCCAAAATAGAACCTACACATACATGGTCAATTGATTTTCCACAAAGAGTACAAGGTCATTCAACGGGGAAAAGATAATCTTCTCGGTAGTAGAGTTGAACAACTGTATGTCCATAAACCTTCATATTTTTCTCATACGTTTCTCAGGAATTACTCAAAATGGATCACAGACCTAAAGGGAAAAGGTAAAACTATGTAGCTAATAGAAGACATCACAGGAGAAAAATCTTTATGACTTAGAATCCAAATACACAACCATGAAATAAAAAGTCAAGGCACTGAACTTCACAAAAATTAAAACTTATTCCTCAAAAAACACTGTTCAGAAAACAAAAAGACAAGGCATAGTTGGAAGAAAATACTCACAATACGCATGTGTGACAAAGGATCACATGAGACATGTAAGTAACTATTGTAACTCAGCACTAAGACAAATAATCTGATTAAAAAAATGGGCAGAATGTTTAAATAGATATAGAAGTACGCATGCTGTATGATCCCATGTATATGAAATTCTAGAACAAGCCATATCAGATCAGTGGTTTCCTGGTTGCAGGGATGTGGGGATTGACTACAGAGGGGCATGAGGGTGTTGGGGGAGGTGGAAATGTGCTCTATACCTAGCTTGTGGTGTCAGTTACATCGTCAGTGTATGGTTTCCTCAAAAGTCATAGAACTGTCCACTTTAAAGGGGTACAATTTTATTGTATGTAAATCATGCCTAACTAAAATTTATTTTAAAAATACCAAAATAGGGCGCCTGGGTGGCTCAGTCGGTTAAGCGACTGCCTTGGGCTCAGGTCATGATCCTGGAGTCACGGGATCGAGTCCCCATCGGAGCCTGCTTCTGCCTCTGACCCTCCCCCCTCTCATGTGCTCTCTCTCTCTCTCATTCTCTCTGTCTCAAATAAATAAATAAAATCTTTAAAAAAAAACCAAAAAAACAAAAAAATAAAAATACCAAAATAAAAAAGAAGAAAATGGCAGTTTGCTCTTCTCTGCCAAGTCTATTAAAGTACTTGCAGGGCTTATTATCTTTTGTCTTATGTAGAAAATAAAACTCATCATATTCTACTTTGTGGAACCAACAACGTGTGTTGAAATTCCCTGAAGTTTTAAAAGGAAAAGCACTGATAGTTGCTCATTGTGAAGTTTTAGCCCACTTCACTCTGTTTAGCATTTTCTGCTCTGCATTTAGCATTTACTTTGGGAAGTTTCTTTCTTTTTCTGTGTTGGCCCTGTGTTAGGGGCTGAATTGTGCCCCTCAAGTGCATATGTTGAAGCTCTACCCTCAGTAGCTCAGAATCTGACTGTAATTAGGGACAGAATTTTGGAAGAGGGAATTCAGTTAAAATGAGGTCACTAGGAAGGGCTCTAACCCAATGTAACTGCTGTCTTCTTAGGAAGAGGAAATCTGAACACAGATGCTTATAGAGAAAAACAATGTGAAGACACAGGGAGAAGATGGCCGTCTCCAAGCAAGGAGAGAGGCCTCAGAAGGAACCAACCCTGCCGGCACCTTGATCTTAGATTTCTAGTCTCCAGAAATGTGAGAAAATAAATGGTTTAAGTCACTCCGTCTGTGGTACTTTCTTAGGGCAGCCTTTACAAACCAGTATACCCTATCCTCATAGTTAAATTCAATAAAAATAGAAACATCCTCCATTAAATAAGCAGAACTATATTGTGTTTTCCTATTAATCTGATTCTTCAGTTTATTCCCCAAATGCCTCTGAAGGGGAAGGAATGCACACTAAGAAACACACATATTCTCAATTTTACAAATCAGCGAACCTGGCTTTATCTAGTATTACTATTTTTAGTGTCACTCTTCATGTCACATTATAATAGCAATTTGAAATCTGTCTCTAAAATATGCAAGCCTTTTGAATGAAGGAATCTGCACCTCTATTTAACATTTTCAGAATGTCTTTGTCTGGAGTCTAGTTGACACACCTGGATCAATAACAGAACATTATTTAGTGTCCCTTTGACATTAAAGAAACAACTCTTGGCCAATCTCTAGTACTGCTTCTCCGTCCCTGACCATGGAAAGTGATGACTTGTCAGTAGACTCAGCCTACTGCGGAATGTAAAATCAGTTTCCCTGCTTCTCCCCATCAGTTAGCTTTTGTTGGAAAACAAACCATCCCAAAACTTAGTGGTTTAAGCAGACAAGCATTTACGTAGCTCACAGTTCTGGGCTGGACCCAGTTGAGTGGTTTTCCCTGCCTGAGCTGAACTCCTCGATGCATTTCAGGTCAACTGCCAGGTGGGTTGTGAGCTGTCTGGTAGAAGTGATCCTCAGCTGGGAGAGCTGGCCTTGCATCCTCCACAAGCAGGAGGGCCTGTTTACATGGCAGAATCGATTTCCAAGAAAGGAAGGGAAATGTACAAGCCTCTTGGAATGAATCTCAGAACTAGTGCAATCCACCAAGATAAAAGGGGTCAGAAAAGAGACTCCACTTGTTGATGGGCGAGGGGAAGGGATGCTGCAGAGTCACATCACAAATGGTATGGACACAGGAGGGTAAAATTCTGGCTATTTTTGCAATCTACTACAGAGAGTATAAAATATTCATCATCTGAACTGCAAGGAGAGTTTATTATCATTTTTTTTAAACTCAAAAAAGTTTTTTTTTTTTTTTTTTTTTTAGAAATGAAATGATTGTTCACATTCCACAAAGAGTCACAGAGCTCCTCTCTGACAATCACTTAGTTCAAAACCTGGTGTTATGACGAAATATTGTTATTCTTGTTTTTCAGATAACCTGGTCTATATTTCCAGCTTCTTGAGTTAGCAATTACAGCAACTAATGTTGATGTTGTGCTATGTGCCAGGCACCAAGCTAGGCGTTTCACATTAGCTTATTTAAAATGGTCACTGTCTGGGGTGCTGTTGGGAGGCTCCAAGGGGCCAGCTCTGTGACAACCTTCTCACCACGAGTGGCATCCCCCTTGCTGCGCCCAGCCATCTGGGTCAGCTGTCTTGGATGACAGCACTGTAGAGAACCATTTAGGTACTTTGTCAGCATAGATGCCACACAAAACCGACTCTACTCAAATTGTCAGTTTCCCCTGGATGAGATATCAGAAACTCATTAAAAATTATTCCTATTCTTGGGATGCCTGGGTTGCTTAGTCGGTTTAGCGCCTGCCTTCAGCTCAGGTCTTGATGCCAGGGTTCTAGGATTGAGTCCCACACTGGGTTCCTTGCTCAGCAGGGAGGGTGCTCAATCTCTCTCTCTCTCTGACAAATAAATAAATAAAATCTTTTTAAAAATTATTCCCATTCTTTCCTGGTGTTTGCTTGCTATAACTGATACAGTTGACTTTTAGCATATTTGGGTAGTGCTAGAAGTTGAGTTGCTTATTTTTTTCTCTTCCTCCTTAGTCCATAGCAGAATATTATGCTCATAAAGCAGTAAGAATAATAACACCTTAGCTACTATCTATTGATTAGTGATTCAATTTTCTATTTGAGGCAAATCACCATGGTTAGACATGTAGGGTAGCAGGAATAATTACCAGAAGACCTACAGATTGCCAATTTGTAAAAGGTGATTCTTATTTACGCACTAGGATGTTCCATTCAAGCTCTCTGGTGAGGGCCACAGAGCTGTGGATGGCATCTGGCACTTCTTTAGCCATCGGTAACTCAAGGAGTCAATGGGAGGGTTGGTGGAGACCCACTAAGCCAAGAAATGTAAACAATCATAATGCTTGCTGCACTTTTTTTTAATGTGCCTCTGTAATAGCACAATGGGCTTCCTTCCATTTTCTGCCTATTCAGCACCTATTTAAAACATATAGTAGTCCAAGGGAGTCAGTAGAGTAAGATCAACTCAAACATGGAATAGCTACTCACCACCTGTCATGCTGTGCTTTGGCTACAGAATTACTGTATTCTGTATCTATTCTGATAAAGCTTGGTGACAGAGGCTTTGGTCTCAGCAGCGCTAAGAGCCTTCTACTCAATTGCTCACAACAATTTATGTTTGAGTAACACTCGTTAGTATACGAGAACCTCATGTTTACTACCCACTTTTATCCTCACAACAACCACATAGCATGAATGTGGCAGCATGTGCAGTAGCCAGCACACAGAAAGTGGATTCATTTTATTGGAATTCCACTTGGGGATTTGCCACTTACAAGCTGTACCTCAATTTCTTATCTATAAAATGGGAAGAATCAGTCTCTTTCTCCCAAGGCTGTTCTGAGGATTCAATGTGTTATCTAATTCAAAGCACTTAGAACAGATAACATAGTTCATTTGATAAAAGTGTTAGCTAGTGGGCGCCTGGGTGGCTCAGTTGGTTAAGCGACTGCCTTCGGCTCAGGTCATGATCCTGGAGTCCCGGGATCGAGTCCTGCATCGGGATCCCTGCTCGGCAGGGAGTCTGCTTCTCCCTCTGACCCTCTCCCCTCTCATTCTCTCTCTCTCAAATAAATAAATAAAATTTAAAAAAAAAAAGTGTTAGCTAGCATAACAATTGTCTGTTCTTTCATCTACCATGATAACTTTCCGTTCTTTCCTGAATCAGCCCCGCAAAGTTTTTTTGTAAGCACATTTTCTCAAAACAGTAGTTAATGGGGATCATCATCCATTACAAGTTATCCATGATCTCTCGTAAGAAAATGATTAAAAACAGGAGATAGTAAACTGGGAACACTGAGTTACCTTTTGTTTTATCCACAAATATTAAAAAAAATTAATTAATTGCCAACGTCTAAACATTCGAAGAACTCACATAAAACATACATCTGTCTCACTTTGCATAAAAATGGTAAGAGCTAGCAACACAAACCACATCTGCTTGAATTGAATTGAGTTTTCCCATCCCCCAGTCTCGCACAAGGTTACAGGTTTTCCACTCTGGCCTCCCCGCCATTTTGTCACTTCTGGCTCACCACACCCACGTTGATATTATCTGCATGGCCCCTGTGGCAGTTTGAATTTGTAACTTTTTCTCTAGAAAACGGAATATTTAGGAACAACATTTTGATGATGAAAATTTAGGGAAGGGAACAAACACTTGCAAAGCTTAGACCATGGTCTTCAGCAAGAATCAAGAGCATTGAATCTTTGACTTTTAGACTTATTTTTTTTTTTTTAAGATTTTATCCATTTATTTGACAGAGAGAGAGAGAGTGAAAGAGTGCAAATAGGGGAGCGGCAGAGACAGAAGCAAGCTCCCTGCTGAGCAGGGAGCCCAATGCGGGACTCAATCCCAGGACCCTGGGATCATGACCTGAGCTGACTGAGCCACCCAGGTGCCCCTCAACTTTTAGACTTCTAAGCAATCTTTTGTTTGGTTTCTATAGAGCCAAATTCATTGTTTAATTTCTGACCTAATTTCATTGCTTCTCATCAGTGTTTCTTCTTGCAGTTGTGATGACAGAAAACAATGTTTCAGAAATAGAATCATAAGTAAAATTGCAACTACATGTACTTTTGGTCCCCTGAGGTGTCGTTCCCAGGCACTCCTACCCCATTATCGGTGACATCTGTTATTAGCTTCTACACCAGTGATCCATATGGTAAAGAACTTGAAACTTTCTTGTTGTTCCAGCTCATGATCGCAAATGACAAAACATGTCCCTGCTTCGTAAATATAAACCTCATAAAAACTCCAGCCAGCTACTACTTGTATCACTATTGTTTTTGGCTTTGTTTTTGTTTTAAACAAGGCTTTAAAAGAAATATCTGACGGGTAATTGGCATGATGACAAACAATGTATGCAAGATAGAAATGATTTCAAAAGAGGCCCATGGCTTTCGTTTTAGTTAACTTTCCGATGTTACTTAAATAGAAATTTGGGAATCACCTTCCAATGCCTTGCAAGTGAGTCTACTATGGGAGAGAAATTCACTTACTGATAATCATATGAGAAAATCTTTGCATTTAATTCTTAATACAAGAGAACTTTCTAGTATCCCAACTTCCTAATAACCTACTGGACATGACATGTACACACGGGTATATCACCTTCACCTACACTTGACTTTTTCAGAATTAAATAACTTGTCTACTCATCCCTAAAGTATTCTGGCACCTGTGAATTATAGAATGGGCCACCCATGCTCCTAGTCACCAAGAGTCATCCTATAGTTTCAGTCTCTAAAATCTATATTCTATTTATGCCCGATACTCCAGGTCCTAGTTCACAATCTCTTCTCTCTGGCATGAATTGTGATATACCAGCTTATCTTTCTGCTTCAAATATCTTTGCTCTTCAATCCATCAAGCTTATCTGCCAGAGATGCCATTTTGAAATGCAGACAATAATCACTCTGTAGAAAACCTTCAGTGGTTTCTTGTTACCTATGACATAAAACCAAATTTTAGAATGACAGCCAAAGGTTCTTAGATCTGGTCCTATTTTTTTGCCCAGCTTCACGTTCTGTTTATTTCATTTGTTCATCATTTAATAAATCTTAACTAGATCTATTGTGGTAGTTATTTTGCCATATATACAAATATCGAATCATTATAATGTAGACCTGAAACTAATATAATGTCAATTATGTGTTATATGTCAATTATTTCTCAGTTAAAAAAATGTTTATTGACCATGCACTACATGTCAGGCACTGATCTAGATAGCTGGGGTAAATTAGTGAACAAAATAGATAAAAAATTCCTGTCCTCATGGAGTTTATAGGTAGCAAACTACGGCTATGTACCACCTGTTTTATAAATAAAGTCTTACATGAATGTGGTCACACCAGGTATTTTCGTGTTGTCTAGGCTGCTTTCCCACTACAGCTGCAGTGAAGTACGAGTCGAGTAGTTGCAGTGTAGACCACTGGCCCTGCAGAGACTGAAATGAGGTTCTTTATGGGAAAAGTTTGTTGACTCTGGTCTCAGTGCTTGTGGACAGCTTGAGGGATATTCATGCCACCTTATCTCTGGGTTCCAATTTCCTCATCCCTGAATCCCCATTTTCCTCTCCTTATATTAAAATCTTTCAGGGCCCACTGCAAACTTTCTCTCCATTATAAAACCATTCTTGGTCTCGTCAACTCAAAATCACCCTCTTCCTCTTTGTTCTGATACTACACTGTTCTTCTATCTCTTTTGTCTTTTTTTTTTAATCTTGTGATATCAGAAATTATTTACTTGTCTGCTTCCCTTCTTGATACAAGGTTCGGGGGTCACAGGCCATATATTACTCATTTTATCTACATTCCCTACCTTCAATAGACCAGGGTATAATCTCGAAATTAAGTAACTAAAATTTCCCCGGGGAGATCCAGGAATTTTTCTGCTATCAGGTGGAAATTAATCTAATTATTATTATTATTATTTTGCACACTTCACTTTCTTGGCCTGAGAAATAGATATTTTACCTAAATGTGACTCTGTGATGCCTGAGCCTGAGACACCAACTGCAGATCTCCTCTCAGTAAGATTCCACAGTGGCTTTGGAACCCTGCAAAGCTGTCAGTGTCTAGGCACTGATTGTAGGATTCTCTAACCCCATGGAGTGATCCAGGGGACCCCTCTGCTCCCACCCACTGTGCAAAGGCACTTTAGACTATTTAGACTATTTTTAAATTTATTTTTAGTATTTTCTAATCAATCAACTCAGCAATAAGCCCATTTATCCCTTCATGCCTTATATGATCATTACATGAAAGCAAACCAGACCTTCAATTCCTGACGATGGAAATTCGGTCAAATTAATGCAGCAGAGAGGAGTTCTGGTCAGAGAACCTTTCTGTCTCTAAGAAAGGTAGGTTTTCGTTTCGCAAAAGAGGAAGGCCTCACTTGCTCTCTGTAAGCTCAGAAAAGCTTCCCTGGAAATACAACTTGTAGGGTTTATAGAAAGCAAAGAAAACCACAAAGATGTCTTTTGTTTTTCCCTTCCTGGAAAAATACAGGAAATTTGCAGGCTATTAACTCAGCTTTGCAAAGTGCTTTCAAATTAACATTTGATTCACAAAGGCCCTGTGAGCAATCAAAATTGGAGTTGGCTCTGTTAATGCTGAAGGTTCTTCCCCTCGCCCCATCTAGCTATGTCACCTCTCTCAGTGGCTTCCCATCCGGTGAGGTGGTGAAAACACAGCCACCTGGCTGCAACAGATACGCGTCCGAGCTGCCCCAGAGGCAGCGGTCCATGGCAACCTTCAGACACGCAGCAGCGGCCTTTCTGTGCTTCCTGGAAAGCTTGAAAGTTTCTCACAAGCAATTACACTGGCTTTTCAGGGCTCCAAAGTGCCCCTTAAACCAGCTGTAACAACCAAACCAAGAGCTATCATCCGATAGTTCTGGCTGCAGAGAGATCGATTTCCATGAGAATGAATCAAGCAAGTAACACAACTGAGAAGCTAAATGGTATGTTTAGTAGAGTTTCCAAATTGGTATCTTCTAGACGGGGAACACAATGACAGGGGTTGATTCTCACGCACAGCAATAACATGCTTAAAATGTTTTCTAAGCTAGGAATCTTTTGTACATAGATATACCATGTGTGTATAAAAGAGAAGCCACTCGTGTTCTCATAGAATTTTGACTTCTTTTTTTTTTTAAGATTTTATTTATTTATTTGAGACAGAGAGAATGAGAGAGAGAGAGCACATGAGAGGGAGGAGGGTCAGAGGGAGAAGCAGACTCCCTGCTGAGCAGAGAGCCCGATGAGGGACTCGATCCCGGGACTCCAGGATCATGACCTGAGCCGAAGGCATTCGCTTAACCAACTGAGCCACCCAGGCGCCCCAAATTTTGACTTCTAACTTCTAAAATAAAACAGCTTTTATTGCAAATATGACAGGAAAAAATAAAATATTATTTAATTTATTACCTCGCAGGTTAGGTGGACCTCTCTCCAGTTTAGGGTCTCACTGACAGTGTGAATATTACACACAATCCCACCAGCAATTGTAACGCTGCCAACTGTTTTTGCTAATATCATGTTTCTTTCATGTTTCTTTCCTAACTTAACTGAACCTTATGCTATGGTAATATTATACTGTCTTTTTTTTTTTTTTGTATCTTAATCTAACTGCATCTTTGTATAGTATGCCTTTTTTTTTTTTCTATATTGGCCTTATTATGGGTGGAATTGTGTCCCCCCTTAAAAAATGTATGTTGAAATCCTAACCCCTACTATCTTGGAATGTGCCCTTATTTGGAAATAAGGTTGTCACAGACGTAATTAGTTGGGCTGAGGTCACACAAGGGTAGTGTGGCCTTTGTTTCAATATGATTGGTGTCCTTATTAAAAGAAGGCTGTATGAAGAGACAGAGTCATAGGGAAAGGCCATGTGAAGACAGAAGATTGGAGAATGTATTGCGGGCCAAGGAATGTGAAAGATCACCAGCAAACCACCAGAAACTGGAAGAGGTAAAGACGGCTTCCCTTACAGGTGTCAGAGGGAGCATGGTTCTACCAACACCCTCACTTCGGATTCTAGTTTCCAGAACTTCGGGAAAATAAATGCGTGTTGTTTTAAGCCACCTTGTTGGTGGTGCTTTGTTTTGAAGTCCTAGGAAACTAACACAGGTCACAGGGCATAGAAATGCTTTTCTGTTCAGTACTATCTTTTCACTGACTTCCATTTCTACCCCAGGACACCGACCCAAACTACTACAGTCAACACACTTGACTGCCCTCTGGCTTCCAAATGGGTTTGGCTGATGGGAAACTCAGATAGGAGATTAGAGAGGGAGAAAATTGAAGTCAGAGTGTTTGTTGACCAAGTTCCCTCCTTGTGACGATGTTTGGTCTTGCTTTGTCTCTGGACTCAGAGCCATGAACGCAGAAAGTGATTTGAGAGACTACTTTTCAATTCTCCAGAGATGGCCCATAACTGGCGCTATTCTAGATGCACAGGAGAGAAGCTAATTCATTACATACGATGAATGCCAGGACATGAAAGGCCTAATTTTCTCAGTGCTCAGATTATTCTCAAAGCGGTCTTCTCTGTACTTGTGTCCAATTTTCCAGTGACTGCCCTCCCCTGCTCTTAGGGGTCTGCTGCCCCATACTACTGCACTGACCATTGTGAGTCCCCTGCACCCTACCTACATCCTTGCAGACTCATCAGTAAATCTTCCTTCATTTATACTAGCTGGAGTTAAGATAGCTCTCCTTGCTGTTGAGACCCTTACTGTCACATTATCTGTGTATCAGACACATGATTAAAACATGTCCACTGTCTTCAGTTTCCTCTTGTGGAATTTCTCTCCCTTCTGTAACCATCTGTCAAATCTGGCAACTCTTGTTTGAGAAGGAGCTTTCATGCCAACTTTCACTGAAGTCTAGTCTGGGAGGGGATCTGAACAAAGTAAGAGATCGAAGCTGACTGATGAGCAACACTAATGAGGGAGGTGCTACCAATCGAAAAAACTATAGAAACAGGAAGAGCAGGGACCATACCAGGAACTGATGGACAAATCCTATTGAAGGAAGTAAAGGGTGAGAAGATGATGGCATTGGGGTATTGGCCAATGACATAAGGATAAGAGGGAGCAGAGTCTACACTGGCTGAGAAAGCCAGGAAATGAGTTATCAGACAAGGAGATGTAAGCCTTCCATTCTGTGTCTATATCATGTGTATATGACTTGTTTTTTCTCCCCTAAATCCTAAGGGGAAAATAAAAGCAACTTCTGACACTTTGTGTTATTTCAAGATCAGTCCAATTCTCATTCCCCTTAAGAAATATTCCTTATACTCCTTTCTCATATTGAGAATTAACCTTGTTTCCCATGCTCTGTAATATGAGCCATCTTATCTATTGTGAGTAACAATTATACTATCACATTATGATGGATTTACTTAGAATGGTTTCTGGGAGTTAACACAAGTACATTCCAAGACCAATATCCTGAGCAGAGATATTGGGATCAAAGGGAACTGACGAAGTTATCTGATGTCTGTTTTTAGTTCATTAAATCTAAGTGTGCTTCATTCAATGCATTTCATCAAAATATGATTGGAATCATCTTTACTCATCTCTCTCTCATGTCTTACATTGGCTGCTGTTTCCTTCTGGAATGCCCTACCTTCCATATATCTTCATATCTCACTCCTTCCCCCATTCCAAGACTTTACTCAAATGTCATTTTTCTCAGTAAGGCCCATCCACACCATACCTACTTAAAATCCCAAGGCTCTTCTTTCTCTAAGCCTAGGCACTTAGACTTATTCCCTTAATCTAAAATACTTTCATTTTCTTCTCAAGGAGAGAACATATTATTTAATGTTGTATTTATTAGCTGTATTGTGCATATCTTTCTCCAAAAGAATGCAAGCATCATAAAGACAAAGGTCTTGATTATTTTGTTCACTGGTGTGTTCTAAGTGCCCCAAATAGTGCCTGGCACATAGTATATGCTCAGTAATATTTTTGAATAAATATATAGAATATGATAGACTTGTTCATTGCAACACTACCTTGCCTCAAGGCCCGGTGTGTGGATGAGTTGACCTCTCTCTAGCACTGGATGGGGAGGCAGCCTTGTGAACAAGCAGAGACATACCTTCTAAAGGAAACCAAGAGAAGGATTCTGGGCATACAGCTCTGAAAGTGGTCTCGTCCATGAACCATTGTAAAGTTTTTGTTCCTTTTATTGTCATTCTCTTAAATAACCCATGACATTTCAATAACTCTAATTAAAAGTTCAAAGCTGGCCTTGGATGGACTAGGACAAATTAAGAGGAGGTCATTTCCATGCTGGGGATGGAGTGATAAAGAAGGAGAATCTTTTTGCCTTCCTATCTCCCTCTTAATAAAGAGAACTATGATCCCAGCAGGATATTAGATGCACAAGTACTGCCCAGGGGGAGCAAGGATGCATTATAGGGGGCCAGCGAGTCACAGGGACTGCAGCATGGGCAAATGGGGGAACATGGATGAGAAAGGAGATGACAGATACCAGAGGAGGCTAAAAGTTCCACTAACCTTGCCAGTCTCAAAGCCACTAAAATTTGCATCTCAAAATAAATGTTATCTCACCTATTCTTCTGGACTGCTAAACCCATTCTGGTTGCAGATTTATTTACATGTATATACTGTGATACTTTAGAATTCAAAGACCATGCTTATCACTTTAGCCTAACACTAATCACTGAATCTAGTATATTGCCATGAAAGACCTTCAGTATTTGAACTCAATTTAAATTAGTAGACATTTTGAAGGCCAAAAATTTTCTGAGTTCAATTAAAGAGTCAGCTAAGTGAATATACCAGCTGTTATCTCACAAAATTGATTGAAACAGTAATGGGTAGTTATTTAATATTTATGGAAAAAAAAAAAACCTTAACCAATTTATAAGGCATGATTTTCAGAAATTTATTCATAAGAAGCAATAGGAGAAGAAGAATTCTTAGTATTTTAACAACAAATATTATTACATGTGACAATATAACCATCATTTTAAATTAAAAGTAAAATATCAACCCAAGCTTGATCAAGAAGTGATTGCTTACTAATGGGTCAAAGTGACTTGTGATAAATTACTATAATTGAAATAAAGAATTATCAAAATTATAATGCACAATAGAGTATATCTGTGGAGGTGGTTCCAGCTTGAGGAAAAAAGTTAATGAGACTCTCCAGTTAATACTGAGGTAAAAAACCTTGAAACCTCTGAAAAAAAGCACTAAAAAGTTTGAAGAATTAATAACATTTGGAGCTTCTGAAGAAAAAGGAGTCACAAGAACAGAGAGTTCGAATGTAAAAACATATGAATACTTCAGAAATAGAAGCATTAGCCAATGTTAATAATGGAAAAAAAAGAAAAGTGAGGTGAGTAAGGAATTATCATTTGTGGAATGTGTGTTTGGTGCCAGATACTGTAAAAATTATTTCACTTGTACTCTTTCTTCATAAGTTCGTTTGTGAGATCTCTACTCAGGAAAGAGGCAGAAGACTATATATATGCTTCTTTATTCAAGAATGCTAGGGAAGGAAAGAAGAGGTAAAATGTCTAGAAAAGCAGGACCAGCTCTTCTGTCACTGTATTGAAATTGTTACTTATTTTATCTTTGAACTTGTTTTGCACATGAAGGTCTTTGGGACAATGGACATGCAGGTAAGCAGAGGAGATATGCCAGGTGGCATATGTGTGGCCTGAGTGGTTGACCTTGTCAGCCAGCCAGCATATAAGCACAAGCATGGGACAATCTGGTGCATGACAAGTATGTGAGTAATGGGCAATGGGAAGGACCTGGGCCCAGACTGGCAGTGGTGACAGTAGCAGGAGATACAGCAGATACAACAAGAGCAGTCACAGCCTCAGGAGAGAGAGGAGGGGCTCTGCCCAGGGACAACACCGGACCCTCGGTGGGACAGAGCTTTGCCATTCATCACTGGAGTCTATCCCTGGGGCACATATATTAATTTTCTGGTGCCAGGAAAGGAACCACCAGTACCCAGGCAGTATACTTCGTTAGTAAACTCTTAAAAATAAAAGTGTACACAGGGAGCTATCTCAGTAAAAATTGTGGAATAAAGATCTCCTAATATTCTCTCCTCCATTAAAGCAAAGAGAAAATTTGAAAAAAAGAGTTGTCAGAATCATCTTTTCAGAAATCTGGAAATTAACCAAAGGCTTACAGAAATCTGGGGAGCATTAGTTAAAGAAAAATAGCTGAATTTTGGTAAGAACAATTGGTTTTGTGGCATTTTAAGGTGCCCTAGTCCCATTTCCCACTTTCACATCCATGGTAATTTTGAAAAACAATAATCCACATTTGTGGTGAAAATACAGCCACCAGAAGGAGTGAGTGAGGCTCATTATCTTTATTCCCAGGAAATGGTCATTATGTGATCTATCCCTGAAGACTCTACTTGTAAGACCGTCTGTATTTGACTTGACTCATAGCTCTTCCAGTGATGGACTCTCTGGAGACAAATGTCAGAAAATGAAACAAAGCAACAAGCGGTTAATTACCTTCATGGGTGCCTGAGGTAGAGAATAGTTGTGCTAACAAATGAACCAAAAAAGCTTTACAGAAAAAGTTAGTGAGTGAGATGTCCATAGGGACTTTGATGTGCTCTGAAATAATCCTGGGAATCCAGAAGGTCATATGCATGCCCAGGGCTCTGCTCAGGTAAAGAGCAGTGCACATGCTAAGGAAAGTCTTGAAAAGGTTCCAAGCTCCCATATCTGGTTGATCTTGAGATTGTATAAGCAGGATGCAAAAACCAAGGCAGAGGCATAAAATTATAGTCTAAGCATTGAAGACACGCCCAACGCCCACACAGTCCCACTTGATAAGTAACAGGAGACTTATTGGTTACAAGCATTGAAGGAAATCTCTGTCCAGCCATTCATTAACTGACCATTAAGCTAAATGAGCAGAGACTTCAGTGATCACACATGACAAAGAACACAGACTTAGAGAACTCGTTGATAAAGTCACAAAATAAGTAGACAATAACAATTAGAACAAAGGAGCAAAACCAAAAATCTCTGGGGAGATGTGGAATTTGATTTCCAGAGTTGTCACATTAGGTCATTTAAAATATTCCGTTTTCAATAAAAAATTTGAAGCATGCAAAGAAACAGGAAAGTATGGACCATCAAGCATAAGAGAGGAAACAATCAGTAGAAGCTGTCTTTGAGGAAGCCTATATGTTGGATAAAGACTTTTGTCAGCTACTTTATTTTTTTTAATATTTTATTTATTTATTTGAGAGAAAGAGAGAGAGCACAAGCAGGAGGGAGGGGTAGAGGAAGAGGGAGAAACAGACTCCCCACTGAGCAGGAAGCCTGATGTGGGACTTGATCCCAGGACCCTGGGATCATGACCCAAGCTGAAGGCAGACACTCAACTGACTGAGCCACCCAGGCACCCTGTCTGCTACTTTAAATATGCTCAAGACACTAAAGGAAACCAAGTCTAAACAACTAAAGGAAAGTATGAGAATGATGTTGCACCAAATAGAGGATATAAATAATGAGATAGGAAATATTTTAAAAAAGAGCTGAATGGAGATTCTGGAGGTGAAAGTTATAATTGAGATACAAGATCCCCTAGAGAAGTGTCACAGTAGACGGCATTAGACGAAGAATCAACAAGCTTCATGACAGCTCGATTGAGATTATCCAGTCTGAGGAACAGAAAGAAAAAGGAATGAAGAAAAATGAACAAGGCCCAAAGAGCTGTGGGGCACAATCAAATGCACCAGTATATTGCACAATGGGAGTCCCAGAAGGAAAGGAAAGAGAAAAAGGGTAAAAAAAATCTGAGATATAATGGCAGACAGTCCCAAATTTGATTAAAAAAATATTAATCTACATGTCCAAGAAGTTCAATAAACTCTAAGTAGAATCAACTCAACAAGTGCTACATCTAGACATTTCACAATTTAACTGTGAAAGGCAGAAACAGAGAATCTTGAAAGCAGTGAGAAGTGACTCATCACCTACTAGGGATGACCGCTAAGTAACAACTGATTACCCATCACAAACCAAGGAGGCCAGAAGACATTGGGATGACATATGTAAAAAACACAATGAAAAAAATGTGAAACAAGAGTTCCATATTCATCACAATTATACTTGAAAAATGGAGAAGTGATTACATTTTCTGATAAACCAAGAACAGAATGCGTGGCTAGGAGACATGTCTGAGGAGACACAAAAAGGAATGCTTCAGGCAGAAATAAAAGGACACCAGAAAGCAGCACAAATCTACATGAAGAAACAAAGGGCACCAGCAGAGTTTACTACCTAAATAAATATAAATACAGTAAAGATCTATTGTATGCTCGTAACATGTTTACTTCTCTCTGATTTTTTTAAAACTACATAGAGCAATAATTCCAAATCTGTGTTGATGGTAGTTTGATCTAAAAAGATGTAATTTATATGACAATAACCACACAAAGGAGCATGGAAGGAATAGTGTTATATAGGAGCATAAATTTTATATACTATTGGAATTAAAGCTGGTATTAATCTCAACTCAGTTGTCTTAAGGTAAGAAGTTAATTGTAATCCCCAGGAAAACAACTAACAAAATAACTTCAAAAGTAAATAGTGAAAGAAATAACAAGCAATTTAAAATGGTATAATATAAAATACATGTTTAACAGAAACGATGCAATAATGAAAGAAAATAGAAAAAAAAAGAAATAAGACATATAGAAAACAAATAGCAAAATGGCTGATATAAAGTCTGTTTTATTAGTAATTATATTAAATGTAAATCAATTAATGAATTAAATACTTCAATGAAAGGTAAATTTTGAGGGAATGTACAAAACACACAAAGAACAAAGCTGATCCAGTTATGCTGTCTAGTAAATATGCTTTAGGATCAAAGAAAATATCATCAGGATAGTCATATAATTACAGAAAACAGTGTTAACAAGGATATGGATAAATGGAACCCTCCTAAATTGCTGGTGGGAATGTAAAATAGTGCAGCCTCTTTGGAAAACAGCTTGGAAGTTCCTCAAAACTTAAATATAGAGTTAGTAAGAAAGCAGAATCAGACCTACAGCTGCAGAGAACAAATTGATGGTTGCTGGGGATGAGCGGTGGGAGGATGGGCAAAATGAGTGAAGGGGAGTGGGAGATAATTGGTAGGGTTCCAGTTACGGAGTGGATAAGTCACAGGAATAAAAGATACACCAAGGGAATATAGTCAATAGTATTGTAATAGCATTGCGTGGTATCAGATGGTAGTCAAACTTGTGGTGAACAAAGCATAACCATATAGAGTTGTTGAATCAATCACTATGTTGTACACCTGTAACTAATACAGCATCATGTGTCAACTATACTCAAATTATATATATATATATATATATATATATATATTCTCTCTTTCTCTGTATCTATCTATCATCTATCTATTTATCTATCTATACACACATTAAATTCATACATACACACACATATGTATGAGAGATAATATGTTATCTATATAATTCCACTCTTAGGGATATATGCAAAAGGACAGCAAACATATTCACACCAAAACTTGTATGTGAATAGTTATGGCAGTATTATTCTTAGCAGCCAAAAAGTGGAAGCATTCCAAGTGTCCATTAATTCATGAGTGGGTAAACAAAATGTGATATATCTAAATAATGGAATATTATCAGTCATAAAGACAATGAAATATTGATACATGACATAACATGGATGGACCTTGAAAACATTATGCTAAGTGAAAGAAGCCAGACATGAAAGTCCTCATATTATATGATCCCATTTAAATAAATGTCCAGAAGAGAGAATCCACAGGGACAGAGTGCAGGTTTGTAGTCTCCAGAAACTAGGGGGTGGACAGAAGGTGAAGAGAACCTGATAAGAATGAATGCGGTGGGATGATGACATGTTCTGGAATTCCACAGTGGTGAGGATGGCAGAACCTTGAAAGTAAAAAACACTGAGTTATACACTTTAAAAGGATGAATCCTATGGTCTATGAATTTTATCTCAAAAAAAAGGAAAAAAGTCTATACATGGACATTTCAATAAAGTACATTGAGAAGGTATTAGAATTCAAAGATTTAGAGTCCTGATATCAACAATTGGTACAACCTTGGAATGCACATATTCATCAGCTAAGAAACATAAAGATTGTTGTATTAGATGGAAAATAATACTTTTAGGTGAAGCTTTGGATGAACCATTATTAATATGGAAAACAATTCTAAAATTAACAATTTTTTGTAATTGAAGATATAGCAACAGGAGGCATAGAAGGCATTTTGAATTATACACAACTCATGAAGTTACAATTACAACACACATTACAGGAAATGTCTGAGGATATATCGAAATTCCGTCGGATGAATTCTGTTAAACATTAAACTGGGTTACGTGAAGCTGATTTGTATGATGAATTAACATTTTAGAAAAATTGTTCTGTGAGAATCATGAGCTCTAGCTGAACTAAAATTTATATTCTGAAATAATTTATCAGAAACATACCCAAAGCAGTCATAGCCTATGAAATCTTCTTAACATCCCCCCCAGCAATAGCTACATCAGCAGAAAGATCTTTCTCAAAATTTAAAATTTTTGATGATTATTTGTAATTCTGCATTTGCCAAAAGCTACTTTGTTGCTCTCAAGTAAGTGTGAAAGATGTCCTCCTACAGATTTTCAGCAAGTGAGAGCCTCTGCCCATAACAGACTCACCTGTGCAGCATTAAGAAGGTGGTTTCCAAATTTGGACTTGAATAACATAGTTTAAAAAGGAAGCAAAATGAGAGCCGGGGGCCTCTATGAAAATCAGCTCTCTCCTGCACACACTGTATTTCACCAATACCAATTACCTGTCCGATACCCAATTTCTGTAAAGGCCTTGTAAAACGATAGTGATAAAAGTAGCAATTGCTGGCATTTTCATGACGTTCCTGAAAATATAAATCTTGATGACCTAATAAATGGATTTGCAGGAAAGCAAGCTAGAAAAATCTTATGATCAATTAAAGTACCACATTCATGAAATACTTTTGTATTCTATAAAATTATGACTTTTTTTTTTTTACAATTTGTACTCATGTATCACTATTACTCCATGTGTTTTGTAAGGAATGTAAAATTTTTGAAAGAAAAGTCTTCAACACCTTCAATTGCATTTTCCCCTTTGCTCTTTTTTTTTTTTTTTAAGATTTTATTTATTTGTTTGACAGAGAGAGAGACAGCAAAGAGGGAACACAAGCAGTGGGAGTGGGAGAGGGAGAAGCAGGCTTCCAGCTGAGCAGGGAGCCCGATGCGGGGCTCGACCCCAGGATCCTGGGATCATGACCTGAGCCAAACGAAGGCAGACGCTTAATGACTGAGCCACCCTGGGACCCCTCCCCTTTGCTCTTTGAACAAGGGGCTCTGGATTTTTATCTTGCCATGGGCCCTGCAAATTTTATAGCTGGTACTGGGCATGAAATACATACTTTAGAACTTGGCCTTAAAATGGTAGGGCACCCCCTTTTAACTTAAAAAAATCATATTTTTGAAGAAATTAAAAACACTATAAATGTCTCAGCAGACTTGATCCTCGTAGACTTGATCCAATCTGGTTTTTGGAGGAAAGGCCATCTGTGCTCTCAGCTCTAGCAGCAAATTCTGTGAAGGAGGCTTCTTGGTGCTGGGAGGGGGAACCAGCCAAGGGCCAGATGCTCGCACCCAGGAACCACCGCCACCTTGCCGGAGGAAAAGTTTTGGATGTGCAGCAGTGTGCCCTCTGCTTGTCACACAACCTGAGAGGCATGGCCGGCTTGCAATGATGAAGGCCAGGAAGGCGAACTCTCCTGGAGTGTTCAGGTCAGGACTCAATGCCTCACAACACAAATTTATCTTGCCCAAAATGCCAATAATGCCCTAGGTGAAGTTACAATTTTGTCTTTCCTGTGCAGCATTATCTCCTCTCCCTGTGCCTCTCAGTAGCCCATGTGGGGCAAAACTCATCCAGAAGACACATGACACAGACCTGCTTCACTCAATATGGTATGAGAAGTAGACTGAGCCAATGTTGGCAGCACAAAGAACAGCACAGGACTGCAGGGTGAACTGGGTGAGAAAATCACATTTTTCCTCATTGCCAACAGGGTCTTCACTTTTTCCAAAGCTCATGTAAGTCAAAAGAGCGGAGTAAAGGCTTTTGATGTCATTCCATGCAATGTACTATGTGCACAGAGCACCAAAAAATATGTTCCATTAACTAAGACCTAGGACAGCAATGCTACACTAGAACATATGCTTTATAAATGTTAGTTTTGCCTGCTGCGCTGATTTTTTATGCAGTCAGCTGTTTCATCTTTCTTCTTGAAGCTAGTTTATTTATTATTTTGCTGTTGCTATTTCAATTGACAAAGCTGGCACATACCTACACCATTATCTCTAAAGCTGGGATTAGCCAGATAAGGCAGCAGAATCTCACAAAACTATCTAATGCTACGAGGGTAGCATAGACTTCTACGATTATGACATTCCCTACTTGTAAACATTTCCTTTAGAATTATACAGATTGTTCCAATCTTCAAACAGATGAACAAAGAAAACAAATTGAAAGGCAAACGTGAAAAATCAGAAGTCTTTTCTTCCACTGTGGAACATTACTCTAGATTGTTAAACTTACCATCAATTTGCAATTTATTATAAAGACTTCTTCCTTTGCTCTTCTCTAGAATAAGTTGCATCTTATGGTTTTTTTTTTTTTTTTAATAAATTCAATGCATTTGGAAAAATACCCAGATGGTTTAATTTCTTTAGGGAAGTATATGTATCCAAGATAACATTCACAGCTGCCAGAAAATGTATTTCTCTATTGTGGCTACCACCTGATGTTCATAACATAAAACTGGAACAAAAAATAGAAAGGCAAAGAATAAAAAAAAATGAAAAGGATTACAGAAAAACTAAAATTATCACCATGTTCTCTTAGAAAAGTAGAATAATCTAGCTCTAAGACCGAAGCACATCATTAGGGCCAGATCAATGCAACAGAATGAGTTCTGAATCCAATGGACAGAAGAGAGGGTAATTACGCATTTACGTTTAAAGAAGTACTGTTTGAAGCTCTGTTTTTTGGTCTTAAATAGCACAGAGTGTTATCTCACGAGCCAGTGGAGTTGGAAGATCTTGGAAAAATCAATGCACATCAAAGTCATTTGTATTAAATTCTAACTTAAAGATTCAATGGGCATGATAATTATGTAAAGGTCTTCATTTTCTATTTAGTCAACAACATTACTGAGCACTTACTGTGTGCTTTACATTGAACTTGACATGAAAGGAGGACAAAAAAGTCATAGGAGCTATAAGCTACTATTGCTGTGTCTGCTTGCTTTGAATTTCTCTGTGTCTGTGCTGGAGTATTTTTCTGGACTGCAAATATTTCCCCTTCTTTATACATATCTGAAATCTATCAATCATTCATTGGGCAATTCAATCATCCAGTCCTCTAGATAAGCATTTGTGGTCAGAAAAGATCTCTTTATTTTCTGAACCAACATTATCTTTCTTTGTATGTATGTATATATGTATGTATCATCTATCATCTATCTATCTATCTATCTATCTATCTATCTATCTATCTATCATCTATCTATCATCTATCACCTTCTGTGTGTCTATATGCCTTTATCTACCATTTATTGCAAACCAGCTAGATGTAAATTTCTTTGTCAGTGCTTTATAGCAAACACTAATACAGTTCATAGTCTGTGCCAGGAAATAGGCAGACGCTTAACTGACTGAACCACCCAGGTGTCCAAAATCTAAAACATAATATAACTGGTTTAAAATTTACAGTTATAAACAAAGAACAAGAATAAATCTAATTTTATTTATTTATAAATGAATTAATTACAGTTCATGAGCTACTATTCCTTATAGTAGTTGAAAAATGCAGTAAGTCAGGGTAACTAAACCATTTCCACTCTTAAAATTGGGCTCTTTTGGCTAAATAACCAAATTCAGGATTCTTTTGTTTCCACTGTTTTTCACCTCTCCTTGGTTTGATATAAGTTTCCAATGGATATATGCTACACTAGAATGATATATATTTATATCATCTTTACATCCGGGAAGGTATACTCTTATCCATGGGCCATCTTCTTTCCTTGCTGACTTTCTGGTACTGAAGTTCATTCCAACTATCCTATGGGTATCATAAGCTGGTGGCTACTGAAATCTTGCTCACCCTTCCTTAGAAGACCAGGAAGCTTCTGCCACTGTCCATGGTCCTGGCCTGTCATCCAAGACTTATTTCAGTTTACTTACCATCACTGTCAGTCTTGCCTCCAGTTATGGCTCACATGACATGTATAACTTAGGGCTTCTCTACAAGGCTTGTAGTCTCTTCACATACATGGTGACAAGTATGGAAAATCCATTAAGCTATCCAGGTTTCTATTAGTGTATTTATAAAACTCTCCCTCCAACTTTGCTTTGTAGTTAGGAGCTAAAATGTGAAGAACCAGATCCTTGCTCTGGAAACCAGACAGTGTCTAAATCTTAGGCATATCCTCTCCTATCTTTCTTTTTATGTTGTTGATGAAACTCTTATTTCTTTCTTGTTAAGATGATTGTTACTTTTTTTTCTAACTCTAAGACTTATAATATAAATGTTCTGTGCAGTTTTGTAAGGATTTTCTTCTTGAAACCCATATTTTGTTGCTCTCTCAGCAAAACTTGGCTTTTCCAAATAAAAACCTTACTTTTAAAATTATTTATCTGTCATTTATCATTCATTCATTCATTCATGTATCTATTTGTGATAGATTTACTGAAAGCTTGTTCAGCACTTCAATTGGTTTCTTTGTTCAACATTTTATCTGCCCTCCTTCTCAGTCATACATGTAGAAAATACTCAATAATGCATTAATAATGAGGTGCTGAGAAAGGAGTAAATAGGGTAAAGGGAATGAAAAAATTAATATTAAGTGTTAACCTTATGCAATATTTAAAAATGCAAATTAAAGACCTAAAGTTAAATATAAAAATTTGAAGAAGGCATAAAATAAAGCATTCAATATAATCAGGTATGAATGCATAGCAACCAAATCTTCTCCAGTCCAGAAAATGTCTCTCTTTTTTGCAAACATGCTTTTCTTTTTATTTGCCCTGAACATTTATGCACCAGAGGGTTTCTCCTCCTGCTATGATTTAAAAAGCTAAATAAGAAAAACTACTTAAAGGACATTCAAATCCTATTTCAATGACTATCCAAGGTGAAAGAGACTGATTCTCTTGAAGTCCCCCACACCACAGATTTCCAACCAGTATTGAGAGGTACAGAAGTGTGCTAGGAGTAATTATAGGTATGCATGAGATACTGATCTCCTCTACCTTTTAGACAGCCAGAAGCAGAGTAGATTGCAGGAACTCTCAGGCTAGTCACCTTTGGCCATGTGCAGACCTTTCTGTTTATACCAAAGTGCCCTATAAATATTATTTTCTGTGTGTATTATAATGTCAGAATGTTGGGAAAGACTTCTTATATACCAGGTCTTACTAATAACACATGATATAATTGTGTAGAAATATTTATTAGTACCCCAACTATATTCTATATGGAAATGGTTTCATCAGTATCTTGTGTATAATAAATTCCCAACAATATTTTTAATGGAAAAAAAAAACTATTTATAGACAAAAGTAAGCCATACATTTGTTTTCAACAACAGTTAAACATGTTAGATGGAAGAGATATAAGACAGTCTATTTTCCAGAGGTATCTTCAAACATATATATCTCTAGGCTGGAGGTGAGGCATTTCAATGAAGTTTGCCAGAGAATGTCTTCATAGAAATATTGAATCTCTGTTAAAAAATGTTACTAAAAGTTGGGAATCTGTTAATGAAAAACAATAGAGACTAGAGAGCTCAATTTTATTTTCCACTAAACTATAAGAAACAACTCAGAGTTTTTCTTGTGGTTAGAACTATCTCAGTGGATGGCTAAAAATACCTGAGAAGGAGCAGAGACTGGTAGCAGTTTGGAGATTTATGCAACATACTGCCAGTGTTTTGATGGAAGAAACCATGTCATATTCAACTTTCTATGACCAGAACTCTACACAAATGTAGCCAGTAACTATGAAAATGGGAAAGAGATAAAATACATGAAAGATATGATGGAGGAATAACTGACAAGAGTCCGTGATCAATAAGTGAAAAGTGTGAGAGAGAGCTGATGACAGGTCAGGCTGGAGACTGGGAAAGGGATGATTAAAACAGAACTGGATAACAAATTACTATGATTCAGGCTTGAGAGATGGATGCTTTTGGTTGGTGAGCAGGAAGCAGGCAAGTCAGAGAGGTAAAAGAGCATAAAGAAGAAGAGAAAACTTGAGTACTCCATGGTGTGTCTGTGTGTGTGAAATAACCTCAAGTAGAAGAAAGCTACAAGAAACTTGTTACAGACTAATAGCCATTTTGGAAAGCATTCCAGTAGAGTAAAGTAAGAAACTACCATTGTGCTTCATCTTTAAGAGTACATTAATTATCTAACAGAGAGCAGTGAGAGAATAGAAGCATTTATTATTCTCTTTGAGATTTCCAAGGGATGAATGACATTAGATGGTATAGTTGAAGAACCATGAAGGCCAAATAAAGGTTTTTCTCAAGAAATGTTACCTAATCATGCAAAACAGCTAAAAGGAAATAGTGAGTCGATTTTAAAACAAGGGGAAAATGAGAGAAAAATCAGTGGAACTTCTGAGTAGAAAGTTCATTAAAATTACTCCATTTTTGTCAAGTGGGCAAATATAGAAGTTAACTATTACACCTTTCTGTCTGGGTCTTACTATAGGGTTTAGCTCTTATGCCTTCTTCCCATTTGACATGGTAGAAAGATGTAAGGACTGGGTGATTTTTTATGAGTGTAAGTTATACCCAAGAGTGTTAAAAAAACACTGTTAAAATATATGGTGACTGACCCATTGATACTAGAAGAAAAAAAAAACCAAAGTTCTAGCTAAATCAACAAAACCACCTAATAATTATAGAGAAGACTCTATTAAAACAGTAAACTTCATGTGGATGGGCTACCATGACATATTGCAAGACAACATATCTGCTTTGGAGAATTAGACAAAAATGCCAAAAATATTTCTTTTAGGAGAAGAAACTGAAGAATAAATTTTCTCAGTGACTCACACTGAATACTTCTTATTTATAATTTTAAAAAATTCTAAGTCATGCTGGTTATAAATGTACTGTTGAATGTGGACTTTTTGGAATCTCAGGGTTAAGAGTTCATATGTTGATGTTCATTTGGCTATGTCAGTACTGAAGTCAGAATCCTTACCTTTTTGACATGTTAAATATTCTTGTTTTGAATCCAAATATGAGACTAGAAGCTAAGTAGCTACCCACAAATCATAATGCAACAGAGACCACTTGTTCATGAAAAGATATAGCCTCATTTTTGTAGTTTGTGTTATGCAATGACTCATCTTTTATTCCGGTTAATCATGGTACAAAGTTATTCAAAAGAATTGTGCAGATCAACGTGAATAGTATTATAAATTCAGGCAGAAGTTCAGAGGTTTCTACAAGAGATATCTATAATTATTGCTTAGACTGCCAAAAGCACAATAAAAGAAACTACAACTCTGAATAGCAGACATAAAATTGGTATTAGCCTTATGGAATATACACAGATTAAATTCTAAAACTCAATTAATTCAAGGTTAAAACTATATCCACATTTGAGGAAATTGTGAAGTGAAGTTCTTCATTATTTTGTACATTATGGAGCACTATATTGAACTGTTAAAATACTGTACTCAGTATAATACACTATAGCTTTTGAAAGGCACAGAGGGTGACTTTTGTTAAAGCTTTTATTAGTTTTGAAAATAGGAATGCTAAATATAAAATATTGAATCATTTGAGAATGTACAGAGAAGAAAATGAAAAACCCCTTTCAATCCCACCACCAGGAAAAAAACCATCATTAATTCTGTGGCACGTGCATTTCAGTGGCTGCATACTATTCCATTTTATACCTGTACTCTGCTCTCCTTAAGCCAATTCCCTATTGATGGAATAACTATATATAAACTCTTCACTGTTGTGAAAGTAGTCATGGGTATCATTCCATTTCTGTTAATTCCCACTTGTGATATTTTCTCCATAAGATGACCCAGAATTGTGATTGCTGAACATTTCACATTTTACATTTTTTTGAGTTTTCTCACCAGAAAGATTATACCAGTTTACACCCTCTTCCCTATAACATGAGCATACTCATTTCCATTAAAGTCTTGACAATACTAGTTTGCCAATTTTTCATCTTTTTCAACATACTAAAAAAAATGTGTAATTTTATTGCTCTTTTAAATCTTTTTTCATCTTTAAATTTGGATGGATTTTCAAATACTTGCTAGCAGTTGTGTTTCTTAACAAACTACCTTTAGCTCCAGTTGTTAGCTGGACTCAATACCCACTTATGGTCATTACCAGTAAGCATATTTATTTGAACCCACGCATCTCTAGCACTGATTAATTCATTTGACAGATATTTCTCAAGACACTGGTATGGGACAAATACAGTATGCATATGAAGGAATCATTGTAAAGCAGGAGTGAGCCCAAGTCCCTGTCCCCCAGGAGCATGAAGAGGCACAGGAGTAAAATCATTAATGAATTATTGATAAAGCAATTGTAGGCACTGATATAATATGAAGAGAATAGAGAATAGTATGATTGAGAAAGAATGTCATAAAATCCTCTTTGAGGATATGACATTTCAGATGAATCATGAATCATGGAAAAGATTCAGCCATTGAAGATCTGGGACAAGATCATGCCAGGTGGAGGGAGGACAGACATTCTTGTAAATAAGAAAAGAGTATACTTTGTCTTTTGGGTTTTTTTTTTTTTTTTTTTTTTGAGCGAAGGGTAGGGTACTCATCCGTTTTGCATTGTCAGCTGACACTACCATCGTTGTCACTGCCAATCCCTGCATGGTTATGTTCCCCAGCGCTACCAAAGCCACTGTGCTTTAGCATTCGGCAGGATAGACCAAAGATTACGCCTCCCTGGGTCTGTGCCATCCAAATGAGTGCTCTGAGTTGGCCATACCTAAAGCACTAGTGATCTTTGTTGTCCACTGAATGAGTGGTGTATGTCATAAGATGTTAAAATGGAAACAGGTTTGCCTCAGTTTTGGCAAACAAAGGAAACAAAGAAACGGGGTACCAGGTGGGACTCCACTCCCACATGATCCGACATTGGGAGGTGGGTCATTTATGGAGACTTTGGCAAAGAGAAGACTCACCAGTCTTTCTTACTTTAAACTTTTGACTCTAACTTACCAAAATAGATATCTAACTTACCATAGATGGACATTTACAAAGTTGGATATAGCAGGAAAGAAGACTCTTCTTATACAGAATTTATTTCCTTCTTTCCTTCTTACATAAATTGTTGCACTATAGAAGCTACTCATATACCTTGTTGAGAATGAGAAAATAAGGGTGAGCAAAAATGGCAAAATAAAATATATATTTCCACTGTACAGTGATGACCATTGTTAATACATTAATGTATATTAGATGCATATCTATTTTTTCTTCTTTATTTCTAAGAATTGTTTAATTTGTGAGCTCATACTGCATGTTGCATTTTGTACCTCTCTCCAGCCACTCTCTAACTTCCCAGTTCAATAAGTTTTATTTCATTGAAAACCCACACCATGTTCAAATGTTCAATTACCTCAAAAATGCCCTTTATATCTGCTTTATTCAAACACTGTCCAACCAGAGCCCACACTTCATTTAGGTGTTGAATCTGTTCCAGTAGCTCCATCCTTTTTTTATGTTACTGACTTACTGAAAAGACTAGGCCTTCTGTAATTTGGTAAAGAGAATTTTTTGGGTAGTGCTGTGACATGATCCCTCCCTTCCTATGATGGAGGGGAAGGCTGTGATTGCCCCTTTCCTCTCTCACCTCAAATCTGGTGAAGGGAGCTTGGACAGGGACAGTCAGGGGTCAATATGTATTTCCTGGAGTTTGTGGACACAGTGCAATGATATCTGAATTATGCTTGGGAAAATTCCAAAGCAAGAGACTGACTTGTAACTGTAAAGTGAAAATGGCATAATTGGGAGTGATGTGCACTTCTATCTGTGGTGGGTTCAAGGGTCCAATTTGTCTAGTACTAATTGTAGACCCTAAGGAAGAGAACTGCAGGGATCATGGCACTCAGGGAGAGTCAGTCAGAGGAAATGCAACATTCACACCATGGGATGCACAGCTGTATATTTCCAGTAGAAAATTTCTGAGGAGTCAGCTTCAAATATTCACTTACAATTCATCCCATTACAGTCAGGTAAAGCATGTGTGTGTGTGTGTGTGTGTGTGTGTCTGTGTATGTGTGCTTTACCTCTCCTTTCCATCCTGATCCTGGAAGAGCCAACTGCTGCCTAGAGGGCACAAGGCAGGAGCAGTCAAGGTGTGGAGGAGGGAGGAAGTTGGCATTCCCATTCTCGCTCCTGTAGGGAGCCAGCCTGACAGGGGCAAGAAAGAAGCTTTGGTGAGTAATGAAATTTGGAGTTTTTGTTATTACAGTTTAATTAGAGAAATGATACACCTTTTGTGACTTCAATTTAGAGAACTGTTTGTTATCAAGGAGTGAACAGAAATGCAAATGGACCTATCCGAGATTACACCTTCAAGAAGGTTGAAAAGGACCAGTGAGATAATTTAAAAATTGCTTTGTGATTGTTCCTTATCATGTCCCACTTGTTCAAAGCACTAATTATAGGCAAATAGTTGCTTCACTGTCATGTAAAAATAATGAGAAAATAGGAGGTGTTTCTTTAGAATTCCTTTCATTTTATATGCATATATCCCCTTGTGGTAAATGTGTCCTTTGAGAATGAGCTTCTTAACTGAAACTATTAATTTTTATTGTCAACATGCAAACTGATATTTGTATAGCACTCGATAGTTTATAAGGTACTTTCATGTTCATTACATTTATTACCACATTTTTACTGACTGCATCTTTTCCAATATTCCTGAGTTATATCTCCATTATAACAAAATTGTCCATGTTTTCAACATATCTCATTATGTTGCCTTCTAGCTCCATGATTGCCAATAGTGTTTCCAAAATTAGAACTGAGTCATCTTCAGGAAAACAAAAGAGCCCATCAGATACTGGAATGTTTCATGTGTGTACTTAGAAAGCAGTCTATTCCAGGGCACCTGGGTGGCTCAGTTGGTTAAGCGACTGCCTTCGGCTCAGGTCATGATCCTGGAGTCCTGGGATCGAGTCCCACATCGGGCTCCCGGCTCGGCGGGGAGCCTGCTTCTCCCTCTGACCCTATCCCCTCTCATGCTGTTTCTCTCGCTCTCTCTCTCTCTCTCTCTCTCAAATAAATAAATAAATAAATAAATAAATAAATAAATAAAATCTTTAAAAAAATAAAAAAAAAAAAGAAAGCAGTCTATTCCATAGGATGGGTGTCATTTGGTCATAGTCAGAGGAGGAAAAATATCAGAACAAATAAAGAAAAAAGGGAAACAGCCAAATGTCAAAAAGCCACCTAAGCCATAAGGCAATTCATTAGGGAAATAATCAGCTTCTTTGATTCAGCTCAGCACATTGCATGACCAGTGCCCTTAAAATGAAGAGAAATGGAATGAAAAGACAAGGGAAACTGACAGCTAGCACATTCCAATAGAAAATATATAATATTCATAAAACAGCAGTTCTCATTAGACATGAAAAATTATGACAAAGTTAGAATTCTAGAAGAAGTAAAGCAACACTCAATAATTGTCTCTCTCTTTTTCACAGAGATAAACGACAGTGCAGTCCATTGTCTGTGTTAGCAGCAGGTTAGAAAAGGACTCCCTTCTCTCTCTAGACAAAGATACTGAGTAGAGTGTGAAGAGTGTGGAGGAACAGTAGAGGGTCAGGATGTTAGATATTTCAGAAGAGGGAGTATGATTTTTTCATTGTGAAGAAAGAAATTCACTTCAGACAAGTGGTATTTCTTTAGCAACTCAATTGGGAGGGGCATAAGGCAAGAGCTACTGGAAAATATCATGTCCTTATTTAAAGACAGTCTGTTTAGAAAGCTAATAGATACAGCCAAGGTATCTATATAGATGCTTTTGAAAAACCTCACTATTCAATATCCGTCTGGAGAGCGGCAGATGCTTCAACCAACAATGGCTTGTTTGAAGGGGTCAGGAGTAAGAAACCATTCCAGAGGCTTGGTGCTTATTGAAGCTGGGATATCACATAAGTACTTAGACTCTTCCTCGGTATAAAAGACATGCCTTATTATTGGCTAGAAATTCTTGCCCTCATATCTCAATCCTTTGTCCCAGGAGTCAGAATTATAAAGAGCTCACCAATAAACCTCTCACTGATAAAGAATTCAGTGTTAGTTTCAGTGTAGGTAATTAACTTCGGGGGATACTTTTACAGCTCTTACCATTGTTGCATATACATTATAACAGAACACTTGATCAACAACAGAGCTGATTCAGATACATAAAGATGTGCATTTGGTACCTACCAGCATGTGCCATTTAACTAGACACTGAGCAAAAGATTGAAACCCAATGCCCATGCTCTCCTAAAATCTATACAAAGCTAATAGCTACAAAAATAAAAAATCTGGGTTCCCTTAACCTTTGTTTCTAAATTTCAAACAATGATTGAATTCTTTCATAATGAAAATATTTTTCAACACAAAAAGAAGAAATTAAAAATACACTTAGGAAATAATTAACATCTCATTTTTGGCCTCATCCATTCAATAGAGAAACTATGAAAAACTACGAAGGTATTCTCAATTTTTCAGCGCTCAAAAGACTCATGGAATCTTTACTCAATGAGAAGAAGTATATGGCAGAAGATCATTTGCAAAAATATGCTGTGAGCACTTCTGGGATCTGGTACTTCCCTAGCATGAGGTGAAATCTATTACCTTCCCTGGAAACTAGGTTAGACTTTGTGACTGCTTTGAACAGTAGAGAACTTTAGAAATGACGGTGAGACTTTTGGGGCAAGGTGGTAAAAATTCCATGCACCTCATTCTCCTAGGATGCTTATTCTTGGAATGCAGAAACCATGCTGTGAGGATGCCTGAGGAACCCATGATGAAAGTCAGGTGAGAGGCGCCTGGGTGGCTCAGTCGGTTAAGCGTCTGCCTTCGGCTCAGGTCATGGTCCCAGGGTCCTGGGATCGAGCCCCGCATCAGGCTCCCTGCTCCAAGGGAAGCCTGCTTCTCCCTCTCCTACTCCCTCTGCTTGTGTTCCCTCTCTCGCTGTCTCTCTCTCTCTCAAATAAATCAATAAAAAATCTTAAAAAAAAAAAAAAAGAAAGTCAGGTGAAATACAGAAACAAATTAAATGCCTCCCAGTTGGTATTTAGAGCATATATACAGATTGATCGATCAATCGATCAATTGATCAACCAGGCTTGAAAATCCCCCAAGCAGACAAAACCATTTAAGCCAGGTAAGCAAAACTAAATTTAGCATATTTCATGAACATAAGCAAAACTTAATTTAGGTTACTCCTTATAAATGTTTCTGATAATCATAAAAGAAACTGAAGTTATCTTTCTAAAATGGTATGAGATCATTGTTTTTAGCCAATCCCCTGCCATCTGGAAACCCACATTGTAAAAATCAGCCACTGCAAAGGTTGGACAACCTCCTCATTGTCACTTTCTAAACCATCCTGTAACACCATGCCCCTGAGTTCATACCAGTTTTGGGTTTGAAAGCTCCCAGTTCATGAGCTATTTTTATACACAAAAGTCTCTCAATAATTACTATTTTAATGGTGTGGTGGTTTTAATTTTGCTGTTTATGGATTTTGACAATAGATATAGAAATAGGGATATGTTATATAGATATCTCCATGTATAAAACTTCAAATTCTGCAAAGAAAAAAATTGGTTTAAAAAACCAAATGCTTTTCTCTTCTGGCTCTCTACTATTTTAACTTTAATGTAAAAGCCTTGCTGCATAAATATTTCCTTCCTTGCAGAGGAAATATAGTGAGAGGCCTTTTTAATGATAGTCTAACTTTATTTAATATAAAATGATATTTTTTTTCCTTAAAATAATATCTCTTCCCTGGTCTACTGCCTGACCTTGAGTATATGTACATCTGAACTCTCTGATCAAACCCTAAACCTTCCTCTATGTAAAATACAAATGACTATTAAATATAAAAAAACTATCTGTATATCTCTAATATATCTATTTATATAATCTCTCTCTTGATATATAGATACCAGAAGATGGAACAATATTAGTGATTTAAAATAGTAAAGAAGTTATGTATTCCAAGAAAACAGTAGCTATGTGTTATATACTTTAAAGTTGAAAAAAAAAACAGGCCATAAGACGAGATATCTAATATAACCTTGTTTTTTGTGATAGATAGATAATAGATATATATCTAGATATTTAAGTATTTGATAGATGAAGTGGTAGTATAGCAAATGATTTTTTTGATTTTTTCATATTTCACTTACCTGAATATTCTCATTTTTCTTCCAATTAGTATGTACTATTTAAAAAAGTTCTAAAGTTATAACAGCCAAACCTCGTTTCACTAGCTTGAGGCATTCTATTTGCTATTCTTTTGTCTAATTGTGTGTCTGTCATGCTAAAGAGTCAAGGAGCTGCTGTCTTAATGTGCTCAGATTTTGGCAATGCCCTTTAAAAATTGTGCTGTTCTCAAATGTCCATAAATGCTTTTTGCAGTTGGCAGGGTGGGGGATACGGAAACCTCTACTTTCTTAAACTGAAAAAGAAGGATAGATTGCTTCCTGCCTTGGAAAATGGTCCCCTCCTGCCCTAACTCAGAAGATATTGATTCTTGTTTTCTGTGTGATGTTATCAGGGATCCCTCAATGGTTCAATCCATAAACTTCTGACTTCATGGGGACTTTTAAAAGACATCCCATGCTCACTTGCAGGTTTGTTATATAACCACTAAGTTTATGGATTTGAACATATAGATATGTGATTTATGTATTTTCTCAAGTAGGTACTTTTTAGTATTTTATTTTATAGAGAAAGTTGCAAGAGAAAAATAAACTGTGCAAAACCTTCCTCTCCTTTTGCTAAGACTATCGTCTACTATCAAAAGAACTTTCATTGATATTTCCCAACCCAAAGTGGGGTAATCAGTGGAAAATAAAACTGTTCTACCCTTTTCCTCAATGTCTTCTTCTCTGTCTGCACCCAGTACTTGTACAAATAGGAAAAATATATTTTCCCCTTAGATTCATGACAGGCATCTCCATGGTTGATGCCATTTTAAGAAACAGATTTCTAAAAGGCATGGATTTAATTAAATGTATTCTGGAACAAAATGGAGCAATCCTTTCTCTTTGTTGGACTTAGGGAGGCTGTAGAAAGTCAAACAGCTGTTGTCTCAGAAAGCCAGTGGGTCCTAAGTTCTCATTGTCTACAGTTCCTATAACTCCCTAGAAGTCCTTTATGGTTAAGAGCACTACTACCCATTAGCTACTAGGAAAGATTGCTTGGGTCAGGATGGAGAAGGCAGGCTAAACTGATACAGAATGCAAGTTTTTAACCGGACAAACTGTAACTGAAAAATGTTCTTCTTCACAGAAAGATCTATGTGATTAAAACTCATAATGCAAGTCATACTTAGTTTGTAATTTGTTAACATTCTATTTGCTTGGCTCAGCAGAACTATAAAACTGGGTGTGTTTTATCTAAAATGTATATACACATTTTTTTCCATATGATTAGTGAAAACATTATTAACAGAACTCATAGTGATAAAAAATTATCGGTGCAACATTTCAATTTTGTAATGGATGTTCCAAGAATATTCAGGGCTTCTGGCCAAGAAATAATAATTTAAAGAGGAAAAGAAATATTCCATTTTCTGGGAAACTTTTATAACTTAGGCCTAACCCCCTTTATAATGAACGATTTGTGAATCATCAGTATCGACCAGGGTGTCCTCTGATCTGGCTATTGATAGAAGACACCATCCCTCTCCTGAAAACACCTCTGCCATGTTTCTGCTGTTATTTATCTGTTTTTATTTTCTTAAATGCAAATATGCCCACATTTTTCTTGACAGTTTGACCAAAAGCAGAATACAAGATTTGACTAATCAATGCATACCTTGAACTAAATTCAAAATTTCCTAGTCCTTTAAATGCTACTAAATGTGAGTTAGGAACTGCTTTTCTAGTAGCTCAGACATAAATTTCAAATTTTATTAAAGTATTTTCATCTCTATGTGTAGCTGTGGAATCTCTGAATAAGAATCTGTTTCTAGGATTTTCCAAATTTTGCTTCACACTAGAACCCTGAGAACTTTTTTCTTTACAGACAGATCCCCAAGTTTATCCCAGATTTATTCAATTAGTATCTCTAGTAATAGACCCAGGCTCACTGGAGTCATGGCTGAATCAAAAAAAAAAAAAAAAAAAAACACCAAAAAAACAAAAAAGGGAGGGTTGGAATAAATAGGTTTGCAAAAATTAAAAGGGATTATTTTCTAAAATTTATATGAGGGCATTTGGTACTTGTAGCTTCAGGAGCAGTGAGAAGCAAAGGTGTTATTTTCATTTATCATTGTGTCATTAACATTTCTTCATGTCCCAAACCGTACTTATTTTGTTTGAGATCAAATATTTAAATATTTTAAGAAAATTCATTGAAGCAAGTTGTAAAATATATCTCTTATGGGTTAGATTATACTCAAGAATTTTAAAAGTTTCTGTCATGAAATCAGTATTTTATTGAAATAAAATTTCTTTAAAAGTAATTGAGAAGAATTTGTTTCTAGCAATATGGTAAAGATGGTTTGTAACATGTAAACATACTGGATGAAATAAAGAAACCAATTGTCAGATACAGATCCGAGCTGAGAATAAGCAGAAACAACAAATTCCAGAATGAAACTTGTTGCAGATACTAGCATTAGCCAAAAGAAAATATATAAAACTTAAACATTTATAAGAAATAAAGAATTTTTATTTTTTAGTTTATTTTTTAGAAGATTTTATTTATTTATTTGACACAGAAAGAGGGAGAGAGCACAGCAGGGGGAGCAGCAGAGGGAGAGGGAGAAGCCTGCTCTCTGCTGAGCAGAGAACTCAATGCGGGACTCGAACCCTGGACCCTGGGATCATGACCTGAGCAGAAGGCAGATGCTTAACTGACTGAGCCACCCAGGCGCCCAAGAAGAGAATTTTAAAAAACAGGGTAAGCAATAAAAGGCTATCACAAATGAGCAAGTGTATTAGATAAAGAATTAAATATAACTTCTCAAAATAAGCTACATATATATGCATGCTGATTGAATTAGAAATTCAATGGATGGATTAAATACTATATTAGACAAAGAAAGATTTGGTGTACTAGACTGAAGAAAAAAATCAGAATAAGGCTGGTGTGAGAAAGAAAACATAAAAAGAAGATTTTAGTGACATAGATGATAGAAAAATATGATAAAATGTATGTCTTATTGAAGATCTAGAAAGAAAAATATAGAGAAATAACAGGAGAAAAACTGAGCAAAAAGAATGAGAAGCCAGCTGATTTTTTTTTTTAGATTTTATTTATTTATTTGACACAGAGAGAGAGAGAGAGAGAGAGTGAGAGAGAACAAGCACAAGCAGGGGGGAGGGGCAGAGGCAGAGGGAGAAGCAGACTCCCGCTGAGCAGGGAGCCCAATGCCGGGCTCAATCCCAGGACCCTGGGATCATAACCTGAGCTGAAGGCAGATGCTTAACCAACTGAGCCACACAGGCACCCTATTTTTTTAACATGATAAAGGACAAAAATTCAACATGACATGCACCTAAATATATCACAAGCAACTGAAAACCAAAGACAAATAAAGGATCTTGAAAGTAGTCAGGGAGAAAGATAAATTATTTACCAAAAACTGCCTATATGACTGACAGCTGACATAGCCATAGAAGATGGAAAAAGAAGATTTGTGTATCTTCAATATAATGACTGTAAATAGATCTCAACTTAGATTCTAGATTTAGTGAGTCCATCTTTCAAATGTGAAAAGAAAATAAAGACACTTTCAAACAAAATCTAAAATGAATTTATACAGGTCCTTCATTGATAGAATTCTAAAGGATATGCTTCAAGAAAAAAATAAAGCAATCTCTGAAGGAAGGTCAGAGGTATAAAAAAGAATTTTGAGCAAAGAAAAGAGTAAACATGTGAATAACTATAAACAAATAGCTATTTTGTAAAACAATAAGAATGCCATCTGTGTGTATGTGTGTGTCTCATCCAGGAAACGTCATTTAAAATTTCAAGCTAAAGTCCAATATTAGCATGAATACCAAAATCTTTGAAATATTTTAGTAAATAAAATCCAATAATAAATTTAAAAGATACTATATTTTGACCAAGTTGAGAGTATTTCAGGAAGAACAGGTTAATTTAAAATTACAAAACAAATTAATAAGATATATCACATTGACGGAGAAAAAGCATTAGATAGACTTCAATAGCCATTAATAATTAAAACAAAACAAGCAAAAACTTCATAATTTAGGAATATAGAAGATAAATTTCATCCCTGTGATAAAGGTTACATAATACCATATTGCAGCGATGTCTTACTTAATGGTGAAACGTTAAACACATTCCCATATAATCAGGAACATCACTGGTTTTCTGCTATTGCTCATCTGTTCAACACAGTCATTGGGCTCTCAGTCAGCTCAATAAACAAGGAAAAGAAATCAATGGTATAAGGTTTGGAAAGAAAGAGGTAGTTATTGGGGCACCTGGGTGGCTCAGTCGGTTAGGCGTCTGCCTTCGGCTCGGGGCCTGATCCCAGGGTCCTGGGATAGAGCCCCATATCAGGCTCCTGGCTCAGCGGGGAGTCTGCTTCTCCCTCTCCCTCTGTCTCTCTCCCTTGCTCATATTTCCCCTCTCTCGCTGTCGCAAGGATAGAAAAAAATTTTTTTTAAAAAAAGAAAGAGGCAGTTACTATGGCTATCTGCATCGACACCGTAAAATAGAAATATAATGGAGGCGACATATGTAATTTCCAATTTTTTAGTAGCCACACTTTTGAAAAGACATGCAAATTAATACTCTGTGAGAGTTATGCACAGACAGAAACGCAGAGAAGAAATAGATCAGAAGCACTTCAGAGGCAGATCCATCCATAGGTGGAAACTTGCTGCATATAAGAGGTTACTATTGTATTTCAGGATGGAAAGGGGACATAATCAATTGATAATGCTGGATATAGATAGTTACCTATATGGGAAAAATGAAATTATGTTCTTACCTAATGTCATAAGCAAAAATCGACTCCATGTATATCTACGAGGGGAGACAATTCCACTATATGGGAGGATACGTGTGCACTGAAAGACACCGTGAAGAGAGAGAACAAGCCACGAGCTAGGAGAAAATATTTACCTAACTCTAACGGGAAAAAATTAATATCCAGAATATTAAAAGGGATTTCTATGAATCGGGGAAAAAAAAGCAAATCACCCAGTTGAGAAAAGGGCAGATAACTTGTAGGCGTCTCACAGGAGAAAAACAAATAAAGAGTAAAAATATAGGTATTCGTTCAACCTTTTTAGTAATCGGAGAAAGCAAATTAAAACCACAAGATGATGGCTTTTCACAGTTACCATGTTGGCCAACTCCTCCTACTTCCCATTTCCCTTTTTCGTTTTCAGAAATATCTTGCTAACTTTGACCATTTGCTGAGCTTATTAAATTACACAAAATCCTCCATTGAAATTTTTATTGGAGTAATGGATCAAATGGGAGAACTGAATTTTTTATGATAGTTTTATATGCAATGAAATGGTACATCTCTCTTTTTAATTAGGTATTTTTAAATGAATTTCCATTGAGTATTAAAATTTCCTTTAAAACAAAAGACTTGCATTTAAAAAAAATTATTTCAGGTTACCTTAAAATTTTCATAGCTCTTGTGAGTGGTACAATGCTAATTATTAGTTTTTCCATCCTACTCCAGGAGACTATCATCTGAATGTCCTCTCTCCAGGAACTACATATGGCCACAGCCAGTTGACAGTTCTCCAGTCTGCAGATGTCTGAGTCTCTATTTGATCTTGGCCCAAAACCAGGCCTTTTTAAATTAACCTCCGGGGCAGGGGCAGGGGTGGGGTGAGGTGTCTGGGTGGCTCAGTCGGGTGGGCGTCTGCCTTCAGCTCAGGTCATGATCCAGGGTCCAGGCTCCCTGCTCAGAGGGGAGTCTGCTTCTCCCTCTGCCTGCCGCTCCCCCCGCTTGTGCTCTCTCTCTTGCTCGCTATTTCTCTCTGTCAAATAAATAATAAAATCTTTAAAAAAAAATTAAAAAAAATTCTCTCAGGGGGCTTCTACCCATCTCCTTAGCTTCAGCGCTTTCGGGATCCTAAGTTAAGGACCTATCTCTTCAAATGGGTGTCTATATTGTGATGGTGATGGAGGTGAGTGCCTCCTATCTAGCAGGAGCCCCTCCCTGTGACTGTTGGCATCTCAGTTCCTGCTGTCCCCCCCCCCCGACATCACTCAGATCTGGGTAGTGACTGGGACCACTAACCATACGTTAACGCACTCCTTGAACAGCTTTCCATGAGCTTCTGGGCAGCAAACATCTGACATCATGCTGTTCAGGAGAGGCTGTTCTCCTGCCATGGTTCCTGCCTTCTCATTGCTGACAGTTCTTCCCTCTCTGAACAATAAATATCTGTCCTCACATAATGGCTCTGACAAAGCTCTTGGGTCCCTTAAAACACAAAGTCTCATTTGTGTCTCCCCTTCCTCCATTCATCCCACAGTTCTTTCGTGTTATTGCTGATGGGAACTCCAGAAGGCAGAGGATGGGGTCTGCCCAGAGCCTCACACCACTGGGGGTGAGAGCTTCCTCTGTCAGTGCTACCCACTCTTCCAGTGTTTTCTTTTCTTTTTTACTATTATAATGTCTATTTAATGTGCTAATAGGCATGATAATTCTCCAAGAGTATGTGGTGTTTTCCAAACTAATTTAACTTCAAAATTCTTTTTTTTTTTCTTTTCAGAACATTTATTAACATCTCATTGGACATTTGTGGTCTGTGCCACTCAATCTGGGAAACATCAGTGTAGGATCATTTACATTCTTTTTTTTTAATTTTTAAAATTTTATTTAAATTCACTCAGTTAACATATAGTGCATTATTAGTTTTAGATGTAGAATTCATTGATTCATCAGTTGCATATAACACCCCATGCTCATTCCATTATGTACCCTCCTTCATGTCCCTCACCCAGGTACCTTAACCCCCCACCCTCCTCTCTACAACAACCCTCAGTTTGTTTCCTAGAGTTAAGAGTCTCTTATGGTTTGTCTCCCTCTCTGATTTCATCTTATTTTATTTTTCCCTCCCTTCCCCTATGATCCTGTTTTGTTTCTTAAATTCCACATATGAGTGAGATCATATGACAATTGTCTTTCTCTGACTTATTTCACTTAGCATAATAGCCTCTAGTTCCATCCATGTCATTGCAAATGGCAAGATTTCAATCTCTGATACCCGTGTAATATTCCATTGTATATATACAGCAGTCTTTTGGTGTTTTCTCACGCCTCCTAGTGGCTCCCTTCTTCTTCCTACCTTCTTTATTCCCCACTGCCATCCCAGTCTATATCCAGGGTGCAGGTTCTTTCCCACAGGGCTTCTTGGCTGCTTGCAGATCAGGAGAGGTCTGGAAACCCGATGTAAATGTCCCTAAAAGTTTCTGTCAGTCACAAAAACCTGAGAATAGTCTATGTCAGCTTGGAGCTGTCCAGCTCTGGCGTTGCCCATGTCCACACACGGGTTTCACAGCCAAGCCCCAAGTGGGATCATTCTCATGGAGCTTAGTTCTTGGCAGCCACTGAAATGTAAATGTTCCTACACTGATGTTTCCCAGATTGAGAGGCACAGACTACAAATGTCCAATGAGATGTTAATAAATGTTCTGAAAAGAAAAAAAAAAGAAGAATTTTGAAGTTAAATTAGTTTGGAAAACACCACATACTCTTGGAGAATTGTCATTCCTATTAGCACATTAAAAAATCTGTGAAGTCCTTTCATGAAAAAAATCATTATTTTGTTTAGCCAGAACTTCCCAAACTTATGTGATCACAGACCCTACTTTTCTGATTAATATTTATTAACACTTTCAGGACACTAGCATTCTGCTGATCTCTGTTTGAGAGACACAGGAATATTCCTTTCTCTTGGTCCTTTTCCTAAGTCCATACTTAAACAATCAGAAGACTTATTTTTGTTGCCGTTGTTTTTTTTTTTCACTGTCTTGTAATTGAGGATCATTCAATGATGTTAGGGACCAGTTTTCCTAGTGAGGCTCAAATTGTGGCTTTCCGAAGCGGCTCTGGTCACTTTGAGCAGCTACTCCTTGGTCACTAACTGTCCTGCCCTGTGAAATTGGCCTAGAAAATTTCCTCCTCAGACTTCGGGTGAGTGTCACCGAGCCTTCTACTTCTTTTCTCATGAAAATTCTAATGCTCCAGGCTTTGGCTTGCCTATCTTCTTGGCGTGTTTCTACCTAGGCTAATATTGCCCACCATTGTCCTTATAGAAGCCTCTTTGACGTTGGGCAAATATCAAAGCAGGGAGTGAAGCTTGCCTTTGGTATTTTCTGCCAAGAGCCTAGGAGGCCATGAGGACTGTCCAGGGCATCCACAGCCCATCCTCAGAGAGGTTCTAGTTCAAGCCTTCCATTTAACATAGAGGCGAATGAGGCCCAGTGAGGGTTGGCTCACTGGCTCAAGGCTGCACAGAAAGTCAGTAGCAGGATTGGTTAGTAATTTGGAATTTAGGTCAATCGACTCCTAATCTTGTAGCAAGAACATTTGGCAAATGCAATGAATAAAATAAGAACAGGGGGCGCCTGGGTGGCTCAGTCGTTAAGCGTCTGCCTTCGGCTCAGGTCATGATTCCAGGGTCCTGGGATCAAGTCCCACATCGGGTTCCCTCCTCGGCGGGAAGCCTGCTCTCCCTCTCCCACTCCCGCTGCTTGTGTTCCTGCTCTCACTATCTCTGTCTCTGTCAAATAAATAAATAAAATCTTTAAAATAAATAAATAAATAAATAAATAAATAAATAAAAAATAAATAAATAAAATAAGAACAGGGATGTCAGATACGTTGCTCACTCCTTCTAATTATGTCTAAACACACTCCCCACAAAATAGACTCATCCAAATCTTGGAAATATTACTTTATTTACATGGGTGCACATAGCCTGACATGAATCCTGAAGTTGCCACTTAAAAATTCAGGAAACATGTGAATGTGAATACTGTAGTTTGGAGATGAGGACTTCCCCTTCTCCCTGGGTTCCAACACATTCATAGATGATAGCTGAACAAGTCATAGCAGTTGCTTGGGTCATGCCTGGACAAAAGCTCTCTCAGTAATGCACTCACTCAGCCATCTGAGAGGAGCACAGAGCTGCCTCCCTGGATTGGACCTGTGAAAGGTTGCCTTGTGGGCAGAGGGGAGCCTCTGACAGTTTCAGTAAACGCACGGAGAATGCTTCACAGAGCCCTTTCTCTCTCACCTACTTGCTTCCTTACCACCTTCCTTGGGCCACAGGAAACATGCAAGCCCTGGCCCCGGGTCTCCATCTTTGGCTGGGCAGAGAAGTACAGATCTCGTGGGGGAGGCTGTGCTCCTGGCAGCAGGCAAATGCCTGGAACTCCTACAGCTAATGAGGCCCTGACTGCCCACCAATGGCCACCAGTGGCTGCCTCCCTTAGCCATTTATGGAAACAGCAACCCCTGCAGGACATAAACTATTAAAGCCAGAAAAACACGAAGAAACTAGGCAGCATTTTGTATTAATATTCTTAATATTACTCTTGGCCCAATGCATGTCAGATGTTTGCCTGTCCAAGTAGATAGTCCTTGTCCTTTCAAAAAGAGTAAGTGGGATGCCTGGGTGGCTCAGTTGGTTGAGCATTGGACTCTTGATTTCGGCTCAGGTCATGATCTAGTGGTGGTGAGACCAAGTCCTGCATGGGTCTCTGCACTCAGCATGGAATCTGCTTCAGATTCTCTCTCCCTCTCCCCCCCACTCACTCTCTCTCTCAAATAAATAAATAAAATCTTAATAAATAAATAAATAAATAAATAGTAGGCATTCACTAGACTGCCAAGAGAATAAAACATTTATGAAACACTTAGAGAATTGCAAGTACTAAACAAGCACTGTTAAATTGCAGGGCTCATGTGGAGACATGTAAAACAGAGAGGGTAAAGGCAGCAGACAAGGTCTTCATCATGAAGGGCCTTGCCAGATGTCCTCAGGAGCTTTCACTGTTTCCTGCAATTTACCCCTGTAGCTATCGAGAGTTTTAATTCAGAGAACTGGCATGATGAGATCTGCGTTTTGGAGAAACATCACTGCAGTTGTTGTGAGAAGTAAAGGAAGGACACCAGTGGGAGTTATGTTAAAAGTCAATAGACACACACATACACCCCAAACACACACACAAGGTCAAGATGTTTGGGGCATGGAGAGGAGAGCACAGATCTCAAGATAAATATAGTGAGCAGAATAAACAAAAGTAAAAGGAGATAGACTGAATAGAGGTGGAATTTGAGGAAGAAGGCACTTGGAACTCTCCTGGCTTCTTGGCTAAAGCAGCTGGAGGGATGTGCCATTCCACGAAACAAGAACCTTATGAAACTTTATGCAGAGAGACCACATTTGACAGGACAGTGATGGTTTTGTTCCAAACTCAACCATTGTTGAGTACCCAATGCCAAGGACTTCTAGACCTATTCACCATTTTAGGAATGTGGGCTTAGACTTGGAGACAGATATTTGTGCTGGAGAGAGAGACAAGATCATTCAGCACAGAATGACACATAAAGCTGTGATCACAGCTGAGATTCTCCAGAGAGTATATGGAGAATGTCAGGGGTGTTGGGATTATTCATGATGCAGCTCTAAGCTTTCCACAATACACAGAAGTTTAACATCTCACCTGTAGCTCTTCATTCAAAAATAGTTACACAGCAGCTTCAATGGCTTATAGATGGAAATATCATTGTATCCATGTGGTTCACTTGTAGGCTGAAATGATAACTCGTAAGTACTAGCCAACTATTAAGACCTTCTTCATTCTTCCATGCTCTCACCTGCTGCAAGAACTTCACATTTGTTGGTTCCTTTTTTTCTGGAACATTCCTGCCATCCTGTTCCAACCTAAACCTTCCCCAACGTTCTCTTGACACTCAGAGCTCAGCTCCAGGTATCCCTGCACCTTACCTTCCCAGACTAGGTCATGTTTCCATCCTTAATGGTGCTCATCTTAAACTGTAGTGATTTCCTTACTCTTGTTACAGAAAATTCAAACATAAGAAAGTAAATGATATATTAAACTTCTATCTACCCAATTCCTGGCAATAGTGATGGTTAACTTTTTGATGATTTTGTTCTTTCTGTCCTCCTACTTCATTTTTTGTTTATTTTATTTTATTTTATTTTTTATTTATTTATTTTTTATTTTTTTTAAAGATTTTATTTATTTATTTGACAGAGAGACAGAGAGCACAAGCAGGGGGAGTGGCAGGCAGAGGCAGAGGGAGAAGCAGGCTCCCCACTGAGCAGGGAGCCCGACGCGGGGCTTGATCCCAGGACCCCGGGATCATGACCTGAGCCGAAGGCAGACGCTTAACCATCTGAGCCACCCAGGCGCCCCCATTTTTTGTTTATTTTAAAACAAATTACATGGAATCATGTCCTCTCTCCTCTACTACTTCTCCTTTCTCCTATGACTCCACTGTTACATATTATGCATTTCTAAATGATAAGTAACTTATAATTTCTACCATGATATTATTGCTGGACAAAATCAGCAGAAACATTGAATGCCCAGTCCACATGTAATGTGCTCCACTTCACATTATATTTTTATGGTCTGAATCAGAATTAAACTGGGTTTACATATTGTACCTGGTTGTTAAACTCCCTTAAGGTTTCTTATTTGTTTGTTTGTTTGTTTTTAATGTTTCCATGCTTTTTTCTTTAAAAAAATTGTATTTTTTGTTGTTACAGAAACCAAATCATGTGTCCTGCTGACTTGACCAATTGCTTCCTCATAGTATTTTTCAAAATGTATTTCAAATACTTAGGCAAGACTACTTCAGAGGTACTTCCTATTACATCTCAACAAGTCCATATCTGGTATAGATATCTAGTTGATTCACTCTGAATTAGCTACTTCGGTTTGATTTATCCATTTCACACTTCCTCTGCCAAATTTAGCTAATTGTTTCATATTTAATGAAGTATCTGCTTGAGGACATTTTGCTATTAGAAATGAATTATTTCCCTTTATATAAATATATATATGTTTTTTTAGTAATAAGCTATTGCCTTCACAACCTGCAATGGGGGGAGGGGCATTTTAAATGTCTGTATTGTGTCAGCTTTGGACAGTCAGAGTCAGAGTCTCTATGTTTTCTCCCTATGTTCTCTATAATTCACTGCATCCTTGTTTTTGAAAGAATATGATGTCCAGGGTCATCTTGTATTTGCCTCTGACAAGAAATCAGACATTCCTTTGAACATGCCTCATTCGTTCTAATGGAAAATGTCATTTAGAGACCATGATCTCTAAGTGTTAGAAAGTATTTATTGGGTTGTCATAGGCCTTTCAGTACACATTTTAACAGCAAACAATTCATGATGAGGTCATATGAGGATTTACATTTCTAAGAACCTTGCTTATTTCTTTGATTTTATATTACCTGGAAAATCTTTGTTTTTACTAATATTAGCAAATTGAATATTTATCATAAAATCATAATTTCAAAGTAACAATACTAATATTACTATAAAATTAAGACTACTGAATGAAATTTAAGATTTACATACATTGCATCTCTTTACTCCTAAATATATCCGTGTATATTTTACTAAGAACAGGAACATTTTTATATGACTATAATTTTATTATCTTATGTTTCTTAATAGATGTATAAAACACTCTGATAAAATTTAACACTCATTCTCTGTAAAATCTGTCAACAAATTAGGAAACGCTAGAACTCCTTCCACATGATAAATGTCATATATGAAAAACTTACTGTTAACATTGTACTTAATGGTGAATTATTAAATAATTTCCCTTAGAGAACATCTGGGAAAAATATCAAATGACACATGCACAAAGGTATTTCCTACAGCATTTCTGTTGTCGTTATAGCAAAAGACAGAAGGAAAAAATAAAACGATTCTTTACAGAAGGAGACTGATGAACAATAGCAAGCTCAGCAGGTACAAAAGATAATAAGAAAAATCTCTATGTGATGTCCAATATCTGGCTACCTCTAGTCACCCTCTTGTTCTTCCAACAAACAATTTTTTGGAGGTCCAGATTCTATAATTAATACCTGCTGGAATATTGATTCAACTGGACAATGGAAGGTGGAAGTTCAGGCTATTGCCAGTATATCTTTAGGATACATTCCTGAAATTATTATATCAAAAGGCAAATGCATAGGTAATTTTGATGGATTCATTTTTAGTTATCATACCTATCTGATTCTTTGATTAATATTTGTCTCTGCCCTAAACTGTAAGCTCCATATGAACAAAGACCTTGCTTATTTTTCCTCACTACTCTTTTCCCAGCATCTGGAACAAAGTTGGCACTGAGTGAAAATTTGTTATGGAAATGTTATTAAAGAATGAAGGTTTTTTTGTTGTAGTAGAAAGTATAAAAAATAGCTGTCACGACTTTGTATCCAGGTCATCACAAATACTTTTATATTATCAATAAAGAAGTCATAGATTTATGCTTTACATCTCAGTCTATGGTTAATTTCAATTTTAATTTTGTGCAAGCTGCATGGTAAAGGCTGAGTTCATTTTTTTTTCCCCAAATAATGTCCGTTTGTGACATCATCATCTGTTGAAGGATTCTCCTTTCCTCATTTAGTTGTTTGGCACTACAGAATTTCTGGAAGAAGACATAGAAACAAATTTTAATGACCTTGGGTAAAACAAATGTTTTTTAAAGTAAGACACAGAAAGAAAAAAACTGACCAATTGAACTGAGTCAACATTTTGTTCTTCAAAAGACATTGACAGCAGAAATAAAAATGCAAGCCCCAGACTGGGAGAAAATATTTGCCAAACACATATCTGAGAGAGAACTTATATCTAGAATTAATAAGGAAAGGCTAGGAAAGGAACCTGTGATGAAAGAACAATGAGATGTCCCGGTAGGTTCCCCCACCCCTCTGTAGTACACGAGCTCTGTATAATCCCCTCCCCTGAGTGTAGGCAGACCCTGTGCACAGGGTGGATTTCACTTTTGTGATTAGGTTACCAATCAGTTGACTTTGAGTTAATCCAAAAGGAACATTATCATGAGTGGTCTAATATGCTGGAGCAGGAGGCTCCTGACAGTCTGGAACAAAGCAAACAGTCATGTTGCGAATGGTCATGGAGGGGCCATGGAGTTAGGGTGTAAGGGAAGCCTCTAGGTGCTCAGAGAATCCTCAAACAACAGCCAGCAAGAACATGGGGACCTCAGTCCTATGACCACGGTAAACTGAATTCTGCCAACAACCTGAATGGTCTTGGAAGAAGCACTGTGCCCCAGGTAAGACTACGGTACTGAAGACACCTTGATTTCAGTCCTATATATCTATTAGGAACAGATGCTGAGTCATAAAAACTCTGAGGGTAATAAATTGTATTGTTTAAAGCCACCTAATGTGTGGTCATTTGTTATGCATCAAAAAACACTATTACACAACCTAATTTAAAAATAAGCAAAATCTGGGATGCCTGGGTGGCTCAGTGGGTTAAACGTCTGCGTTCAGCTCAGGTCATGATCCCAGGGTCCTGGGATCGAGTCCTGCACCAGGCTCCTTGCTCAACAGAGAGCCTACTTCTCCCTCTGCTTGCTGCTCCCCCTGCTTGTGCTCACTTGAGCGCTCTCTCTCTCTGACAAATAAATAAATCTTTTTTAAAAAAAAGGTAAAATCCTCTTTTCTTTTTTCAAGATTTATCTATTTATTTACTTATTTGAGAGAGAGAGAAGGGCAGAAGGAGAGAGAATCTGAAGCAGACTCCATGCTGAGTGCAGAGCCTGATGCAAGTCTTGATTTCAAGACTCTGAGATCACAACCTGAGCTGAAACCAAGAGTCAGATGCTTAACTGACTGAGTTATGTAGGTGCCCCCAAAATCATATTTTCAATGTGAGCTGGACTTAGCGATTCACTTTTAAATAACAGAGTATGAAAAAGGGAAAAACAGTAACTTTATAAAGGAGAAATCTGGGTTGCCTATTACCTTAAACGATAAGGTTAACACCACCAGTAATAACTCATGTTGGTATCATGAACCCCTGATAGGATGTAATTAGAAGGGTACTTCAGGGGTAGTTTCCCTAAAGCTCATAACCTCAACTGAGGGAAACACTAGGCAAACCCATAAATGATGGACAATTTACAAAATACCTGGGGAGAACTCCTCCAGACTGTCCAGGTCGTGAAAGAAAAGGAAACAATGAGAAATTACTAAAGACCAGAAGAAACTAAGGAAAAATGATGTTGAATTTAATGTGATGTCCTGGATTCAATACTGAAATAGAAAAAAAGGACAATAGTGGGAAAGCTGATAAAATTCAAAATAAATTTGAAGTTTAGGTATTAGTAATGTATCAATGCTAGCTTGTTTTGTTTTGTTTTGTTTTTAGTTTTGAGAAGTAAAGTAAGTTGATAACATTACGGGCAACTGGGTGAGGGTTATATGGGAACTCTCCATATCATCTTTGCAACTTTTCTGTAAATCAAAAGTTGTTCCAAAATAAGAAGTTACTTAAAAAGAGACACTAACAGGGCGCCTGGGTGGCTCAGTTGGTTAAGCAACTGCCTTCGGCTCAGGTCATGATCCTGGAGTCCCTGGATCGAGTCCCGCATCGGGCTTCCTGCTCGGCAGGGAGTCTGCTTCTCCCTCTGACCCTCCCCTCTCTCATGTGCTCTCTCTCATTCTCTCTTTCTCAAATAAATAAATAAAATCTTAAAAAAAAAAATAAAAAATAAAAAAAAAAAAAGAGACACTAACAATACAATAAAATTTTTGAAATGCAAAAGCCCACTTGTGGCAGGAGTGCTAAGGAGGTAGAGGGCAGGGATTGGAGTTGGACCAGAAAGCTGAGTTAGGGAGAGCAAGGCTGAAAGAATCAAATGTGAAAAAGTGAGCTAATTGCTTTGGAAACTCACTTGACATCTTTTTTTCTCCATTGAAAATTTGACAATATCAAAGATGATTCAATGAAATTTTCTGTAGTCCTTTAACTTTTAAATGAGGACATACTTGTGCTCTGTGATTTCTGATTACAAGCTATTATCGTGTCATTTGGAGACATATTTATATTTGTCATAGTGTTTTCAATGGAGTTATATTCTTTTTTTTTAGAAAAAAACAACAGCTATATAGTTAGCCAATAAGAAAGAAAAAATTGGTAAAATTTTGAATAGATACTGTCTAAAAAAATATATGTGGTTGACTTATCAGCAGCACATGAAAAGTTTCTTAATATCATTGAATTTCAGGTAAATACAAATTAAAATAATTGGATATAATTATATACCCACTAAAATGGCTAAGACTACAAGACCATACTAAGTATTAAAAAAGGTGTGGAATACTTAGTACCCTCATATATTGCTAGGTAGAATAAAAATAGATACAGCCCTTTGTGACAATTTGGCAGTTTCTAAAACAGTTAACCAACTACTGATCACACAATGCAACAACTTTACCCTAAATTTTTACCCAACGTTACTGAGAACATATGTCCATAAAGAGGTGGACAAGAATGTTCATCCTACCTTTATTCATAAGAGCCAAAAATAGAAAAAACATAAATGTCCCCATACAGAAAAGTGGATAAGCAATTTTGGTAAGCCTGCACAATGGAATAAGTACTCAGAAATACAAAAGAATGAACTATTGGTTTGAGCAAGAGCATAGATGTAACTGAATTAATTATGTTGAGTGAAAGAACCCAGGCTAATAAAAGTAGCGCATTCTGTACGATTCCATTTATACAACCTTCTGGAAAATGCAAACCACTCTGTAGGACAGCTGGGGGATCAGTGGTTACCTGGGTATGGGGCGGGGGATGGGTGGGAGGGATTGCAAAGGGGCGAGAGGAAACTGTTGGTGTTGATGAAAGTGTTATTTTAATTGTGATGGTTTCACAAGTGTAGACATATGTGTAAACTCATCAAATTATTCACTTATATTTGTGCCATTTATTGTATATTTATTACACAAAGCTATAAAAGGGTGGGGGAAGGTCATAAAAAAGAAAGTCATGGTCAACAAGAACAGCCTCTCTTACCCACCACAACTGTTTGATACTCTCCGTGTGGGGGACTAGTGCAGATGGTGGGCTCTTTGGAGGCTCAATGAAGGGTGAGAGCAATGATAACAGCAATTTTGCCAAATTCGTTTATTACTTTTCCTTGTATACAAGGTCAAATTCTAAGAAAATCAATCAGTAAAATTTATGCATATGTGTATATTTTTGAAAACCGTTCCTCTCATTAAAAAAAGAAATTCCCTCAACTGTGAGATGTTGTGGCAAGATGTCAGTTCCTTCTTTACTGTCCAATTTCTCCAGTCCTAAGTGAGACTCCCTACTAAACTGTTAATCTGCTAATAGGTTTCTCCAGACACTGCTATTATTAACAAATTAACATGAGCAACACTTAAGGGGGAGGAGTGGGATGGTTAATGTGAGGAAATTTTCTCTCACGTGTCTTTTCTGATGCATATTTTGAAGAAAAGATTTCGGTCTCCTGAAATGTTAATTTAGCATCTTCCCCTCCTACTCACCGGCATCAAAGTTATTAATAAAGTGTTCAAGAATAAGGAAATAGGTGCTGCAATTGAGATTCACTTTATAACTGAACAGAAGAAAGGGTAGCGAATAACAGGATGGCTTTGCAGGAGGAAAAAAATGAGCAGGTTTGAAGTATGGATGATCTAGCAAGGCTGAAACAGAAAGGATATAAACACAACAAATCATGTGCACATTAGTAGAAGAGATTCTAAGTGTTGAATTTGAAATGAAAACTATGATCTTGTACTAGATTAAACAGAAAGTAAGCAAAAGAAAATAGATAATAAGTTTGGTCCAGTCAATGAAATTAGAAATGTTACTGGCAGTGTTGGAGGAGGGGAGATGATGATAGTGTTATTTTCCAGGTATCTTACACATGTAAATTTCTTTATAAATCTCAACAATCCAGCCAGATGGATATGGTGCCTATTCTACATATAAGGAATTAATACTTAGAGATGTAAATAAATTTCCCATGTTCAAAGGATTGTTAAATGTCAGAATCAAGACCCAGACTAAACATTTTATTGTACAATTATATCATCCTTATTTATAAATTCTATAGTTGATGGACACTTAAGTTATTTCTGCTGTTTTGTTATAACGACTGTGTTTTATGAGCACAGCGAACACATAGACTCTTTTGGGGGAGGGCGTACACCATCAAAGTGGAACTGAGGGTAACATTGTAAGCGATTGCCACTTCCGTAAATATTGCCAAACAGTTATAGCATTTCCATCCCTGCCTCATGCACTGATGGTTTTAGTTGCTCCACATCCTGGACAATGATACTTTTGTCTTTTTCTATTTAACAGTTCTATTGTTTTAAAATTGTTATCTCATGTGTTTTTATTTTTATTATCCCAGTGACTAATAAGGCCAATCCCTATTGGCCATTTGATATTCCCTTTTATGAAATGTGTTTAAGTATTTTGCATATTTTTTGCTATTGGGTTAGCTCACGTTTTCTTACTGAGGTATAGGAGTCTTTATATAATCTGGGTCCAGATTTTTTGCTGGGTATGTGTATTGCAGACGTCTTCTCACACTGTGTGTCTTACTATTTTACTCTCTTATGGAAATCTTTTGATGAACAGTCATTCTTAATTTTAATACAGTCTCTTATCCACATTCTCCCTTTTGTGCTAGGAATATTTCTGTCCTATTTAAAAAAAAATTGCCTATTCCTCACACTCATATAAATACATTCTCATTCTAGGAGAATATTTTAGAGCTTTAACACTTTCCTTTTCACATTTAAATGTACAACCATTCTGGAGTTAATTTTGGTGTATGATGTGAGGTAGACGTTAAGATTCATTTTCTCCATATGGCTATGTAAGTGTTCCAGAAGAGCTTATTGAAAAGTCATGCCTTCTAGATTTCACTCACGTTTAATCTCCATCAAAATTCAAGAACGTGAGTTGTTTCTGGATGTCCTCTTATATTCATCTATTTATCTACCATTGCATCAACAAAATTCTGTCTCATGATCCCAGATACCATGTTTTATTTCAAGATACTATCTTTCTTTTCCTTCTTCACGTTAATCTGGTGTATTATTGATGTTTTGCATTTCACAGACATTTTTGAATTAGGGAACTCTCATGATTGCTAACCTCACATCGGCTCTGTTCTTCCGACAGCTCTAACATTTTTTTCCCTTCGGAGGTGTTCTTGTCTGGCTCTTTGAGGCTTCACCCTACACTTGCACAGATTAATATTCAGCCCAAGATTCAACTGCGCCATTCTACAGATTTCTAGATATCTTCCTCTGCATAAACTTTTTCTTTCTGAAATTTGTGCCATAAATGCTAGACTCCTTGGTCTCTTCAAACTCCAGTTTCTGTGTCCTCACATTTATAAGATTGGCCCTGTTTGGGGTTCCTTTCCCTCTGCTGCATTTTGGAAATTGTTTTGGGCAGAAAGCCTGAATTATGGCAGGGCTTACCTCATTTCTTTCTTTTCCCTCAGGGATCACAATCAGAGTTACCTATTTTTAATGTCTGGTAATAGCTGTTTCTAATTTTGCCCAATTTCTGGATGTTAATAATGGGAGGTAAATTCTAAATCACCTTACTGTCTCTGCACTAAAAGTAGAATTCTAGATGTATTTTGAGTATGCAGAACCTACATACACTTAGTATCTGTTGTCTAAGCTGAGTTATCTTAAAACCCTTTCACGTTCTTGGAACTACACTAACAGCCAACAGAGAATCACTCACTCTTGTAGCTTTAGTATATTTGTTCCAGAACATAGTGGGTTGAACAGGTAAATGGCAGAAGTTCAATGTTGACATATTCCAAGCACCAATATGAATAAAGTCCCGTGTGGTGATTGGACAACTGGCAACAACGTATGTGTCAATTCTTAGTTGCCCTGTAGGTAAAAGAGTTTCCCCTATTCTAAAAAGAGTTTCCAAATAAACTTGTATTTTTCAATGCAGAGTGGCAAATCAGGTAGATTTAGTTGTAACTATGAAGCCTAGAAAGCATTCTTCTTAGAAATAAAACCAACATATCTAAAAGAAATACAACACAACTCTACAATGTATATATTCCATTTCAATAATCAGCTCAGCTAAATTGGATTTCATTAGAATATTGAAATTGGCCCCATGTTTTCCTGGTCTGTACTTGGTAAATTTTTGCATTCATAACAAATTAAAAAGTAAGGTGTTCTTTGAGATATTGGCTTATTGTCACTCCATTAGATCAGCCTTTTATACATCCTTAAATTCAAAGATTCAAATATTAAAGAAAAAATCTTTTTGAATTTAATTGTTGCTACTTTTTTCAATGAACATCATCATTATTATAAACAGATCTATAACTTTGAATACATTATGTCTACGAAAGAAGAAAAAGATCCCTCTAAATGTAATAAGCTCTAGTTAATTTCACATGTGAATACTAATGGTGCTAAAAAATACTAAACTAAACTAAACAATACTAAAGGTATTGTTTTAAGGTACAGGTATTTGGTAAGACCAGCATATGTTGAAACAAACTGAAGAATATTTAAGTTAATGTTTCTTCTAAGTGGTATGAACATTTAACCACATTGCAACCTAATTTAAGAAAAATCCACACTTTCTTTGGCTCAGGTCATGATCTCAGGATCCCTGCTCAGCGGGGAGTCTGTTTCTCCATCTTCCTCTCCCTCTGCCCCTCCCCCCCACTCATTTTGTCTCTCAAATAAATAAATAAAATATTAAAAAAATAAAAATCCACACTTTTCAATAATATCATTAAAGAGTTTAGCTAAAGAATTGCTGGCATTCAACTGTCCCCTAAATATATATTGCTCATATGTAGTGCTTGTATGTAGGAAGACATTACGCTATTTTGAAGAGATCACAAAATGGGGCATAGATTTATTTTCCTTTTATCCGGAATAAAGATGAAGACTTCTTCTAGATCATTCAGCCTTTGCTATTTTACTCTGACTTTATTCTCCAATCAGCAGTATGTCTAAATACAATATTAGAGAAATCATAATAAGCATTTAATTAGACCACAATCAAAGTATTAAAGCATTCAAGCAATGTGAACAGACATGTTTTTAGAATCTTTTAGATTTCTACGATCATTTGGGAAATTTTACTTGTCACTATTAAATAACTAATTGTAGAGAAAATAATCATCCAGAGACTGTTAAATAAAAAAAGAGAGATTTGACTAAATGATATGACTCATATGCAGACACGACTCATGTTTCTCATATTTTCATAATTCATAGTCTCACTATATACTGACATTACATGTGGCAATAAAAAAACTAAATCTGATTCTGAGTATACATACATACACACACACACATACATACCTATAATTTGGTAGAAGTCAACAGCACATGGAAGTACCTTATACAACATACACATCTAATATAGAGGCTTACAGCTCAAAATCTGCACTGTGCGAACATTAATACGGCCTGCCATTTGCCAAAGGAAATACTTTTGTGAGGCTCATTAATTTAATTGGTCCCTGTCATCTACTTAAAAAGGAGAAAAGAAGAACGTTTTCTGACAAAACCAAAGATGGTTAAAAGTCCTATTAGGTAGTGCAGCACTTGAGAAATTTTCAAGTTAGGAAGAAAATTGAGTTGAGGAAATAGAATTCGGCACTTTATACCACCTGTCTCCCCCACACCCTCATCTCTAATATGGTGAATCATAAAATGTCTAACTAGAACAGAGCTGGGACTCTTAAATATTAAGAGCTTGTACTAATTAATCTCTCCTTTTAATTGCATGTAAATGTATTTTATCTCTCGAGGCATTTTGCAATTCGTATCAGTTCCACTGTGATGTTCTCCTAACATGGCTCCACGCTCCTGACCTGAGAATCAACGTGGACATCTCTCTGCCTCCCACACTTGACCTTTTTGCAAATAGGCTTTCCTTCTCTATGCACCCTTTGTTCTCAGTCGCACATTGTGCCCTTCCCTACCTTGACAAGGAAGAGACAAGGAAAGCCTAATTAGCTAGCTCTTCCTTCTGCTCTTGCCCCCCCCTTCCCCTCATGATTAATGTCAGATGCATTTTGGAAACAGTTGTTTCAGTACCTTAAGAAAAGCCCTCTTGAAGTTGGCCTCTGTGGGAGAAAAAGTACAGCAGATGTTGTGGGCAATATTTGCCACCTCATATGCAGGACATGAAAATTCTTTCAAAGGAGTCCAGGACTCCTTTAATCTCAGACGATCTCGAGTCCTAGCAACCTGCCAGGGGTTCACACACATCTCCAGTGCCCTTAAATGCTTTCTGGAAGCCCATTCCAACCTTTTCTGAATCATGACCTTCCTTGTTTTTTTTTGTTTTTTGTTTTTTTTTTATCAACATGACAATCACTACTTCCTAGAATAGGAGTCCAGAAACTACAGCCTTGGACCAATCCTGACGTCATCTACGTTGTACAGCTAAAAGCTAAGAATGGTTTTACATTTTTAAATGGTTGAAAAATAAACCCAAAAGAAGAACAATTCATTACACATGGAAATGATATAAAGTCCAAAATTCACTGTCTGTAAATGAAGTTCTACTGAAATGCAGCCATGCTCATTTGTCAATGCGTCGTTTGTGTCTCCCTTTGTGTTGTAATGGCAGAGTCAAGTACTTACAACGCTGACTCTGGCCCCCAGTACCTAAAATTACTCTTCCAGGCTCTTTTCAGAAAGTTTTCCAAACCTTGTCCTAGAATATTATTAGAACACAGAAAAAGGAATTTTAGAGCATGTTATTTCAGGAAAGTCCCCTAGGATGTTGGAGGTTTGGTATGAGGAACTGAGACTTCTTCATGGACCAGTCGGGATTAAAATGGGTGAAATAATGAGCCTGCACAAAAACCAACAATTCCAAATTTCCCTAATAGAAGTATCTCAGCTATAATGCACTCACCTATACTTGCTTCTCTCCCCTTAACCCCATCAGGTGGGGAGCTATGTTTTTAATAGCAAAAGCATTCACTGGCCACCTAATATGTGTCTTACTGTTGTGATACATTATTAAACTTGCAGTGTTTTGATTTCTTCATCCATAAAATGAAACCTTTGAAACAAATTGTGTTTTTGGTTTTCTTCTTGCCCCCAAATGCCAAGTTTATGGTTGTACTGATTGTACAATGAATACCAACCTTCAAAGTCTAAAGTTGCAAACCAGTTGTTGAATTCACGTTGCAAACATTTAACAAAGAAGAATTTTTTCTCAGCTAAACATCTCATACTGTGAGAATTTCATTTTATCTTTAAAATGCCTTTTTTTATCCCAAAGCACCTGGCACAGTTCAGCATGAAACATCAGTCTGGGAAAATCCATCACCCTGAGATTCAGCTTAGCTTAGACCAGATCCTCACGAGCCTGCTCTTGAAGTATTTTGTATCTCTCTCAATAATGATTCCTACTGCAGAGGGTAAGTGATGCCACTGAACATGTCCACGTGAACAATCTGCTCCCTAATTCTATGAAGCTAACATTTGTATTTTATTTTTTAAAGTAATTAAGATCTGTAGCAATTTTGTTTTGTTTTGTTTATTTTTTGGTTAGTTGCCTCCTTAAGGAAATATTGGCAGCTCCCTTGGGTCACTAGAGCGTTTTCTTTGCATTGTAAATGCTTTATCCCCTAAGAGAAAATGCATGCTGTTCCATTGAGACACTCAGGCTATACTCTATCCCAAGCTACCTGTGGACTTTTTTTTTAAACAACTGTTGCACTTGAAAGGACAGTATTGAGTCCTCCTCTCATACATTGCCATGGGCAAGTTGTTCCTTTGCTTTGTTTAGGGGACCCTGTTGAAAATATACCTTCAAGGGTAGTTATCAGGGTCTTTTAGTTCTGCAAGTGGTCTGTCTACACTAAATTACACCTTCCCAGAGACTGGCTGTGCTCTATTTTTGCTCTTGTTTGCAATCAAAAGTTCAACTCCTCTTTTGTTGATTAGCTGTAGACTTACAAGCTTGTCTTGAATTATTCAAATGGATTTTCCCTTTTGTTATAAAACTCCCCAGTGGTAGGAAAGCTCAATCCAACATCAAAGACCAACTGCTGCCCCTTTACGGATTCGCTCTTTAGACTTCTTGTATTCACACTTCTCTGCAGGTGTGGTTGCACCTGCACCTTAATTGTTCTGAATACTTGGGTGACTGGTATATTTTGAAAGTTCTCTCTAGGAAAGCAATTGCACCACCAGCCTGGATAATCTCTCCAGTGATTTTACAATTCTAACAACCAGGGAAAGTTTAGCTTTCTCTACCTATTTAGTAAAAGGCAAGAGTTTTTCCTTTCTTACTCTACCCAAATTGCATCTAGAAAATTGGGCAACATCATGGTTTTTATAACATGACTTGAACTGTTCCACATAGAAATTCTTTATTCAGTTAAATATCAAATGTGAAATAAATGTTGATTGTTTCTATGCTTTTCTGTTAAGTATTACTTGAGGAAGGGTTATGGTGGATAGCCACTAGAAGGAAATGTAAAAACAGGGCAACATTTCTCTCTCCCTCCCAACAACTAAGAGAGAATGGCTACACATCTGCTTGGTGCTGTTGTTACTTTTCTTTCATTTTTCTTTGGAAATTTTCTTAGGATATCTCTGTCAAACCCTTAAAAAATACTTTCTTAGTCATAAATATACTTCCTCAGCAAACAGAAAACAGGTGGAATTGATGAAGAATTCTTTTTTTTTTTTTAAAGATTTTATTTATTTATTTGACAGAGAGAGAGAGACAGTGAGAGAGGGAACACAAGCAGGGGGAGTGGGAGAGGGAGAAGCAGGCTTCCCACCGAGCAGGGAGCTGGATGTGGGGCTCGATCCCAGGAGTCTGGGATCATGACCTGAGCCGAAGGCAGACGCTTGACGACTGAGCCACCCAGGTGCCCCTGATGAAGAATTCTTGCTTTCCTGTCTGCTGTATAAATTTAAGATTTTAAAATTTGATATGGAAAATCCAGATTTCCCTATGGGTCACTTGGAATTAAAATGGTGTGATAAAAAGCCTGGTCAAAGAGATAGGGTTCAAATTTCTCCCTAGTAAAAGAACTTCAACTGAAATCTACTTACCCACCCTTACTACTCACCTCAAATTCATCATGTGGGTGGTTATAGGTTTGGAATGAAAAAAATGTGAAAATAGTGGAGAAAAATTGATTTGAAACTGTCCCTGAAATCCTATCATCCAATCAGACTGGGACCAAGCATACTGTGTAGTCAACAAAATTACTTAAAATTTTACTCCAGAAAACTCTGTAGTTGTCCCCAGATTACTGCCTTGAGACGGTTTCCAGGGCATGACACTGGGAGAGAACTCAGGCAGAACCAAATGAATTCCCCTCTAGAGGAGACACAGCTGAGAGTCCAGGAAGATCAAGAGGGCAAGAGTTCTCAAGTCAGAGTAGCAGAGAAAAAAGTGCTGTACAGAAAGAAAACTCCAAAGATCTTCAAAGGACTCTCCCTTGAATATTCAACAAATCCACGCATGTTTAGAAAAAGTGCTCAAAGCCTGAGAAAAAAAATCATTCTAAAAGATAGAGGGAATAGTATTCAGTACTCGCACAGGGCTAGGAATAGTGCTGGTATACTAGCCATGGAAACTCACCATGTATAGGGATTGAGTAGAGAACCAAGGTCTTGTGTTAATAGAAGGAAATGATTAGCTACACTAAACTTTGCTCTGATCCCATCAAACAAGACTTAAGAACAAGATCTGAAAGGAGCAAACAGTTCTCAGGATTATATTACATATGTTCAAAAAGTTAGGGCGCCTGGGTGGCTCAGTTGGTTGAGCAACTGCCTTCGGCTTGGGTCGTGATCCTGGAGTCCCAGGATTGAGTCCCGCATCGGGCTCCCAGCTCGGCGGGGAGTCTGCTTCTCCCTCTGACCCTCCCCCCCTCATGCTTTATCTCATTCTCTCTCTCTCAAATAAATAAATAAAATCTTTAAAAAAAAAAGTTAGGGAGAGATATGAAAGATATTAAAAAATCAAAATTGAAGTTCTAGAAATAAAAACTATGTGTGAGTTGAAAAATCCACTGAATAGGATTAACAGCAGGTTCAGCATTGTGAAAAAAAAAAGATTTATTACATTTGAGTGATAGGAATAGAAATTTTCCAAGTGAAACACAAAGAGAAAAAACAGTTTCTTAAAAAAAAATATACAGCATTAGTGAGCTGTGGGACAACTTTGAACAAAATACATAGGTGTAATTTGACTCTCCAAAAAAGAAGATGGAACAGAAAAAGTATTTGAAGAATTAATAGGGAAAGAAATTTCCAAATTTGATAAAAATATAAAACCAGAGATCCAAGAAGCTAAACAGAACCCAAATACAAAGGCACATAGTAAAAATGCTCAAAAAAATTTCTCATCTTAAAAGCAGCCATGGGGGTCGGGGGGTGGGGGAGAGAAAAATGACAGGTCACATACACAAGAACACAGTAGAACAAAGGTAAGGATGACAGCAGATTTCCTTCCAGAAACAATGCAAGCAAGAAGACAGTGGAGCAACATCTTTTAAAAAACTGAAAGAAAAACTGTCAATCTAAAATTCATAGCCCATGAAAATACCTTTCAAAAGTCAGAGTGAAAAAAAATTTTTAGACATGCAAAAGGTGAAAAATTTCCTCACTGGTAGAACCACACTATAAGAAACATTAGAGACCTGAGTGGCTCAGTTGGTTAAGCATGTGACTCTTAGTATCAGCTCAGGTAATGGTCTCAGAGTTGTGAGATAAAGCTCCATGTCAGGTTCCATGCTGGGCATGGAGCCTGCCTAAGGTTGTCTCTCTCCCTCTACTCTTCCCCACCAAAAAAAAAAAAAAAAAGGAAAGAAAAGAAAAGAAAAGAAAAAAAGAAATGTTAAAAACAGTCCTTCAGGCAGAATTTAAATGAGAACACAAACATAGCTCTGCAAAAAGTAATCAGCAACACCTAAAATATCAACTGCAGGAACAACTATATACATTTCTTTTGATCATTTAAATTATTTAAAAATACAATTGACAGTTTAAACAGAAATAGTAACAGTATATGGACAGGTTTATAATATATGTATAAGTAGGATATATGAGGAAAATAATATGCAGGCTGGGAAAAGAGAATTGTTGTAAGTTTTTATAGTATATGGAATATAGTACAATACCACTTAAAACAGAATAAAATATCTTAATATTATATGTTAAACTTTGAAGCAACCATTACATTAAGAAACGAAGAGCTATAACTAATAAGCCAACAACAGGGATAATGTAGAATCATAAAAACACCACTTAGTAAAAATTAAGACAGAAAAAAACAAAGTGAAATAAAAAACAAATGTGAAAATACAAAACAAATAGCATGATGATAGCCCCAACGTATCAATAATCACATTAAATGCAAATGATCTAAGTACCCTATTAAAGGCAGAGATTATCAGATTCAATAAGAAATAATCCCCGATTATATTCTGCTTACAATACTTTAAGAATGAGGCCACAAACAATTCAAATGTGAAATAAGGAAAAATATACATCCCGCTGAGACTATCATTTAGGCAATAAAGTTTGAGAGGTGACATTAGCATCATCAGAAAAAGTAGATTTAAGAACAGAATACTATCAATGATAAAAAAAGTCATTTCATAATGAGAAAGGAGTCAATTCATTTAAAGAATATACTAATTCTAAATACTTTTGCATCTAATAACAGAGCTTCAAAATGCATAAAAAAACAATATGACAAAACTGCAAGGAAAATCTTCAAATCAACAATTATATTCAGAAGCTTCACTATACCTTGATAGAACAAGTAGACAGAAAATGAGAAATACAGAACTGAACAGTGCGATCAACCTAATTAACACTTAAGAACTCCACTCAAAGACAGGAGAATAGCATATTTTTCAAGCACCTATTTGCCAACATAGATGATATTCTGAGCCAGAAAACATGTCTCAATACATTTAAAAGGTTTTAAGTGATACAGAGCATTTTCTCTGAATATAATAGAAAAATTAAAAATCAAAAACAAAGATCGTTGGAAAAATCATCAAATATTTAGAAACTAAAAAAAAATACTAAATGATCCATGATCAAAAAGAAATAATCATGTAATTAAAAAATATTTTGAATTTAAAATAAAATAAAACATAGTAAATAATATATGTGACATTCCATTAAAGCAGGGCTTATGCTAAAATTTATAGCACTCAATTCCTGTATGAGAAAAAAAGAAAAGTTTCAAATCAGTAACCTCAGCTTTTACTTTCATAAGCTACAAAAAATGAGCAGATTAAACATAACACAGAGGGGAAAGGAAATAATAAAGATAAGAACAACAATAAGTAAAATATAAAACAGAAAGACGATAGAGAAAATCAATGAAACCTAAAGGTGGTTCTTTGAGGAAATCAATAAAATTGATAAACTTCTAGCTGGAGAGATCGGGAAGTATAAAGAGAGAAGATACAAGTTGCCAATATTAGGAATGAGGGAGGTCATATAACAGATTCTAAAAATATCAAAAGAACAATAAGAAAATATTGTAAACACTTTATGCCAATAAATATGAAAATTTGGATGAATTGGGCAAATTCCTTAGAGTACATGCATTATCCAGCCTCACTCAAGAAGTAGATTATTTATTTATTTATTTATTTATTTATTTAAAGATTTATTTATTCATTCCAGACACAGAGATACAGAGAGAGAGAACATGAGCAGGGGGAGAAGCAGAGGGAGAGGGAGAGGCAGGCCCCCCGTGGAGCAGGGAGCCCGATGTGGGGCTTGATCCCAGGACCCTGGAATCATGACCTGAGCTGAAGGCAGATGCTTAACCATCTGAGCCACCCAGGCGCACCAAGAAGTAGATTATTTAAATAGCTGTACATTTATTAAAGAAATTTCTCATTAAAATCCTTCTCAAAAAAAAAAGGTTTTATGACATATGTTTTTCTTTGGCCTTTCCCTAAGTCACCTTCTCACATTAATGATTTTTGTCATATTCTGTTACATTAAGATCTGCTCATCTTGCTACATTTTTGAAGGATGCTTTACACATGTGTAATTTTGCAACATCATGCAGTGGAATTTGGAAATTAGCGGTTTGCTAAGTAAGATCTCGTATAAGTTGCCAATTTTATTATCCAGCATGGAAGAGCTCAGATGCATTCCTATCACCAACAATTTCATCAGAAGAGTCTTAAATATTGGGAAGTTGTTGAGCTCACAATGTTGGATGTAATTTTTCCAAAATTTGGAATTTTGCAGGAAAGCTTGAATTTTATCGTTAGCAACCAAGGCTGTCAGTCGTTTTCCTGTATGTAACAGGTTCATTTTTTGACAAAATGTCTTGAAACACTCATGTCCGAATAGTCATAGTTTGTCAGTCAGTCTTCCTCATAAAAATTATGCTAAATGAAAAAAACAAGTAGCTCAGTTTGCAGATGAAGCGATGGGGTCACACAGCCTTCCTACTGCCCCATGTACCAGAAGCGCTTTCAGCACTTTTTTCATTTCATCAAACAGAATATTTAAGAAGACATGTATTTAAGAGTTGCAATTTGTTAAAATTAATACTTTTTACTGCCCCCAGCAAGGATATTGTTAAGTGAAACTGGCTTCTTTTCGCACCACAAATGCTCTGAAAAATACAGTGACTGTTGGTTCTGTCTGGTGCCACCACCTCAATTCACATAAACCACTAGAAGGTTTATCCACCATTGTTTTTCCATCACTGCCAACGTCAGCACAAGAAGGCAACTTGCATCTCGGTATTGTCCTAAAAACGTTCTTGACTCTGTGTACCACTGAGAAGTCTTCTGGGAACCCCAGGGCTCTGTGAACCTCTTTGACAACTACTGGTTTAGACAAAGCCGTGGAAGAAATAAAGCAAACTGTTTTCAGTGGTCGCCTCGTGGTCGTGGCATTAGTAGTAAAAAGGAATCAGCCTACTGATCTCTTTCTGGGTTTAATTATTTCAATTCCTATATTACTTTTATCAGTTATTTTTAAAACCCAATGAAGAGAAATAATAAGTAAAATAATTATCATCGTAATTATCACCCACAATTTGGTCAAGGCCAAAGCATAATTATATCCCAACTATTCTGATTCCTGCCTTAAAGTAACCTCTATTTTTAAAATCAATCAGTGCTGTGAAAAATGCTATGGAATTCATGATTATGCTTTCAAGGCATGTATTTTGAACTTTAGATAAATGTTTCATTGACTTAAACAATATAAAATTTAACAAATGACCAAATTCAACTTGTTGGCAAAATCGAAATATAATTTGAGTCTTTATAATCATCAGTATGTAAGTAATATACAGGTGAAATCTTAATTTAATCCTGTAGAAAGTCACATATTTAAAATTGCTTGCTCCATAGATAAGTTAATGACTTTCAACAAAGCATGCAATAAGGTGAAAAAATGTAAATCCCCTTAGAGTGCCAAATATATGTCATTATTCAATAGCCAGTTCCATTTATAATGATTTCCCTGAGCTGCACAGGCTAGTTGAATCGAATGATTTAATCAGCATGCTATTTCCTATTTTCTCATTTATGCACATTAAACTGAGGATATAATCGCCCACATTATATGGAAACCCTTTCATGTTCTGAGTGGGTCAACGGTATTATTTTGAGCTTATTTGGCTGAAGGAAACTGGATTCTATCTGTTCTACATAAACTGATTAAATTTTAATTGCATTTACCATATTCCTTATAGATTTTGTTCAGCATAATTAAACCAATTAAACTTAAACACACTCACAGAAGGTGCCAAGGAAAAAAAGAAGTAAGGAAAACTATATTTTTCACTCACTTAATAGCATCTTGAGCTTTTTTAGGACTAGATTAGACATCATTGCAATTAATTGAGGGTAATTAAAAAGTAAAGAGATGCTGGTACTGTGGTCACTCATTCAGTAGTGCTGAGGCCCTGTTGATGGGAAAGCAATTAATGGGATATTTTTATGTCCTTTATCTCAACAGATAGTCATCAGACTTACAGTTCCAAGAACATAGATTGGGATGCAATGAGTGTTCAAATGCTAAATGAAGACTCCAGTAAATATTATAAAGATGTGCAATGTAAAACAACTTTTTAAAAAATCCATCTTTGCTGTGCAGGGGTTGACAAACTTTTTCTTAAAGGGCCATAGTGTCCTTGCTGCAAGGGTTCAATTTCCCTGTTGTAGCGTGGACGCAGCCAGAGGTGATACCTAAAGGGCAGTGTTCCCCTAAAACTTCACTTCAAAAACAGGCAGACATCCCATGGTTTACCCAACAGTCTGTCCTCAAAACTTAGGCCCTAGAGTAGTGACTATTGGGGACTGCATTCTTACAAGGGAACATGTCAAGAGCCCAAAAAAAAAAAAAAAAAAAAAGGTTTACTTTATATACTGACCGATGTATAGGAATATCACTGATAGTCCTTGAGATACAAGAGCAATCAAAGATTGGACTTATTTGGGGAACATAATAATCACTATTATACTTGGGTCTACCTTTGTGTTTGTCTATACTAAACAGATTCATCCATTTGAAAAAAATGAGGCAGAAGCTAATGAATAGTGGATTTTTTCCCCTCATTTTAGAAATCTATATAAATCAAGTGTCAAGACCATTCAAAAAGTCTCTGATTATAAGTCAGTGCTCTCTTTGTTCATTATTTTTTGAGCAACTAGTGAAATGCACACAAATTATCTGGTTTTTATTTTATTTATTTTTGTCTTTATTTTAAAGGATTGATGGGAGAAGCTCCTGAGTTGTCACTGTAAACTGGCAAAAATGACACTGTTTTATGAGTATGGTTAGGGGACACTAAGGAAGGGGAAAGCATTTACCATATTATTAATATTATTAATATTTTAAAATTAATAGTTTATTACCCTATTAATAGTTTAAAACCCTTCCAGATCTGTTTTGGAATCTGGGAGAAAACTGTCCAAGCAAAACTCCCATCTCCAATGACCTTCCCGCCAACGAACTGAAGAAAAGCCGCTCTTATTCAGATTCTAAGACCTTTGTCTTTCTCCAGCGAAATTCATTTGCACATCATTGATATGATAATGTATCCTGTGCTGGCGGCCTCACAGACCTGGGCTCGCCCAAACTGTTCCTGAACTCTTAGCATAAAACCTTAGAATCACTTTCTTCCTATGAAATGCGGTTTCTAGGGCAATGGATTTTTTTACCACTTTGAGACGGGTAACATTAACTATTGATACAGATATCTTTTAAATTGTTTTCTCAGTATAGAAAATTTTGCTTTCATGTTAGGAGCTAGAAGGATGTCCTTCTGTGTTGGAGAAGACCCCTATTTAATCAAATCTTAGAAAAACAAAAACAAACATTATTTGCACATCAAATGAAGTAAAAGCAAACTGCTCTCCAGCTTTTCTCCTATGCCCCTTGCTCCTGGGAACACAATACTACTTGCCGAGCACCCATGCCCTCACCCTATAAGTCATTAAAAATGTAATAAGTAAGCTTCTAAAGCTATTATTCCCTGAAAAGGAAAAAAAAAAAAAAAGAAAAAAGAAAAAAGGCATGCCAGCAAGAATAGAGTGTACTGAGCTTTGAGGATGTAAGTGCACTTCCTAGCTGTTTAAACATCTCCATTTGTTAGCATAGATGAACATAGTAATTGTAGATGCCTTGATTCTTTTATGCTTGTTCACACAATTTACTTCTTCACATAGCAGGTCATCCGAAATGGGTCATTCAGTTATGGGCATAATCGTCCAGGTTCAGTTGCTAATATAATTAGGAGTAATGTAAATTTGAGCAATTTTCCAAACCATAATTAGTAGGGCACAACAATATACAGAGAAATGCCACAGTTTTCCTCACTTGGTAGTCCAGTCCCAAGGAGAGTACTCTGCAGGGAAGCATGTTCCTCATGCCCAGTACGGAATGAAGGGCTTTAAACAGATGATTATCTTTGGTCTTCTATGGCCCCCATTTTCCAGATCAGACACTGAAGCTGGCAGAGGTTGAACCCTGTCCTTGTTCACAGAGCCAGCTTGTGGGAAATTCAGAACCTGTATTTGGGTCTGTCCGATTCCCATCATGGTATCATCTTACAAAAACCCAGATTAAAGTTTTGAAAATGAATATGCAGTTTAGATATCCGGGAGTATCCTCTCTAGGAATGTTTACTTGGAGACTCTTCTTGGGGGAAAAGAGAACAGGGAAGTTTGGGGAAAAGGCCCGTGCCTCCCTGACAATGCTCCTTCTGTCTTCTACCAGCTTTCCCACCTTCTCCTGCATTCCTTCCACAAGGTGTGGCCAACCTGATTCTCTGTACCATGGACACTGACTGCACCAAGTTCACCAGTGAGGAGTGCCACTGTATGTTAAAAGACATTCTTACTGGAGGCCCCCTTAACTCTCCTTCTCACTTACCAGGGTAGGCCCAAGAGCCACTTTGCAAAATGGGACTCAGCACGTTGACCCCTCCCTACCCTATGGCAGGTCTTCTTCTGAGAGGAGGCACCCAGTCAAGGCTGAGGTAATAAGTTATATTCCACTTTTGACCATCAGCAATCGCGCCTAAGGGAGTCTTCCTGTGACTCTGTTGGAATAAGCATACTTCCGGGTGTGAATGGCCATGCAGAAGGGAGCAGTGTCAGGAGATGGACCCCCTGCAGAGAGCATGGAGGAGGCTAGGGGGGAAGGGCACTGATGCCTTGTGGTCCCTGACCCACATTTCCCTGAATCTTGCTGCGGTCTTCCTTGGTTTCTAAGAGACACAGTAATGTCACAATGGAATCCCTGTGTGGGCTTGAATTAACCTCAACAGGTTTCTATTTGTTTCAACAAAGGAGTTCTAGCTACTATGCTAATCAGTGTACAAAACGTCCCAACTAAAAAAATCATGTAGTGGACGCCAACCTCTGCAAAGTCCTTCACATTGCCCCCAAATCTGTTCACCTGCTCTTGGTCAGCCACCTCACCCAATGCTCTTTGAGAAGAATGTTCCACAGCTTCACTTCTCCCCTCAAGAATTCTTTAGACACCCAAGCAAAGTCTGGAGAATATATTTCTAATGTTTAGAAACTTACGGGAATTCTGATTAATGTACATTCCTGGCAAGAGTTATGTTTCTGAGATACAGTAACACCAATATATTTTTTCCTATAATACGATTCCCAAGATGATTTTTATACAAATCTAGCTACTCTGTTAGAGTAAATAATGTTATAGAATTTGCATGTAAATGTTTATTCAATAAATCACCTTCAGTGATGGATATTTTCAACGCTGTTATTATAGCTTCTAATGCAAAATTTAAACACTTCACTTTTTTATTATTTTTTATTGTTATGAATCCTCTGAATAGATGTTTTGTTGATTATTTCACTATGGCTTATCCTCTTTTATTCTTGGACAAATAAATCAAATTTTATCTGCATTAGTAACCTCTGTCTTGGAAATATTTAATAATGAGTAATGACACTCAATGAACCAAGCTATAACTGATGATTCTCCAATCTGGAGAAAACATGCAAAGCATATAATTAAATGTGAGGGACAGGAAGAAACAGCTCATGTGGTAGAATAAGGAGAAATGCCTGAAAATGTTAAATTTTGGAGTGTTGCAGCTCATTAATTTATCAGGTATGTTCTATGAGCCCGAAACTATTCTTGGTGCTGAGAATACACACTATTAGTCGAGCAAGCGCTTGCAGTCTCTGTGAGAAGCCTCAAAATGGAGTGCAAGCTGGTCTTATAAGCTACTGAGGTTTGTTTTTTGCTGCTTCTGGGGCTAACTCAGGGTGATAAACTCTGCTCTTTCACGTACTCATTTTCTTTTTTTTGTCATTTTATCAAGTGGGATCCTTTCTGGCTGAAAAAACAGGGATTTTCTTTAAATAATCAATTTCTTTTCTATTATTGGCTTATTTTTATAACTGTTTGAAAATCTATTGTTGTTGTTGTTGTTGTTTTAATGTTTGCCCCAGGGTTACAGTTATGAAGGTTTAGTTAACCACATTCTACATTCAGATAGTCACAGGTCATGTAAGCACCTTACAATGGCAGAGTTACTATTTCTCCCTCTCATCTTTTTTGTTTTTGTCCTAATTTTACTATCATTCATGTTATTGACTAAGAATTCAATTGCTACCAGTTTTGTTTTGGATAGTCAATAATTTTTCATAGCTAGTCAAGATAAGGAGAGTCTTTTACATATACTTTCATTTAATTATTTCTGGGAATCATGTCTTTTTCCTTGTAGATCAAATTTATGCCAGTGTTATATTCCTTCTGCCTCAAGAATTTCTTTAATGTGTCTTATAATGAAGGCCTAATTTATGAATTCTCTGTGGTTTTGCTTGTCTGAAAAAGTCATTACTTGTCCTTTACTTTTGAAATGCACTGGCTGGGTATAGAATTCTGGATTGACAATCTTTTTTTTTTTTTTTTTTTCCTTCCAGCACTTTAAAGATACCATACCATTTTTCCTGGCTTGTGCAATTTATGATGGAAAATCTGCTTTAATTCTTATCTTTAGTCCTCTGTAATATGTTTTTAACTTTGGCAAACAACTATTTGAATATGAAGTGCTCATATGGTTTCCTTTCTTGTCTTATGCTTATCTGGCTTGATGTTATCTAAATTTCTTGTATCTATGGTTTTATATTTTCATTATATTTGGAAAATTCTCAGCTATTGTCTCTTCAAATATTTCTTCTGGCCCATTCAATATTTATTCTGTGTCTGGGATTGCAATGAACATAAATTACACCTTTGATGTTTTTCCTGTTTATGGATGCTCTACCTACTTACCCAACCAGACACACATATACATACTTTTTCTTTTCTCCACTAGTGTTTCAATTCGGGTAATTTCTTTTGAGTGCTGTGCTTAGGTTCTGGATAATTTTCTGGAGGGTTTTGCCTCAGTGTTCCCCTCCAACCACAGCTTTAGTTCTTAACTTTGCACTTACACCTCAGAGAGGTATTTCCTTGTTCCTTCCCCTCTTTCAGCAATATAAATTCCTGGTTGTTTGTTGCTTGGTAGCCTTGGCAATGGGGCAGGGGGATTCTGTTTTCCTGGTTCAGCCTCTGTCTAAGGTCCTATGTCCTTGGGTTTCAGGGGTACATCTTTGTAAGTGATCTTGCTTCCCCCCAACCAATGGTGGGAGATCTCTAGTTGCTTGGGCCCAGGATGATTTTCTTCACCTCCTCAGGAGTAGAGGACATTTGCTTTTACCCTACCACCAGTTACAGTGGGTCTTCATGTACATGCACCCCAAGGTTGATAGTGCTTACTGCCTTTCCCCCAGAAGCAGAAGCTTTTGTTCCTAGGGAATAAGTTTCTGAGGGGTGTTTCATGCCTCTCATGCAGTAGCACCTGCATCCTTGTCTTAGTACAAGGGCTTGGGCTGCCATAACAAATTACCATCAACTGGGGCTTAAACAAGAGACACTTATGGCTCATGGCTCTGGAGGCTGGGAAGTTCATGATCAGGCACTGGCAGATCCAGTGTCTCATGAAGACACTCCTGCTGGGTTACAGATTGTCATCTTTCATTGTATCCTCAGATGACAGAGACAGAGAAAGAAAGTTTCTCACCTCTTTTTTAATAGGGTCATTATTCCCATTCATGAAGGCTTCATGCCCATGACCTAATTGCTTCCCAGAGGTCCCATCTAATACCATCACTTTGGGGGTTAAGATTTCAACACATGAATTTTGCACAAACCTACAGTCTGTAACAACCATCCTCCAGAACTGCAAAAACATGGATTATTCTCTCTTTTGCACTGTTCCCAGTCTTTCTCATGGGCATGTGGTGAGTCTGTAGAGAAAACCTACAATTGAATATCAATTTCCCTTGGATCTGTAGCTCAAAAGTGTTATAGACTCTCACTTCGTCTCACTCTTACTCTTTGAGCATTTTGACATTTTAGCGGAGTTACTCCTATCTGCTTGTTTGGGAATCTTGCACTTACTTCCACAAACGAGTGCTCAAGTCCCACTTCTCCTTGGAGATAGCTATTCCCTTAAATTTTGTGGGTGTCCTGTGACCTCAGCTTTATGAGAGTTTGAAGAAAATTCATGATTCTGTAGCTTATACAGCTTTCTCTTTTTGTTGGTGTGGGTGCAATGTTCTTTCTTCCTTTTTACATTTTAGGCAAAATCCAGGAGTCTACTTGATTTATAATATTCAAAAGTGGCTGTTAACAGTCTTTATTCTAGAAGTAAATTTTAGTTGGATATCTTGTAGAAAATGGTGCACTTTCATCTGTCATTGAAGGTTGTTTTGGCATATTCTGATGCCAGACTGATTGGCTTTCCCTTGTAAGTGACTGGATCATTTATTTGACTGGATGCAAATTTTGTTCTCTATTTTTAAAGTCTAGATGACCTTACAAGTATATGCTAGTACACTATTATTCAGTATATACTAGTAACTATATTTTATCCTCTACTCTATAGGCATATATTGGAGACATTGCAGGGTCAATTCTTGACCACTACAGTAAAGTGAATATCACAGTAAAGTAAGCAAAATGAATTTTTGTGGTTTCCCAGCACATATGAGTTATGTTTATGCTATGTTGTAGTCTATTAAAGTGTGCAATTAGTACTGTATCTAAAAATGTACATATCTTACTTAAAAATATAACAAAAATACTTTATTGAAAATACTTTATTGCTAAAAAATGCTAACTATCATCTGAGCTTTCAGCGAGTCATAATCACCGATCACAGATCATTATCATAAATAGAATAATAATAAAAAAGTTTGAAATATTAAGAGAATCACTAAAATGTGGCATAGATTCACAAAGTAAGCAAATGTTATTGGACTTGTTGACCAATTGACTTGTTCAATACAGGATTGCCACAAACATTCAATTTGTAAAAAAAAAATACAATATCTGTAAGTGCAATAATGCAAAGCACAATAAAACTAGGTATGCCTGTAGTATTAAATAATCTATATAGAATATAATACACTATACTATGCATGTATACATATACAGTATACAATACATGAATAGTATATAATATAATATACTATAGAATTTGTGGTCATTTTTTTCTGCTACTTTGAAGTACCCTTTGAATACTGGCATATTTTTATTCTGTTTCATTGTCTTGGTTTTCCTCTGTGATTGTGTTATCTCCTCTAGCGATGTCCTCACTAATTCCTTTAATTTCTTTAATTCTTTCCATTCCAATTTTTACTTCATGGCCCTTTACAGAAAAGTTTGTTGACTCCACATATATAGGAAAGATTTACTCCTCTTTTTAAACATGCTTTCTTTTATCTTTGTATGGATATTAGGCTTAACTCTTTTTGTTGTTTATTTTAGGATAAATAATAGGTAGATATTAGTAGGAAACTCTGCAGGGAAAGAGCCAGTTTGCCTTTGTAGATTTTGTAGTTCAAGGGCTGTCCCCTTCACTGTTATAAAGATGAACTATTGTCTCTAAAAATGTGGAAACCCTGTGTATCTTTGCCTACCGTCCCTCTCAGAACCCACCCTGTGCACTTCCTCTTTCACTGGCCCCCAAGGTGATCTGCCTGAAGCTGTGTTTGTGTCCACCTTTTGAGCTATCACCTATGGGGCTCTGAACACTCTCATTGCCTTTCTTCTCCCCAAATACTCACCCTTTGTTTGATCTCAACCCAACTCAGAGCAGCTCACCATGAAGGCAGAGTTCCCTTAGTTTGAGGGTGTACATTTTCTAGAAACATCTGCCACCTTCTAATGCTAGGTCCCCTTTCTTCTTCCAATTCTTCTCTGTCCCAGTATTCTGGATTTTGCTTGTGGTCTGATAATCTTTGTTGCTTTTGATGTTGGCACTTTGACATCATTTGTAACTTCTGTTTTCTCTGTTCCCTAATTTGACTAAATATACCTTTTCTGGTTTGCTCTTGTTGCTTTCTCACCTTGTCTTACATAGTTTTCCTGAGAAAAGTTGGGAAAATTCTGAAACAACTCCTCTCAAGTTGTTCCTGCTGAAAGTTGTTCCTGCTGAAAGCTGCTAATATTTTCCTAATTGTTTTGATAGTTACTGAATTAAAAGTTGTAGATGATGATTGATGGTTCAGTGACTCTCAAAACTGATATCATCAAGCAAACTTTTAATTAATATTCTCTCCTGGACCCTATGGTATAAAATATGCTGATTACTAAACAGACTGCACTTATAAAATAATTGTTCATTGTCAAAGAGACATTTATAATTTCCAATTAAAATTGCTAATTAGCATGAACATCATGAGTTACTCTTACTAAATTGATATAGTACTAGACAAAACAAAAAAAAAATTTAATTAGTCTGTGCAATCTTAATGCTGATAAATTTGCATTCTCTTTTTGGCTCTTTAAAAGATTGAAAACATATTTAAGACACCAATTACAATCAACATGAAAGGATTCTAAGGGGTCCAGGCACCTGCTGTGAACCACTAAGAAATAACCTTTGAACTTTCTTTTTTTTTTTTTTTTTAAAGATTTTATTTATTTATTCATGAGAGACAGAGAGAGAGAGAGAGAGAGAGAGAAGCAGGCTCCCAAGGAGCAGGGAGCCCAATGCGGGACTCGATCCCAGGACCCTGGGATCATGACCTGAGCCAAAGGCAGACGCTTAACCATCTGAGCCACCAAGGCGCCCTGAACTTTCTTTTTTTAAATGGAATTTTAATTGCTTTGTAGTTTATTTAAAAACCTTTACCCAACTTTGTATAATACAAAGACAACTTCCTGAACTTCTATATGGTGATTTTATGATTAGGAAGTTAAAATTACAAATGAGTATTTAAATGTCTTGTGGATTAAATAAAACTTCTGACAGGCCAGTGGTGGAGCTTTCCATGCTACCAGAAATGTCCAGCTTTCTGGAAACTAGTAGTTTGCTTTTCTTTAGGCAAAATTTCTCTCAAATATGAAGAAGCTATAATTAAATATTTGGGTTTTGTGTTTGTAATTTATTATCAAATAGTTAAAATGTATAATGATGTACAGAAAAACAAGAAAATGACATTGATATAGTTACTATCCAAATTAAGTAATAAAACATTACCAATGTAGTTGAAAACACCTATGTTCTTTTCCAGAGTTGAATCTTTCTCCTTTATTTGGGTGAACCAATTCCCTAAATTTAGATCTTATTATTTTTTATTATATTTATTAATACTATATAAAATATTATATATTTTTACATTTATTTTTACTATATATATTTAAATACTACATATATACTATATATACTACTATACATATACTATATATAATACTATACATATGCTATATATAATACTATACATATGCTACATATAATACTATATATATACTATATATATAATACTATATATATTTTTACTCTATATGATCTTGAAGAATATGAAGCATTGTTTTTAATGTTTCAATTGTATGCAGATGAAGCATATATATGAGTTCATTTGGTTGTCTGTCTACCTCTTATTGGTATCTTTTTAAAAAAATTCTTTACCTATTTTGGATAGTATCCATTGTGTACTTTACATATTGTAAATATCTTCGCCCAGTTCGTGTCTTAGTTTTGCATTTTCTTGAGGTGTCTCTTGATGAATATATATTGTTAATGTTGATGTACTCAAACTTCACTCTTACTGGTTGTGTTCTGTTGCATTTCTTACCTTGTTTAAGTACTTCTTCCCCACTTGGATGTCATAAAGATATAATTCTATATTTTTGTTTTAAAGCAAATTTTTATCCTCATATTGTTAATATACATAAAATTAATTTTTATGTGCAATCTCATACATCGATACCTTTTTACTTCCTTCTATATTGATAACAATTACACCAATATCATTTGTTAAACAGTCCAACATTTCACCATTGATTTGTCATATTACTTTAGTCATGTATGTATTTTCCACCCATGCCCCAGCCCATTTCTGAGCTCTTCCATGCCTGTTTGCCTGTACCTGTAACAATACCATATTGGTATACTTTCTATACTTTTACAATCAACCTAGATATTTGGCATTTAAGTCATATAATTGTCCTCTTCTGCAGAATTTTAGGCTATTTTTTTTTCCTTAAATTATATTTTCAGTATGACTTAATAAATTTGACTCAAAATTCTTTTGGGGTTATGTTTGGAATTGTATCAAATCTGTACATTGCAGAAAATTGACAGCTTTATGATTCTAAGATTTTGTATATGTGACATGTTATGTCTATTTATGGATGGCTACTTTTTTGTCCTTAAAAAGTTTTATACTATTTTTTTCTTGAAAGAAATGTACAGGATTTCAGACTTATTTCTAGGTATTTGATATATTTATTGTTACTATAGACAGTATTTGTTTTTAAATTACATTTATTTTAAAAAGTATAAATTGCTGAGTATAGTAATATAATTGGATTTTAATATTGATCTCATATTGAGCGACTTTGCTAAATTCCTTCATTAGATCTAAAAATTTAAGTTCAAAAGTTCTTGGTTTTTTTTTTTTTTTTTTTGGTAAAAAATAGGCAATGATATTGTCTACACATAATGGCAATTATGTTTCTTTTTCTCAGTTCCTATAATTTTCATTTATCTTTTAGTTTCTCTGCAGTTGTTAATACCTCTGACATATTGTTAATCCTAAAAGGTTATAGCAGAAATCTTTATCTTATTTCTAATATTTTATTTTATTTCTTAAAGATTTTTATTTATTTATTGGAGAGAGAGAGAGAGAGAATGAGCAGGGAGGGGCAGAGAGAGACAGAAAGAGAAGCAGACTCCCTCCTCAGCAGGAAGACTTGTTTCTAACTTTTAAAAGTGATATTCTATCACATAACTATAAAATAAGTAATATGCTACCACATTTTTGTACATACACTTTATGTGGTTTAAAAAAAAATCACTAGTGGGGCACCTGGGTGGCTCAGTCAGTTGAGTGTCAGATTCTTAATCATGATCTCAGAGTCATGAGATCAAGCCCCACATGCTTGATCTCCATGTTCAGTGGGGAGTCTGCTTCTCTCTCTCACTTCCTCTCCCTCTGCCCTTCCCCTCGCTCATGCTCTCTTTCTCTAAAATAAATAAATAAATCTTTAAAAAAATTGCTGGTTACTTAAGAGATTTGATAATAAATGAATGGCTTTTTATTGATTACTTTTTAAATTCACTTGTATTATCATGTGATTTCCCCCCCCCCTTTTAATCTTTTAAGTGGGGAATTAAGCTAGAATATTTTAAAATATCAAAACAATTTGCATCCCTGGAATAAATTCAACTTGGTCATCAAATATATATATATTTAGTACTTTACTGGATTTTGGTCAGCCAATATTGTTTTAAATATTTCTATATACAGTTGACCCTTGAACAATGAGGGGATTAGGGGCATGGACACACAGTCAAAAGTTCACATATCAGTTTGACTCCCCAAAAACTTAATTACTAATAGCCTACTGTTGACCAGAAGCCCTAATGATAACAAAAAACAGTCAAGTAACATATATTTTTTATCTTATATGTATTTTATACCATATTCTTACAATAAAGTAAGCTAGAGTAAAGAAATGTTAAGAAAATCATAAGAAAATATGTTTACAGTACTGTGCTGTATTTATCAAAAAGAATCCACTTATAAGTTTGACTCCCAAAAGTTTAACTACTTGCAGCCTACTGTTAACCAGATGCCTTACTGATAACATAGAACAGTTGATTAATGATTTTGTATGTTACATGTATTATATACCACATTCTTACAATTAAGGAAACTAGAGAAAAGAAAATGTTAAGATAATCACAGGAGAGAAAATACATTTACAGTACTATATCATATTTATTGGAAAACAACCTACATATAGGGGACCCATGCAAATCAAACTCATGTTGCTCAAAGGTCAACTATGCATGAAAATGAAATTTGCATACTATTATTTTTAACAGCCTTTGACCAATTATAGTACTAAACTCTCCTAGATTCTTTAAGTTATTTAGAAAATAGGCTTTTCCCCCTATTTTCAGGGAATTTGCATAATATTAGAATTTTATTTTTCATGAAATTTTAGTGGATAAAACTAGATTTAGTGTTTGTACCTTTAACGGGTGAGCTTTTGGGTAATAATTTAATTTATTTAATGAGTATAGTTTGAGTTGGCTTTACTTTTCTTGTATATCAGTTTTATTGTTTTACTTTTCAGAAATATATCTGTATTGGTCAAATTTTCTATTTATTATCAATTTTTTTATGTTACTTGCTTTTAAAAGAAAAATATCTCATTTTTGTAATTGCGTCTCCTTAAAAATTGTTATATTACTTTTGTCTTCTATTTTTTTAAAAAATCAATCTTGATAGATATTGGATATTAACTAATTTTTGCCTGCAGCAAACTTTGGCCTTTTTGATAATCTCTATTCTATTTTTGTTTTCTGTTTTTTTCCTCTTAATTCAAATGTCTTTGAATTAATTCTACTTTTTTAAATGTTTTGACTAGCTGTTTAGTTCATGTACTTCATATTCTTTTTTTTTTTTTTTAAGATTTTATTTATTTATTTGACAGAGACAGAGACAGCGAGAGCAGGAACACAAGCAGGGGGAGTGGGAGAGGGAGAAGCAGGCTTCCTGCTGAGCCGGGAGCCCCATGTGGGACTCGATCCCAGGACCCTGGGATCATGACCTGAGCCAAAGGCAGTCGCTGAACCAACTGAGCCACCCAGGCGCCTCCATATTCTTACTTTTTAAATACAAACAATTAAGTATATATGTAATTTATGAATTTTTTATGGAAAAATTCCCATATATAGGCAAGGTAGTTTCCTAATTTAATATTAAACTTACTCTGTTACTAAAATATGGTTTGTTTCTTTTACATTGATGTCCATTACTTATCTTTTAAAAATAATTTTAATCATTCTATTTTATGCTTTCTTGTTGTCTTGCTTTTCCTGTGTTTCTTCTAGCTTTTTCTGTCTTATTGTTATTTTTTCTCTTCTGGAAATTATATGGCTAATCCCATTTCTTCAGTGTGTGCTCTTAAACCTTTATCCTGCATACTTAAAGTCTACATTAATCCTGATATCTTTCTCCTCCCAAGAAGTATGAGGACTTTGAATATTTTAAGCTCAATCCCATCTATTTGGCTTACAAATTGTTTTCTAATATTTCAAGCCAATACATTTTAAATTCCAGAAATCAAACATTATTATGCTTGCTGGAGTCAATAATTTTCAATTCAAAACTTATTCACTAATTCCTTTCTCACTGTTAATTCTCCCATCTCAGACCTCCACTCTACTATAATATTTTCCTTCTTTTTAAAGCATCTCTCTTAAGGGTTGTTTTTTTTTTTTTTTTTTTTTTTTTTATGCCCACCTGTTAGTAGTCCAAAAATGTCTTTAACTTTTTTTGAATGACTATTTAGCTTGTATTCAATTTTGTTTATTTATTATTACTTTTTAATTTGAAGCTCTTGTCTTCTGACTTTTACTCTGCTGTTGAGAAATCTGCTGTTAGAGTAATTGTTTTGGTTGTGTGTGTGTGTGTGTGTGTGTGTAGCTTATCTTTTCTTCTTTTCTCTCATTCTGCCTCAAATTTCTTTCACAATTAAGATTCTTTTTTATTTTGGTGTCTTGCAGTTTCATTATGCTATGTTTAAGGATAGAATTCTTTTTTACATTTTCTGCCTGAGATTTTAAAGCCTCTTTGTTCTCTCATACTTTCTCCATTTCTAATTTTCTGTTCAACCTAAACACCGAGTTTTTTATTTCAGGGGGATTATATTTTATAAATCTGGATGTTAAAACTAGGTTTCAAATCTGCCTGTTTCATAATTTTTATTGTGACTTATTTCTTGTACATGTTACTAATTCTTTCATGTATTTCTTTATAGTTTTTAAACATATTTAGTTTGTAATCCAGATCTGTATCAATTTGACAAATATATGCAGTCATGGTACCACCACCACAATCAAGACATAGAACATTTCCAGTACTCCAAAAAGTCGTCTGGTACAAGAGGAATCAATCCCCTCATACCACTAACGGTCACAGGGCACTACTGATATGTTTTCTGTCCCCCTAATTTTACCTCCTCTAGTGTCATATAAATTATACCATCTTCTATGTCCAGTACTTTATATATCTAGATATTATTTCATTTCATGTATTTACTCATTGTGTTTCTCCTTTCATCTATTGATAAACATTTGAGTTATTTCTAGTTTGAGGCTAATATGAATAAAGCTTCTGTAAACACTTGTGTATAGATCGTTGTGTGGGAAAATCCGATTTTGTCTCCCAAGAGAAACAAAATTGGATATCCCATACCTGGCATAGGATTGCTGAATCACATACGTATATGTTGAACTTCACACACACTCAAAAAATATCCTGCCAAACTATTAAAAAGAAAAAAAGGCTGTACCATTTTGCATTCCTAATTTTTACACATCCTTGCCAGCACTTGATTTTGCCAGCCTTTAAATGGTGGCCTTTTTTGTGGTATCTCATTTTGATATTAATGACACATATAATCTTGGACTTATTTTCCATTCCTGTATCTTTGGTGAAGTGTTCATTCAAATGGTTTCCCATTTCTTTATCAGATTACCTTATTATTGATTTATAAGAGCTCTTTCTTTAGCATAGCTAAGTGCTCTATATAAGTTATGTACTTTGAAAATATTTTCTCTTTCATTTTCTTAACTGTGTTTTAAATTTAAATTTTAAAGCTGGTTAACTTATCAATGCCTTATCCAACAAGTCTTTGCCTACCATGTAGTCATAAATATTTCTCCTGTGTTAACTTCTAGATGTGTCATAGCTTGACCTTGTACCTTCGCATCTATAACCCATTTTAAGATAATTTTAGTATGGTATGAGGTCAAGTTTAACGTATTTTTGCTTTGTTTTTGCAAATAGCTATCCAATTTTTTCAGAATCATTTATTGAAAAGACTATCATTTCCCACTGAATTAAGTTGCATATTTGTCAAAAATTAAAAGCCAACTATCATATGGTTTCATTTATTTGTGGAACATAAGGAATAGCATGGAGGACATTAGGAGAAGGAAGGGAAAAATGAAGGGAGGGGGGAATCGGAGGGAGAGATGAACCATGAGAGACTATGGACTCTGAGAAACAAACAGGATTTTAGAGGGGAGGAGGAAGGGGGGATTGGTTAGGCCGGTGATGGGTATTAAGGAGGGCACATACTGCATGGAGCACTGGGTGTTATATGAAAACAGTGGATGGTGGATCACCACATCAAAAACTAATGATGTATTGTATGGTGACTAACATAACATAATAAAATTAAAAAAAAAATTAACTGACCACATGATTATGTCTTTTAATGGAATTTCTGTCCTGTCCATTGTTCTACATGTCTATCCTTAGTTCATACTCTCTTGATTACTATAACTTAATAGTAATTCTTGAAATAATGTAGTGTAAGTCCACTAACTTCATTCTTCCTTTTCAAAATTCTTTAGGCTATACTAGTTTTTGTCTTTCCACATAAAATTCAGAATCACCTCAATAATTTTCTGTTTAAAATAGGATGCTATGATTTTGATAGATATTATATGAAATCTAATGATCAATTTGGGGAGAAGTGACATCTTAACAATTTTGAGTCTTTTGATTCATAAACACTGTATGTCTTTTGATTTATTTAGGTCTATTTTCTCTCAAGATTTTACAGTGTTTATTTTGGAGATATTACATGTATTTTGTTAAATTTACTCTTAAATATTTCATGGTTTAGATGGTGTTATACATCATATGCATTATATTTCAATTTCCAATTTTTCTTTATTAATATATAGGCACACAATTAAGTTTGGTTTATTGAATTTGTATCCTGCAACACTGCTAAACTCACTTAAAAATTTTAGCAACTTATTTTGGGGCATTCCCTTGGGTTTTCTGCATAAATGATCATGTTCTTTGAGAACAAGAGAAAAAATATAATTTTGTTTCCTTTCCAAACTGTGCCTTATTATTTCTTTTTCATGCCTGATTGCAATGGTTAGGACCTCTACTGCAATGTTGAATGATTTTGGTGGAGACAGCCATTCTTGTTTTGTTCCCAGTCTTAGGCAGATAATATTCCATCTTTTACCATTAAATGTAATGTTAGCTATAGATTACTTATAGAGGACTTTCATTAGTATGGAGATGTTACCTCTATTCATAGTTTGCTGAGATTTTTGTCATGAATGGATGTAGAATTTTGTCAAATGCTTTTATTGCTTTCATTAAGACTGCTTGTTTTTTAAAATTCTTGTTTAACCTGTTATAATGTATTACAGTTATTGATATTTTATTATTGAAGTTACCTCTCATTCTTGGGTTAGATTCATCACGGTCATGGTATAATATCCATTTTAAATGTTGCTTGACTTTATTTCCTAATATTGTATTAAGGTGTTTATTTTTTTAAGTTCATGAAACATATTAATCAATGCTTTTTTTTTTTTTTTTTTTGCAAACATTTTATCTTGTTTTGGTGTCAGAGTAATGAAGACCCCATAAAATGCATAAGAAATATTTACCTCCTTTTTTTTTAATTTTTTGGAAGAGTTTTTGGGTAGAATTGGTATTATTCTTTAAATATTTGGTAGGATATTTCAGTGAAGTCATTTTTGCCAGGATCCTTGTCAGAAAGGTATTAAGTATGAAGTCAATATTTTGTGCAAGATAGAGTGTTCTATTTATTTCTTTTTCTTTTTCTTTTTTTAGGTAGGCTCCATGCCCAGTGTGGACTCCAACATAGGGCTTGAACTCATGACCCTGAGATCAACACCTGAGCTGAGATCAAGAGCTGGATGCTTAACTGACTAAGGTACCCAGGCACCCTGAAAGTATTCTATTTCTTTTTGAATATGGTTTGACAATTTGTATTCTTCAAGAATTTTATCCATTTAATCAAAATTATCAAATTCATTGGCAAAAAAAAGTTCATAACAGTTTTTTACCTTCCTTTTAACTTCTATAGTACATGTAGTATGCCCATTCCTTCATCCCTCTCTCAATTGCTGAGAAAGAACTGAATTCTTCATCTATAATTGTGGATTTTTCTATTCCCCCCTTTAATGCCACAAGCTTTTGCTTGAATCTTTATTATTTGCTGCATTCAGAGTTAGGATTGTTATGTCTACTTGATGGATTTTCTCTATATCATTATGGGATGTCCCTCTTCATCCTTGGTAATATTACTTGTTCTGACATTTATCTTGTCTGATACTAATAGAGCCTCTCAAATTTTCTTTTGCTTAAGATTTAGATGATACATCTGTTTCTATTTTATTATTTTTAATTTATGTATGTCTTTCTATTTTAAGTGAATTTCTTATAGAAAAATATATTTGGATTTTGCTTCTATTTGCCTTTTAATTGGAAACTTTAGACTTTTCATATTAATATAGTGCTTGATAATGGCTGGAAATTTAAATCAACCATCTTGTTGTTTTCTGTGTATTCTAAATATATTTATTTCTTTTGTACTCTTTTTCCTGCCTTTTTTTGAAATAATTGAATTTATTTCTATGATTCATTTTTATTTAAACTATTGGTTTATTCATACACTGTTTTGTTTTATTACTATTTTTCAGTTGTTGATCTCTATGGTTTACAATATACATCTTTAACTTATCACTGTCTATATACACATAGTAATATACCTCTTCCTATATACATTTCCTTAGTTTTGTTTTTTAGTCATACATCTTATTTCTAAACATTATAACACTGCAATGCCTTGCTGCTATATTTTCTAGACATTCACTTTTCTTTTAAAGAGATTATGAATAGGAAAGAATGTCTTTCATGTTTACACACATGTTTATTATTTCTGCAGCTCTTTATTTCTTTCTGTCTTTCCAAATTTCTATCTGATACCATATTTTTTTCTTTCTGAAGAATTACATTAAATTTTTCTCATTGTTTAGATTTGCTAACAATGATATTATTCAAGTTTGGGTTTTCTGAAAAAGCCTTGCCCTTACTTTTGAGGTATTTTAACACAATATGGGGAAAGTTGTAGGTTTTCAGGTTTTTCATTCATAATTGTAAATGTATAGCTTTATTGTCTTCTGATATGCGTAGTTTTTGGTGACAAGTCTGCTATTATTTTCTCTTTATTTCTCTGTGTCTACAGTTTGTTTTTTTTTTCCTTGTATCTCTGGATGCCTTCAACATTTCTCTGATCATCTTTGATTTCTAATAGTTTAATTTTGATAAGCTTAATATATTTTTTAAATCCTGCTAGGTATTCTTTGAGATTTTTGGTTTTATGGTTTGTTTCCTTTAATTTAGTAAATTTCTTGGCCTTTTTGTCTTCAAATATTTCTTCTCTCATTCTGTCCTTCTTCTTGTTTTAAAATTCCAACTAAATGCACATTAGACCTTTGGACAGAGCTGTTAGGTTGTTTTCCCATTTTCTTCTTTCTCTCTCTGTTTCAATTTGGAAAATTGCTATTGGCCTGTTCCTAACTTAATCATTTTTTTCTCTGCTGTGTCTGGCTTTTTGGCATGTCTGTCAAAGGATTTTTTCTTTTTTTTTTTTTAATCTCTGGCATTATTTTCTCTACCATATTTCTTTGACACCTTTAATAGCTCCTCTCTCTCAATGCTGAAAGTCCCTATTCATTAATATTTTTCCACAGAAGACCATTGTTGCTTATTACTCAGTGCAAGGCTTCTGATGAAGAAGGTTTTTGTTTGTTTGCTTATTTTTTGGTCTTCTGTTTTTGTTTTTGTTTTTGTGGAGGCATGCTCCTGTCCTTCCTTGGTCATCATCAGGCCCTGAGCCTCCAAGCTTTAGAAATAGGGCTTCTTGCCATCTTACTCCTTCCTCTACAAGGTCATGAAACTCTGCTTTGTGCCAGTGTGGGTTCTTAAGCCTACAAGTGAGTTTTTGTCCCTCGGCAATGTCAGCCAAACTCTCTTTTGTGTCCATGCAGAACAGTGTCCATAAGTGGGTTTGCTTTACTTCCTTTGGTAGCAGGTAGATCTTACTCTGTGTGACAGCAGGGAAGAGGTGTCCAGGTGTCCCATCCTCCACCAGCAGCTGCTGACCTTTTCCTGAGACTGTGAGGCAGAAGCATTCCCTGGCTTGCCCAACAGCAGCTTGCATTTGCTTCATGGGAGAGAGAGGTTCACCAGTGAACAGTTTTGTGCCTGTCCGCAGCAGTGGCTGGTCACCATCCGTATGTATACGGACTCGAGGGTGGATACCTCGTCTTCAAGTAGCCAGTGGTGGCTGCAGAAAATGGCTGGCAAATGGTTGCTGCTTTCCTTGGTGCCAGGGATCCCCACAGATTCTAAACTGTCACACAGGCACCCACTCTGCCTTTTAAAATCTGTTCAAGTTGAAAAATGTTTTCTTGCCTGATAAGATGCTTGCTTCCACTTCCTCCCATGCTCCACTGAAGACAAAACAATTCACAGGTCCCTCTGCCCTCTGAGGACTTGGTAGGTTTCAGAATTCAGTTCACCTGATGCCTTTGTGACTCGAGCTTTCTGATGGGCTTTAAAAAAGTTCTAAATCTATGGTTGATCTGGCTGCTACCTGTTGTTTGCCTGGGAGCATGCTTTTACTGCTGTTTTCTACATCCTAAGTGAGAGTGGAATCATGCAACACCACCTTGATAGTGATAAGTACAATAATGCGACTAAATGGCAACTATTCTAAGGAAATTGCCTCATTTTAAAAGCGATGGCTTTTGACACAGTTCCACCTTGTTACCCCCTTCAAAGTAAATCTGGCATGAGAATTGTTTTGTCAGACATGCCTCAAGTTAAATTCCTCTTGAGTTGGATATTAGCAACGTTTTCAAACTTCCTTAGGTTTTGTTATTCCAAACTTGGGATTATAAGATTTTAAATCTGTTCTTTTGACCTTTTTCTTGTTTTTGCTTTTTTCTTTTTGTTTAAATTGTAACTGTCCATTCACATCAGTATATTACCATGATACCTTCTAACTGTTATGTTGAATTAAACCCTGGTGCTCAGAGGCATGTGTGTCCTATATCAATGGTACAGTTTCTCATGGAAACAAAGCTCAGAGTAAATATAGAGGCATAATATATTATGTTCCATCTAAGCTTCTTCATTGATTCTGAAAAGTTGTGGGCATGAGATCCAATGACAATTTTTATTGTTAGTGCCATATGTGAAAAAAAAAAAAAGAATAAAAATGCTTACTTCAGACAGGTACTACAAAAATTAATGGCATGTCTACAATAGAAAGTTTATTTGGAAACTAAATTTAAAAAAACAGAATTTCTGCATACTTTAAAAAGAGGAAATGAAGTGAACTGATGTTAGGTTCAAAGTAAGTGTAGACACGACATGAGAAAGATACATGGGGTTTTACGATGGAATTTATAATAATATAAGAACAAATTTTCAAAATATATTTACCATTAGGTTTGCCATTTCTTTTTTCCTCTCATTCTTTTTATTCTGAAATAATTTTTTTTTAAAGATTTTATTTATTTATTCATGAGAGAGAGAGGCAGAGGCAGAGGGAGAAGCAGGCTCCCCGTGGAGCAGGGAGCCCGATGTGGGACTCGATCCCAGGATCCTGGGATCATGACCTGAGCTGAAGGCAGACGCTTAACCGACTGAGCCACCCAGGCGCCCCTATTCTGAAATAATTTTAACTTACAGAAAAACTGCAAGACTAACACAAAGAACTTTTTGGTCCTGAGCCATTGAAGACTATGTTGCTAGCAATATGCCCTGTTGACCATACAGATACTTTACTGAGTTTTTTCTCACAAATAACATTCTCCTACATAAGTACACACAATGATAAAATGAAGACATGTACAATGATGATTTACTACAACCCAATCCACAGATCTCATTCAAGTTTCCCCAGCTGTCCAACAATGTCCTTACAAAGAACCCAACCCAGGGTCACACCTTGCTTTTGGTTTTCATCCCTCTCTGGTTTCCTTCAGCCTAGAACATTCCCTCAGTCTTTCCTGGACCTTCATGATCACTTTTGGTGATAACAGGATAGTTATTCTGTAGAATGTCCCTTCATCTGGGTCTGTCTGATGATGTCTTCATGTTAAGCATGTCCTTCAAGAACCCCCCCCCCCAAAAAAAAGCAGGTCCTTCAAGGCAAGCATTTTGGCAGGAATATCACAGAAGTGCTTCTGTCTTCTTCCGGTTGCCTCTTACCAGCTGGTGCACCCTTTCAATTTGTTGCCTTAATTGTGATGCTAATTTTGATTACTTGATTTACTTCAGATGGTCTCTGCCAGGTTTTCCAGCACTCAGAATCTAAGATCTGGGGGCGAGGTGGGCACCTTGCTTCAGGATGTTGCTTGCAGTGGGAGCATTTCCGTTGTTCTTCATTCTTTCCTGTAGTTTGAAGTTTCCCTTGGGTGAAAGTCTTCCTCATCATCGGAGAGCCCTTCAATCAGAAACTCACCTTTCCAACAACGGAGACGCAGGTTGGCTCCTGGCTGGCCTCGGAGGGGCCTGGTCCCCGCCTCTGTGACGACGGTGTCCGCCCAGCGCCTCGGGGCACAGGCTTTGGCGCAGGGATGTCTGGCACTGGGCACAGGGTTCAGGCTCTGAGCCTCGCGCCCCTGAGTGGTGGGGTCCTGCAGGGACAGCAGCCAGCCGCCTGCAGCTCACACCCCAGGTTTGCCATTTCTTAATAATAAGAAACACTGGGATCTGGAATTTGCTAGGCCAACTTGTGTTTTGTCCTGATTTTGAAAAAAGATGTGAGGATCTTCAAAAAATAGCATGCTGTTTTAGAACACTAACTCTTTACGTGTTCATGCTTAACTTGATGTCAGCTAAAGGTTATTTGTAAACCCACAATTCGTTAATTACTATCTTCCTCATTTAGTTCTGTTAGCATACCATTAGAAACATAATTTATAAAAGCATTCCCTGGTACTTTAAAATAATACATGAAGATCAATAATATTACTTGGATTTTCAGGAGTCAAGCTATTTTTTTCAGCTTTTTAACTTAACTTCTGTTAAAGTAAGTGCTTTCTTTTACCTTCCACACATATTTACAAACTTACTTGAAAGAAAACACTGGATTTTAGGAAATAACTTGGAGGTATTTATGTTTATAAAACCAATAATTTAATTGTTTCAGCTTGTTAAAATATTTATTTACTTTTACTTTTAGGGTCTGCGGATGTGAGAAACAATGAGCGATCTTTAAACACTGCATATTCAAAGCAAAATAATTGGAAATCAACTTAATTTCCTTTATATATCTGCATGGAAACATTTCATTTCTGGAAATGTCCTTACTCTTTTACATGGCAAAGTAAATTCTTGTGAAAGATGTGAATTAAAGCAGTTTAGTCAATTCAACATTATATGATATCTCATTAAACATAGAGGTCTCACAATAATATCTCACTGGGTCAGGATGACTTCTAACAACCATTTATATAATACTTGACAAAGCACATGAACTTATGTTAGTGATGCAGCTCTCTTATAAAAAAACTTGGCCCATGAAGTTAAGGAAAGCATGTAAACTGATGTTACTGAAAGAGATGTACATTTTTTATTTGGCTTCCATAATACAAACTTTATTTTAATTACCATGTATGTAAAAACATGAATACTTATCAGTCCTTGCCCTACAATCTGATATTCACCAAACCTAAGTGAGAGTTTGAATATATGCAAGACCGGTAACAGAAAAAAATGTCTTGCTCTTGAATATCAGAAGACATTTTCCCGACTGCTTTTCCTACATTAGAGATGCTGTTATTTTGAAGTCCTTGATCTGTTTTTTTGTTTTTTTTTTCCTATTAGCTTGCACCTTACTCCTTAAATTTGATGTGGGACAATTCTTTGCGCAACAGCTATTAGTAAAGCAATTTTTTTTTCCCTTAAAAAAGTTTATATTAAGTTGCATTTAGGTTTACAAACACTTACAAAAATCATACAGTGATTTCTCAAATGCTGAGGGCCACAGAATCATGCTCCAGTTGTTTTACACCCTTCCAAGTATTTGGAAGGGTTTTTATATATATATATATGTATATATATATATATATATTCTAATAGATGTCTAGTGATATCTTATTTTAATTTGCATTTCTTTAGGCCTAATGATGTGGATTATCTTTTTGTATGATTAGTTACCATCAATATACCTTCTTTGGTGAAGTATCTACTTAGTTTTTTAATCAGGTTCTTTGTTTTACTATTGTTGAGTTTTGAGAGTTTTTATATATTTTACATACAAGTCCTGGGTCAGAAATGTGATTTGTACATATGTTTTCTCAATCTGAGGTTTGTCTAGTCATTCTCTTAATGGTCTCTTTCATAGGACAAACACTTTCAATTTTGATAAAGAAAAATTAATATTTTTTTAATATGCTTTGTGCTTCTGGAGTCACATTTAAAAACTCTTTCTGTTACCTAAGGTCAAAAAGTGTTTTCCCATGGTTCTTCTAGAAGTTTTGTAGTTTCAGCTTTGGGATTATTTTTCCCTTTAAACTGTATTATTCTCTAAATGGCCATCTGAACTTTGTTCATGTAAATTAAACACTGTTTAAGTAAGCATAAGAAACAAACTAAAGAGATTTTCTTAAATGCCGAGAACGATCTAAATTAGAAAAACACTTAAAGATTATTTTAATAATAAAAAAGATCTTTTTATTATTTAAAAAAACTAAGGTTGTTAAACTGTGCTATGAATCCTATGATGTTAATCATCTCATCACCTAAATAACTAGTTTTGCTGCGTAGACTTTGGGCAGTAACTGTGTTCACTGTCCTAGATTTAAATACTTATGAGACACAGACCAAAGTCCTAGTTTCTACAACTGTATATATATGATTCTACATTAGCAAATTAAATGAAAATAAAGTATCTCCACACTGTCTGACAATAATTCAATCAAACATATGGAGAACTAGGCCTTAAATCCAGTCTCTAAAGATTTTTTTTTTTTTTTAATTTGAGAGAGAGAAAGAGAGAGAGCACATGAGAGGGGGGAGGGTCAGAGGGAGAAGCAGACCCCCTGCTGAGCAAGGAGCCCAATATGGGACTTGATCCCGGGACTCCAGGATCATGACCTGAGCCGAAGGCAATCGCTTAACCAACTGAGCCACCCAGGTGCCCCCTTAAATCCAGTCTTTAAAGGGAATGAAGCCTCTTGCTCACTCTAGGAGGTGAGGGAAACAACGGGTCACCCTCCCACCTTCTCAGCAGCAATCTGGGCTCTAATGAGAAAATTCAGATGGCACATCCTTTATCATAGTTTCACTATGTAATTCCTTCTGTATCTTTTTGGAAAGGAACAGTTGCAAGAAAATAATAGTTTTCAGACAGTTTCAAAGGCTTTCGTTAATTAACTTAGTCCTCCTCATTTAGAATTCAATTGAAGTCACTGTGACTGGTGCCCACATCTCATTGAAAAACAGACGATTGAAAGATGAGCTATCTGCTCTCATATAAAGATGCCCCGTGCATTGCACATCTAATCATTCCTTTCATTCCTTTTGAACTATCAGTATCATTGGAACATCTTATTATAGGATACTGAAAATGCTCTTCCCATTCCTTCTAATACCATCATCGATGTTTTCATTTTCTTTGCAATTGCATGGTGACGCTACAGAAAAGCCATCTTCTTCCATAGAAATGCCACATTCAAAGAAGACTTTTCATAAAATCATGAACAAATAGCTGGAAAAGAATAGTAGCACTTAAGCCATGCTTTTCAAGGTCTCCCTCTGCATGAATCTGGGAATGCTGGAATGGTTGGATGCCACAGAGATGGAACAAAAGACAGAGTCACATCTACCTCTTTCCTCTAATAAAACAGGAAGGCACAGGCCCAGGAGTGAAGCGTGTTTTCTCAAGTCAGTCAGCTACATCGGTACCTGGATATCTCAAATCACTATCTGGTTTTATTTTATCCCCAAGTATAGATCTTTTCAAAGCATCTTCTATGACTCTCAGCAGATTAAACATCGTTGGCATGACTTGTCATAAGTGGACCCGGGAGGTAGAAATATGCTAAAAATGAAATGAGGTGTCAATAGAGACTGGACCTTCAGATTTTTTAAGCTAGAAAATTGCCATTTAGAAACTTTTCAGCAGTATCTGCCTTCTTGGTCATGGATTGGCATTTTACTTTGAGGAAAATGCCTCTTTGTTCTGGGAAGATGGAACTGAAAGGTCCTCTTAACTGTGAAGATTTAAGGGTGTTTTAAACCTGTTGGGGACCTGAGGCTTATGAACTATCAGTGCATAAATGGATCTCCAACAGCCCATTTCTATTTCCTTTCCTGTGTTTACCTGAGAGCAGTAGACTTGGTGATAAATGTGAGTAAATGTGACACTCATCTTCCCCTCGTGATTAAACTTCCCTGGGACATGTCTAAGGGTGAGTAGTAGGAATCGAGGCCACGTGACAGGAAAGGAGCCCCAGAGAGCCTGGAGAAAAGACAGCCGAAGGGAAGAAGGAAATGAGATCCATGATGTTTTCCTAAAACGGGGACCCGGCTGGGGAGAGGGACGCTGGCTCTTTGCACTTGCTGCGCTGTTCGTGCCAGGCAGCGCCCCTCTAGTCTGTGCGTGTGTGGAGGGCTATGTCCTGTGTGCCAGCCTACGGCAAGTATCCCGTGCAGCACTGAAACTGTGGGACTGACACCCAGGCATGCACACAATTCCCGCTGAACTTGAACTTGGCAGGCGAGAATTCTACCACTGAACCACCAATGCAGGCTGAACTTGAACTTGGAAGGAAAACGCTCTCCCCCTGGGCTGGGGGAGCTGGCAGCAATGCTGAAGCGGCAGCTAAAGAGCAGGATGTATCTACCGTCAGCAAAAGCCAGCGTGGGCAAGACCCTGTCTGAGGAAGACGCCATGCTGAAGGCCCACAGCCAGCAGGGCAGCAGGGAGGGCGCTGGTCCCGGGGTTTGCAGGGCTCAGCTGTCGTGGGAGCCCAGCATGGTCCCTGCGTCCCTGACCGAGGTCTGCTGGTCCTCAAAAATGATTTCATGAACAAGTATGAGTAATCCTTGGGATTTAGGGGAGGAGGATCCTGGGGAAAGAAAAGGACTTCCAGTTCATTTATGAGGTCGGAACTAGTATCGAAACAGTTTAGATCCTAGCAGAAAAGCTGTTCTGTTATTTTTTCACCCTGGGTGGATAAAGCCTGGGATGTGTATTATGCAACACAATGAAATGTCCAACGAGATAATTTTTCTTACGGCAGCTTTGCCTACATGAATGATACCATGCACACAGTCTGCCCCTAGAGTGCAGGAAAGCTATTTGCTTCGGCACCGATGGTTGTAGAAATTAGAAACTGGGAAAGAAATGGGTTTTGAGCCCCCATCTCATGTTAGTGGTTGTTATATGTGCTAGGGGTAAATGAGTGCAGGAGAGACACTGGCTCAGCTGTGGGGAAGACTGGTGGGATGGTTGAGAAACATTTACTGCCCGTCCTTCTGCGAGGACCACATTTCTCACCCTACTGTTCTCTGTGATTGTGTCACCATGATCTTGTCTCCACGGCATTGGAAATCAAGTTAGTGTGGTCAGGGTTGAGTCTCCGTGATCTTGGATCTCTGGGCGACTTCAGTGAGCCAGACCTTCTTGTTTGGTCCTGCAGGAAAAGGAACGTGAGTTGAAAGCTGCTGAGATGTTTGAAATACTCGTTTCCAAGTCTCTCCTCTTGGTGACGCTCTCCAAGTGCAGGTGACGTTGTAGCAGGAATAGACACGACCATAAGAAAGTGGAAAGGTAGGTGTGAATGAAGAGAGCAGGTGATCGGGGTGTGGGGGGCCAGCAACAGTGCAGGAGGACAGAGGGAGATTGTGGTTTCAGATAAGGGGGTGATCAGGGGGTCTCATGAGAGGGTCATATTTGATAAAACTGTGTTTCTTCTAAGGTTTACATGGAACTTTTGTTACCTCCACCCTACATTTTTGGTTAATAGTATCATGTTTAATATGTAGTCTATTTTTTCCCTCATATTTGGCTATTCTTTCTGTCTAGATCAAATATATATTGGATTTCTACCAAAAGACCTACATGTACCAGGTGCTGGGGATGGTGGATGAGACAGACAAAAATCCTGTGGTCCCAGCTCAGGGTCAGAAGCTGGTACAGCTGTCCTCAAATGGGCTCCCTCCCATGGGCTGGCTGGGTCCTATTCCCAACCTGTGTTTACTCAGGGACCTTGGCAGCTGTCAGCAGGCTGCGTCCCCATCAGCATCTGGTTCTCAAGAATGAATGATTAATTGTGACGAGACAACATCCGCCCTGGCCTTGCTCTAGGGGGTCTCGGTACTGGACCAGCCCTGTCTTTCAGTCCATGTCAATTAGCCAGATCTTTAAAAACGGGCCTTTGCATCTGCTCTGCAATTAGTTACTGGTCATGTTCTTACTCCCAGCTCACTTGGCCAACCTCAGACTATGTGGGAAAGGTGTGACGTATTATGTTGTTCCAGGACGAAACTTCATTTCCAGTGTGCGTTCTGCTTGGTGGTTCAGTCCCTTCCTGTGGGATTTCATGTAAGTTCTGTAGGCCAAGGGAATCATTTCCCTGTCCCCCAGGTTTGCCCTATGGCCCCTTCAGGCCTGTCTGCTTAGCCATGGGTCACAAGCCCAGGATCTTCAGGAGCACATCAGGTCCAGTGAGCATGTGAGAAAGTGGGGGTGCATGGTGGTGATGGGGGTGCAGGGGACAGATTAAACTGCAGACTGCGAACCTGAGGGGTTCCAAGTCAAGATTTCTAAAGGCCGGACGCTTAAACAAAAATACACCTTCAGGCCAGGGCTGAATCCAAGAATGTTGGCCCCTCCTGACAGCAAAGCAGTTTCTACTCAGGTATCTTGCCATGTGTTCAGATCCCCTGTGACAGGGCCCAGAATTTGCAAACTGGTCTGGAGTCTCCTCTGTATCCTCTTTTCCCTCAGGCTTAGATTGGGGAGGGGCCCCAAGATGCTGGGCCCATTTCTCAGGGGTTTGTGGTCTACACATTTTTATCCCCCTTCAGATTTCGTCCCCCAACCCTGGGCATGCTGGGCCCTTGTCTTGTGTGTGTGTCTGGTGAGGGGTGTGGGGAGCGCACACCTGTGGTAGCTTCGCCCTGAACTGTAGACTGAACTCCCAGAGCTGTGCCTACGGCCCCAAGCGAGCATGATGTCGTCTACCACTGCGTTATCCTCTGCACTTCCTCTGTGTCTTCCGTTTCCTGAAGAAATGATGCGGCTTTCCCTAGCTCTGATTTTAAAATTGCAGGACAAGTATCAGGTGTGCTACTAGATGACTTCCGGGGGATTGCACTCAATGTAATAAATAGCATCCAATCACACTGAGAAAACATCATTCTCTTTTGAATTCCCTGTGACTCCTGATTATGTCAAAGAGAAGAATGTCCTGGGGGTGCACTTAATTCACAAGACCACCTGGTACACACACGATTACCCTTAGCACAGCGTAGGGGCACAGATTCAGGCTTTCACTGGGAGTGGAAATTAGGAAGCATTTAATAGTTGCCATTTTGTTTTTATTTGGTATACTTTATGCTTAACGTCTGCTTACAACAACATGCGATATGCTTTCCCTTTCAGTTTGTGTTGCAAAGTTTCCTTTTGAAATAGTTCTCCATTAAATAAATGAATTCATTTAGGAAAAAAAAATCCATCAGTGAGAGTACATGTTGCTCTCTGAGATGGTAAAAAAATCATGTATGTGACGAAGGGATGACTACAGTTTGGGAAACACTGTCCTAACCACCTGTCTTGGAAAGGGCACATGACACAAGCAAATCCGGAAGACCGCCTTGATGAATATTTCAAAATATCCGTCCACAGGAATGAAAGTAAATTTTCTGTCTTTGAGAAGAAAATATTTAAAACTATTTGTTAAGCCTTTCAAAAAAATCCATTTTTACCCTTCAAAAGTACTTTTCCCTATCTTTGTCGGACTCCTACACAATTAGACACAGGGATTGGTCCAAACCCGCAACACTTGCTTTGAACTCACCTTATAACCCACTAGTAACCTTCTCCTCCACCACTGAGAGAACAGAGGTGGCCGGAGCAGATAGATTTCCCCCACATCCTACCGCTCATTCTGAGGGCATCGACATCTGCCCACACATTCCACCAACCTAAAGTGATGGTTCTTTCTCTTCCCCTCCCCCAGGATCTGACGCCGCCCTTGCATTAGCTCACAACTTGTTCTCTCTCTTAGGTCTTCATCCTTTCTCTGTCTGGGGGCTGTTCCCCATCAGTCCATGCCCTGAGTCTCAGATCACACATCCAAATGCCTGCTGGGCACACTCACTGAAATACACCTGTAAGCATGTCATACTCAGTATATTTAAAACGGGTTTTTTCATCATCTCTTTTTTACCAGATACCTCTTATCTATTCTTTATCGATAGCATCAATATACTCAATATCCACAACATTAAACCTGAAGATGATCGTTTTCCTTCACACTTACTCTGCACCATGTATATTCAATCAGATATAATATTCTGTGACTATTTCTCCAATTAATTCTCCCCCTTTCCTGGTCCTCATTGTGACTCTCCTTAGTTCAGTCTCAAATAATCATTCTTGTAACTATATTGATGAAGTCCTAATCTGTGTTCTCTTCTTTCCTTCTTCATATATACCCTTCATGCACAACCAAATAAAAATATGATTGTACATTCTCCGGCTTTTTATTTGCTATGAGCATCAGTTACTTGCATGGTGAATTCTAAGCCCTACATATAACATAGGAGATGCCATGATTTACCTTGGCCTTCTGTTCCAGCCTCACCTTTTGAAACTCCCTTGCTCACCCATAGGCCCCATCAGTACCAGACTGATTATAGATCCTGTGTCCATTGTGCTGCTCTGTCCTGAGCCCCTGGACCATCATTACACCGTGACCATGTTCCTTGTCTGCCTTGACAACTCTTCCTTACTCTTAACGAATGAATTTAGCTATTATCTCGCCCAAGAAGCCTTCCCTGACCCCACCACCACAGCCCCAGCAGGTGGGAGTCCTAATCTTTGTGGTCCCATTGGACTTTGCTCCTAGTTTAGTTTAATCAGAGCATATTCCCACATGGTGCGGAAATGATCTGTTTATTTTCCTGTTCCCTCTTCAGGCTGTGCCCTCCCCGGGGAGGGTATTCATTCATCCTGAGTCCTCAGCAAGGGGCTTTATACATAGTAGACATTCAATAACAGTTTGTTCTTCACAGTTCTTCTTTCATAAAATTGTATCATTTGAAAACAATGAGGCATTGTTACAAAATTAGCAATGCTAAGAATTATTATTTCCCATATAAGAAGACATATATGCAGAAAGAGGAGTCAATGGGTAAAACGCTGGAAAGATAACTATATAAACTTTATTTGCACCCACAGGAAAAAAGAAAAGGTGTACGATTGATTTTAAATTGCACATGATCTGTAGGCAGAACAGAGATTAAAATAAGAGCTACTGTCCATTGAAAAGTAGATGCAATATTCAAAATGAATAGTATTCAAAACAAAGCTCTAAAGGATACACAAAACAAAGAAAAATGAGAAACAAATAAAACAGTATGCAAAGAACTTGACTTTTGATAGCCAATTCTCCTATGAGTTGAGGATTGATTCACTGAAAATACCAGGATATATTTGGAAAATGTTCCTTCTCTGCTATTAGCTGTGTGACAGGAAAATCTTCCTAAATTATCTGAATCTATTTTATCTTAAATAAAGTGAGGATTAAAAATATCTCCCTCACAGAAAAGTTTAGAGACATACATAAGAATATATGTATCATGTACTGGCAGAGAACTTCACCCAAAATTAGTCCTCATTGCAGTTTAATGATGGAATTACGGAGTGAAAGAAAAATTGGAAATTCCATACCTTTTAAATCAATCTGGCATAAAATCTTTGCATTTAGTATAGAGAGCAGCAAACCTTTTCTCTAAAGAGCCAGATAGAAATATTCTTGGATTTGAAGGTCATGTGACCACTGTCATAATTATTCAATTTGCCATTGTAGAACAAAAGCAATGTGTATACAAATGGGCATGGCTGTGTTGTAATAAAACTTTATTTGCAAATGCAAGCCAGGGGCCAGATTTGGACCACAGAACATAGTTTTTGCAAACCCCCAATTTAGTAGATTAGGAAGTATAAATATGAGTTAGACATTGTGAAAGATAAATTTTTACATTCTTTTTTCTTTTGTTCTAATAAAACCTGGCATTCTATTTGCAAATTTTTCAAGTTGGTTATCTCATGTATTCTCAAAAGAAAGCTGCATGCTTTGTTAGTATATTTTTGGAGAGAATTACAAATTTAAGATATGCTTATGAAGATCAGTTGTCTTTTGTTCCAAAGGAAGTAGCTATATAAATTCATCCAAAATGAATGAAAATATAGGTCATAATATGTTAGGAAAGTAAAAATCTGGTTTTGACTGATAATCACTTATTTCTCTAGGAAACTAATGTCTAGAAAGTAAAGGAAAGATAAATTCCAGTAATTTCATGGCTTGGAAAGGCAAATACTTCCTATTGATCAATTATTTCAACATTTATTTATTATTATTATTTTTTTAAGATTTTATTTATTTATTTGAGACAGAGAGAATGAGAGACAGAGAGCATGAGAGGGAGGAGGGTCAGAGGGAGAAGCAGACTCCCTGCCGAGCAGGGAGCCCGATGCGGGACTCGATCCCGGGACTCCAGGATCATGACCTGAGCCGAAGGCAGTCGCTTAACCAACTGAGCCACCCAGGCGCCCAATTATTTCAACATTTAATAAGAAACATCCAGTATGCTTCCCAGCTGTCAACTTAGTTGTATACCACCTACCACAAAAAAAGTGCTAAGTCTGGTTCTGTGTTTTTTCCTGCTTATTTTGCCACCCTAAGGAAAAACAACAACAACAATAATGGTTTGAAAATGTAATTTTTAAATGTGCCACCTATTACTGGTATGTATACCTCTTACTTGTATGCATCATTTTGCATTTAACATATCTTTTGTTTTCTTTTCATTCTGAGAAATTATTGCTTCTCTGCCAGATTCTGGAATTGGAGTCCCACACCTCTGAAACTATTTTACACATCATTGTGTGAGAAGACACGTCATTCTTCCAGATCAAAAGAAGCCTGTATGGACTCTTTTCTATGAGCAAGCCTTTAATAATGCCTCTTGGGACAATTCTCATACATTTCCCTCATACAATTTCCTTCCCTTAACTCTATTTCCCAAGAAAACATTATCCACATTCTTTTTCCATCTAAATGTTTGGAGGCGTGATGCATATTATTTACCATGAAGGACTCTTCAATTAGAATTTGTCACTATGGTTCCCCTGAAATCTATCCTATTAAAAATTTCTTCTTTCTCAGAGTGAGAGTCCCAGGCTGAGGGAGCACATCCAATGTGCATTTGGTTCCTCTTTGAGCCTGGACATTTAGGTCATCTCTTTTTTCCAATGTCTAGGGCTTCTTTTCCTGACTGCTTAATAATAACAGTATTCATATTTCCTGCAGTGCATGCTGCAGCATTTTTTCCCTTGAAATTTCAAGACCTTGAGCAAAAATTAATGTATTAAAGAAATCGACATGAGAAAAGGAGGTCAGGAAATACCACATCATTCATATCACTAAATATAAAAATATTTGATGTTTGTCTGAAGGTATGGGACACACAGGGAAAGACTGGACAATCCTCAGGGTCTTTCTCTGATGAAGACACCAAACTCCTCCTTCTAATAGTTTTTGCTTTTAAATAATTTGAAGGTGTTTGCCCTCTTTTAAAAGATTTTATTTATTTATTTATTTATTTATTTATTTATTTATTTATTTATTTTAGAGAGAGAGAGAAAGCACAAGTGGGAGGGGCAGAGGGAGAGGAAGAGAAAATCCCAAGCAGACTCTGTGCTGAGCACTGAGCCGGACACAGGGCTTGATCTCAGGACCCTGAGATCATGACCTGAGCCAAAATCAAGAGTTGGATACTCAACTGACTGCACCACCCAGGCGTCTGTTTGCCCTCTTTACAGTTATGTTTTAGCTTAAGGAATGGGGCAAAAAAGACTTTTTTCCACAAATATAATCTTCAGTGAAAATTTTCCATAGATCTTAATATTTTCCTACTGGGTCCCCTTTTAGGGATAGTTGTTTTTCAAAGCATAGAGTTGTTCATTTAATTTTCACAAATCAAGGTAGGAAATCAACCTAGAATATAGGTTTTACAAGCATAAGGTACATTTTTGCTTTTTTTCATATTTCTTGTTGTATTTGTGATTCTCATCTTTGATTTTCCTTTCATTGACTTCTCTAATCAAACTAACAGGTAACATTTTAAATATTTGTCTGACCCTAATGTTTCTGAATGTTTTTCCTGTTGTCTTTTCTGGTTCAAGCAAATATAAATATTGGAAGTGACACAGAATAGTTCTCTTGATGAGCATTATTCCACTTACCTTTTTAACAAGGTCTTTAGGAAGAACAAAAATTTGAAATCACATGCAAATTTTAGTGTTCTATTGCCTAGTTAACTGACCTCACACTGTTTAAGGATAAAATATAAAATGATTTCACAAGACCCTTGGACATTAAACTCTTGGAAATTCGAGGGATGAAATGAGAAGATGCAAGACAGAGTGAATATTTTCATGTCTTTGAGGCAATGAGCAAAATTACATTTGCTGATGAAGATACAAATAGGTAAGGTTGCTTATGTTGGTAAAATGTTTACTGTCAGGGGAAAAGATGAATTTCAGAAAGCTTCCCCACTTCCTTTTCATATTACCCTAGCTTAATATATGATAGGAGAATGTTATTCTAGATGCGAGAAATTGTGCAAATTTTTATATTGGAGCAACAAGTGTGATTCATTTTGATTACAGAATTTTTAGATCCAGGTGTAAGAAGTTTGGGTTGTGTTTTAAAAAATATCTGTATCAATTTTAAGTTGAAATTTTAGGATAAAATCTCAGAAATTAGCAGAATATTCTAATTGTAAATATATATGGGTCTCTCTCTCTCTCTCTCTCTCTCTCTATATATATATATAGTAAAATATATGGGTATTAACATCAAATTGGGAAAATCATAATGAGAATAAGCTATTACAAATCTATTATTTCATTTTATTTTTTAAAGATTTTATTGATTTATTTATTTGACAGAGAGAGACACAGCCAGAGAGAGAATGCAAGCAGGGGGAGTGGGAGAGGGAGAAGCAGGCTCCTCGCTGAGCAGGGAGCCCGACACGGGGCTCGATCCCAGGACCCTGGGATCATGACCTGAGCTGAAGGCAGACGCTTAACGACTGAGCCACCCAGGCGCCCCTAAATCTATTATTTTAAATGAAAAGCTGACATCTTCATAATTTGAAAAATAGCCACACACTCATCTGGAAAACACTTCATCCAGTTTACATCAGGTGTGCCTAACGCAGTGCTTGGTGAAAGGTAAGCCCTTACTAACTATTTGTGGACAGAATGGATGGAATGCTTTGTGGGTTTATTTTTTATTTATTTATTTTTTAAATATTTTATTTATTTATTTGACAGAGAGAGCACGCACAAGCACAAGCAGGGGGAGTGGCAGGCAGAGGGAGAGGGAGAAGCAGGTTCCCCGCTGAGCAGGGAGCCCACCATGGGGCTCAATCCCAGGACCCTGGGATCATGACCTAAGCCAAAGGCAGGCACTTAACCAACTGAGCCACCCAAGCGCCCCTGCTTTGTGGTTTTAAATCAGCAACCCCCTCCTCACCAAAGCAACCCTCAGCTCACAATTCCCTCTCCCAAGCTCAGCAGGCTGAACTCATCCTTTGTGACGAGTGGCATCAACAAGCAAACCAAAGGGCATCTCAGAAATTCACAAAGAGCCCCCAAACACCATTCCAAGGCAAAAAGTAACAAACCTTTGGTGTTCCCTTTCCAGAAGGTACCATTCCATAGCTAAAACTGCATGGCTCTCCCGGTGTTCATTTTCCAGATCGCCAGTCTTTCATATTATAGCTGATCAAATATAAATGCTTTTCTATAACTAGATTGCTTGGAACTTGCTCAAGATTGACCTGTGACCTTCATTTATGAAAAATGGATATGCTTGATTGCTCCGCACTGACACTGAGCATGTTCAATTAATGCTTACATTATAAAGAATGTGCAAACAACACAAACGGAAATTAAATCCTTTTCACTATCTGTCTGCGTCTGAGCATTCATAAATTGAAATAAGTGTGAAAGAGCTGTCCTCAATCAATTTCGGCTCCAGTCCCTGACCTGATTATGCTATGCGTATCAATATACATTCCCTTAATTAAATGTGGTTCAGTGAGCCTTAATGGTATTAAAAAGAGAGAGAGAGAAAGAGAGAGAGAATGGGGCCTCTTATTACTACCCATCATGTTGTTGGGGAAAACAATAGAGAGATTGATGAAAAGGAACGTTGGCAGAAGAAAAAGCTGTTGTGTGCATTATCATAATTATCTCCTATGCGGAGTGACTTCAAAGGGAGATGCTAAGACTGTCACTCGTTTTCCTCAGCAGTCTCCTGTAAGGTCTAAGGATTACAGGAATAGGCAGAGGCTCTACATCATTTTGAGAAATTTGGTCTCGTTTTTGGTGTGTTTGCTCTTCATTCACTGCTTATTCTGACACTGCTACAAACATTTGCAAGCCTTTCCTGACACCCCATTTAAGCAATACAAGAAAGTTCCTTTATAAGACTCAGCTTTCTTCCTAAAGCTTAAAAAAAAAAAAAACACAAAATGTTCTCTCATTGGGCTGTTCAGCAGCTTCAAATATGCGTCCCTCCTCTGATTGCTGTCTCATTTCCTCTTTCCTGTCTTCTTTGTCCTCTTCAGGGACAGTAGAACGTCTTCCACCCAAGACATCATGGTGGTCTGTGAGGTTGTAGCCTGCAGAGAATCTTTTCCAGGTGACGCTGCCTCTCTGGACTCCTGATAGTGGGGACCCCAGCTGAGTGTTGCTTTCATCCGTGATGTGCTGGGAATGATGCTAATTAAAGCTTCTTACAGGGCTACCTTCTCCCCACTTTACTGTGGAGCTTAGATTAAGATCTGACAGACGGGAAGAGTCACAGGTCGACTCAGAAGGAAGTAGGAGGAGACAAGCAGAATATAACTTCCTGGGCTGGGTTATAGTCATTCCACAAACTATGTTACTGCAGAACCAGTTGATGGAGCTGCCTGTGGATTGTGTTGCCTTTGATAACTGTATGCAATAAAGACCTGTTATGTGTGATCAGGTAAGTCTTGAAAAGCAGGTAGGACTCAGAAAAGTATTAATTGATTACATGTTAAGGTATTGGCATCAGAAAATTAGCCAGATTATCTGTGAATACAAGGAAAATGACAGACAAATGCTTCTCCTAATCCCTGAGGGTTAAGTCCTGAGGTAGAGAATTAGATCCTAATGAAACTTTAAATTTACATCAGGAATCTGCTGGCCTTCTGGTTCTGAAGGTGTCCTGACCAAAAAGATACCCGGGGAGGGACAGCAAAGCACTGGGTTACTCACAACAGACATCTTTTAAGAAGAAAGACCTCATGGGGTGTCTGAGTGGATCAGTTGGTTAAGTGTCTGACTCGTGATTTAGGCTCAGGTCATATAGCGCTCCGCTCAGTGGGGATTCTGCTTGAGATTTGCCTGTCTCCCTCTGCCCCTCCCCCCGCTTGTGCACGCGCACCCTCCCTCCCTCTCTAAAATAAATAAATAAATCTTTTAAAAAAGAAAGAAAGAAAAAGGCTTCGTATTACCAGAAGCTCTGGAATTGGGCACTTTCTTTCCCTTAGGGAAACTCTGAATTATAAAAAACCCAGATTTTTGGTGAATTGAACAACTGACTTTGATTAAGGTAGTTTTGTTTGGCGGTGGAGGGGGATATGGATGGTTTTTACCCATTATCTTCTCTGTTTCTGATATCCAACAGCGGGTCAGCTAATGTGAAGGACATGGGGTTTCAGACTCTTATCCATGGTCTCCTCCAACCTTGAATCAACTGATTTCTCTCAGTATTTCCAATGTTTATGTTCTCTCTCTTTCTCTAATAGCCCCTACCTATAGAATTTTAAATGTGCTCAAGTCCCTCCATACTTAAAAATAATAAACCCAAAACTATACATATCCAAAAGAAACACAAAGGGGGAAGACTGAAAGAAAGTAACTTGAGTTGGTCTGATGCTGGTGGCTCCCTTGTTAGCTGTCTGTAGCCGTCTCTCCTCTCCAGACAAGCTGCTTAAGAGATTTGTCTGTGGTGGTTCTCTCCTCATCTCCCAAACCCACTCACACTAACATTTATCTTCTGTGCCCACAGTTCCACCCAAAGTGTTCTCACCAAATCACCAATGACCCTGTCGTGAAATCCAAAGGACACTTTCAGTCCTGGTCTGACTGGTCCTCAGCAGCCTCCAGTACTGCCAGCCTCCCTCTAGCCTCCTTGGCTGCCATGATGCCTCACTGTCTTGGTCTGTGTCACTCATCTGTGGCCACACCTTGCATTTCCCCTACAGGCTTCTTGCCCTGGGTGGGCCTCTAAACCACAGTTTAAGATCTCAGTGTTCTCTCTCCTTTATTATCCCTGACTCACCTCATTCTTGTCCACGATTTCAGGGACCAATTTTATGCTGATGATGCTTAAATCCTTGTTACTAGCCCAGAGCTCTTTTCTGAGACCCCAATTCACGTGTCAAAATCCTCACTGAGTGTCTGAAATTGGATATCTTACACATACCACAAAATATACAGGGCAGAGAATACACGTATAATCTTTTGCTAAAAAACGACTCTGTCTCCCAGTGGTTGAAATGATCTTCAACTCAGTTTTTGCAAACCAAACACCTGGGACTCAGTTTGGAGTCCATCCACTCATCACCAAGTCCTGTGATTCTATTTCCTGGATCTCTCTCTTTCTCTGTATCTCCAAGGCCAATGTTATTTTCCATTACCTTTACTGCAAATGACTCGTTTTTCATTTTTCTGAATGCAGTGTTGCCCAATTTCTACTCTCTGCAACCAGTTACTCCTCTAAATGCTCATGTGTCTCTGTCACTTCAGACTTCCTCTTGCCTCTTCTACCACTCCAGGCTCATTTCTAGCCACTTTCCTCTGCTTTGTACTTTCCAGCGATAATCATTCTCTCATATATAGGCCTTTGGATCCTGCCTAAAAGATAGTCTTCCTATAAGCTGCCGAGATCATTCCTGCTCATTCTTCAGAATTCTGCTTCGATTACATTTTTTTCTAAGAAAATCTTAACATCTCTCAATCCCTACCCCAAACTAATATAGTAGCCCTTGCTATATACTGCTATGATTTACTGAATATTTCCTATGCTTTATTTTAAATGTTTTCTGAATTGGCTATCAACTCTTGTAAGAGAAAGCAAGTTCAGGGATTATTAACAGGCAGAAACATGATTAGGGTCCAGTCGAACATCCACTCAGAGGAAGAAATGTGTAAATGTATTATCTGGATATATGTTTACAGACATGGTAAATAGTTTTAATAACTTTCTATGATATCGTGTTAAGTAAAAAAAAATTAGATTTTAATATATGATGCATACTATGTTCCAATTAGTAATAAATACATTTCCTTTAAAAATAGAAATAGCCTCCTGGTAGAACTTCCAGAATGGTGGAATGAGGACCTCTACAAATATTTTCTTCCATAAAAGCAACAAGAACACTGGCAACAACAGTCTAAACTAACATTTTTAGAACTCTGGAAATTGATTAAAGCTTTGCAACAATATGAAGAATGTTTATTCGAGAAAATCTGCTGAACTTCTGTATGAAGAACAGTTCATAACACATTATCTCAATCTGTTCCCCTCCCTCTTTCTACCATTGTGCTAGCTAGCCTTGAAAACTAGCGGTCCAGCAGCCACTGGAGGTCAAAGACTGGGTTTGAAGCTCCCGGAAAAGTCCCATCTACAGAGCATTTTTACAATCTGACCTACCTCAGAGCTTCTTGGAAAAACCCTTATTGTTACTGAATTGACGCAGGGTTCTTTTTTCAGGAAAAGCCTTATCCAGAAGGCTTTGGAGAAAATCAGCAGCAATTGTTTACCATTACAATAGTCTGGGGCTGCAACACCAGCTGGGGCAAACAGGACAAAAAAAATTAAAAGAAAGATTTGTGGATTGAGATGTCCACAGAGAGCTTTGAAGAGTTGTGGCTATTGGTATTAATAAATAATTTCAGTGGTGTTACAGGATACAAGATATACTTACAAAATCAATTGTATTTTTATACATTAGCAATGAACAATATAAAAGTAAAATTAGCAAAGCAATTCGATTTACAATAACATTAAAAAGAATAAAATACTTGGATAAATGTAACCAAAGTAGTTCATACTTGGGCACTGAAGTCTACAAAACATGGTTGAAAGAAATGAAAGACCATCTAGTAAACAAAATGGCATTCATGTCCATGGATCAGAAGACATGATATTGTTAAATGACAATTCTTTTTTAATTTATCTACAATTCAATGTAGTTCCTATTGAATTCCCATTCTGTTTTTTTCCCCCAGAATTGATAAAGTAATCCTATATAGAAATGCAATGACCTAGAATAGACAAAACAATCTCAAAAAGCACAAAGTTTGGAAGACTCCCAATTCCTGACTCCAAAACTTACTATATAAGGAATCTGTGGTTATACTATAAATACATACTATAAATAAATACAGTAAACAACTGGTGGAAACCACATCTTGGTTCTTTGACCTATGTGGTAAGAAACATTTAGAAAGAAGTGTCACGTGGGTACCTCTGGAGTTTCTCTACCTATAAAAATAATAAATCAAAAGCAATATTTCTTGGCCCATCAAAGTATATCTTATTCACAAAGAGTTTTGCTTAAACTATCTATAGTGGATTATGGTGTCAGCAACTGATATTCTTAAGTATTTACAAGTGACTATTTCTCTTTAAATATTTATTTATTTATTTTAGAGAAAGAGAGAGAGGGAAAGCACAGTGGGGAGGGGCAGAGGAAGGGGAGAAAGAGTTTTAAGCAGACTCTGGAAGCTGTCGCAGGCCTCCATCTCAGGACCTAGAGATCAGACCCCAGTCGAAACCAAGAGTCAAACACTCCACCGAGAACACCACCCAGGTACCTACAAGTGACTCTTTTTGAGTAGTAGAATTAAAGTAAGATTATTTTATATTTTTAATCTTTATTTTGTAGTTTATTTTATAATTAATATATGCACTTTTTATGTAAGACAGAGTAAAATTTTAATAGTTTTCCCAAAATGGACTTTGATTATCCAGGCTATCAAATAAGTCATATTATCCTGGTTCTTGCTCCCATTGTTGAGTGGACACTAACTCTAGAGATGATCCTGTTCCGCCCCTCTCTTAAAAAGAAAGGCAACAAAGGAGATCTCAAGCTCTGTTATGTGGTCAGTGGCTTGAGTTTGGGCCCAAAGTTATCTTATATTTATTATATAGTTGATTAGGGTCTAGTACTACTCTCTGGGATTGATTCTCTGAGTCTTCGATTTCTCCTTCTGAATCTTCTTTCCTTTTCTATGGAAGTAACCGGGTAGTTTCCTCACCCTACTTCCTATCCATGGTGATTTGGGGTCTTTTATGTGGTGACAGCCAGACAGTAGATGGAAGCTGGTCAGGCATCTCTTTCTCTCTCTCTCCAGGAAATCTCAGGACTTTTCCCAGTGGCACATGAACATGTTTGGGTTGCCTTGTTGGGTGGTTTCAGAAAACTCAGGCTACCTACCATTTGATTCAAGGCACCAAAATGAGAATTCTGAATATCACAGTAGATGTTGCATAGCCTCAGGAATCATACGTCATCACTTCTGCCATATGCTATCAGTTTAAGTAAATCTTAAGCCCCAATTCAAAGGCAGTACATAGACCACACTGTTGAGTAGCCTATCTTTGGAAAAGACAACATGCTGCACAAAATGGTATCATAATATTGATTAGTTGTTTTTTTTTTACATATGGTCCCACAAGCACCATTTCTGGTGGCTAAAAGTTACCTGTTGGGGGCTTGAAACTGATGCTCACAATTAAATTGAATTCAGCAGAGTTGCAACTGTTACTTTTAGTGGAATGTTGATATGGCTGTCTCTCAGGGCACTATACAATTTCCACTTCCATACTGGAGAGTGCAAACCCTCTTAATAGGGACCATTTGTAAAAAGACAAGGCTATTTACACAAATGAGCCAAGTCAAATTGCTTGAAAAGACATGTGAGAATTCTTAAAAGCAAGGTTAAGGATGATGAATTCCAGGATCTTTAGAGATGGAGGTACATGGAAACATACCTTGTCAGGGCATTTGCCTAAATTATGATTTAATAACTGCCCTTGTTCCTGTCCCAGGAAATGATAGTCAGCACTATATCACATCAGTTATTGTCATCTATGATTTAGGAAGTCATATGATTTAGGACTTTGGAGAATCTTTGGACGTAAACAAAATGGTGAACCTAAAAAATACTGAGGACATGCAAAAAGCTGTAGGAGCTTTTTTAAGCACAGCAAATTCTTAAGAAGGAACTCACCAAATGAGATTAGGGACCTAGCAGTTCGTCTGTAACAGCTAAGACTATGGGTAGTAGGGGATGTAAGTGGTGTGTGAATAATGGTGATATTATTACTTTACTGCCAACTCCAATTTCTTTTATTTAATGAAGTCATTGCTGGATGATGAATTAGTACATATTCTAACCTATTGTTGTTTTTGTTATTTTGGGGTCACGAGTGAACTCTGTCATCATAATGGGAAGTACTAGTAATTGATTTTGAAATATTCCTGTTTGCAGCATGATCCTTCTCCAAAGGGACAGAGCAAGATTCCTATTGATTTAAGCAATTCAGGTTTGACCTCTCAGACTGGGATTTTGGGATTGGTGCTCATGGGATCTTGCAGTAACCCAAGGATATACATAGTTTGCTTGTTTTGGAACCACCTTATATTGTGCTGAGGGAATTACCAGGCTATAATGAAATGTAAATTAATTCCACACTCTATGAAGTTCAAATACAGTTCAATGAGACAAGTCTTCTCAGCACTTATACGGGAATCATGGGATAGGATAGATTCATAAATTTTCTACATTTCTTTTTCATTACATAAAAGAAATAACACTCCCAGTCTCTCCCATGTGATCATGGGTTTAAGACGCATTCCCAAAATAAACTAAGATGACAAACAAAATCAATAATTCAATAAGGCTGGAGGAGAGTCATTGCATTCTGGTTTCTTTTCTTGCCCATTTCCCATTTGGTTTCTGAAGTTCCATTGGTTGATAGACTGGTTAATTCATCCCCAGTCTTCCTCTTTGCATGCCTTTTTCACTCTGATTGAGAGCAGATCAGAGCATTCCAGCTGAATTTCAAGGCTGTATGTAGCTCTTGTCTTACCACTCATATGCACAGCATTGATGCTGGGGGGAAATGTGGCAGAGAAAACATTTTAAATACAAACCCATCAGGCAGGAAAGAGATGGAGGGTGAAGAAAATTATGCAGTCTCTAGGTATTAGAATTATCTTTCCTCAAAAATCAAATGTGTTAAAAGTTTTTATTATTCTTATTCCTTCCTTCTATCCAGTTATCTATCTACCTACACATGTCTTCAGAAAATCCACTCAGAATTGTCTTATTGTCATATTCTTCCCTACTTAATTTTGATGACATCATTTTCACTTATGCTTTTCAGTTTTTTAGACCTATGGCTTCATTCCTCTGAAGAACACAGAATGCAAGGTACTGGATAATTTGTATAGGATATAAAAGCTGTACATGACTATGAATCTAATGCTTTAATATAAGTAGTATATGTGAACAGTGTGATTTTAAGAATATGTAGCTGCGGGGGGCACATACCTGCCTTTATAAACATCATGCTCAGACATTCACTTATAAAGCTAAAGGGAATTTAGAAAAACTTAATTGGGCTCCAAGAAAAGAAGTGCTACACATTTTAAAAGAAGAGTACAAAATCAACATCTTTTTAGACAGATTCTGAATTTCGTGGATGGGTTCTTTTGAGAGATCCAGATGTACCAAAATGGCAATCTCTTATGACTTGAGCACATTTCCCTGATGCCTTTCCTAACAGAAACATACGTATAGAAAGTTACTCTTTAGACTTTCATTTGAATTATCATAAAATGCATATTTGACAGTGCTTATCTTTGGTTTGCATTTAATGTTTTGCTTTTGAAATGTGAGCAAGCAATCATTGAATAAAATGAGTGAGCTATCCAGCTATCAAACCTGAACCCATAATCAAGTTTAGATGCTTTTTTTGTGTGTGTGCTTTAATATTACTTCTAACATTGTTCCTGTATTACTCAAGGTTCTCCAGAGAAACAGAACCAATCCTATCAGCTGAGAGAGAGAGAAAGCAATTTGTTATGAGGGTTTGGCTCATACAATATAGAGGCTGAGAAGTCCCACTGTCTGCAGACTGCAAGTTGGAGGCCCAGGAAAGTGAGTGGTGTAGTTCTAGTCCAAGCCCAAAGGCCTGAGACCAAGGGAGCCAAGGTATAAGTCCCAGGCTGAGTCCAAAGACACCAATGTCCCAGGGCAGAAGGCTGATCTTTCAACTGAAGCAGAGAGAATAAATTTGCCCTTCCTCTCTCTTTCTCTCTCTGTCTCTCTTTTAAATTCAGGCTCTGAGCAGATTGAATGACGCCCACCCACTTGGTGAGGGTGATCTTTTTGACTTCATCTGCCAATTTAATGCTAATCTTTTTCTGAAACACCCTCACAGACACACCCAGAAATTATATTTTACCAGCCATCTAGGCATCCCTTAGCCCAGCGAAGCCGACACATGAAAGTAACCATCACAGTGCCCATTCTCTGTTTATTCCACTGTGCTTAACACAGGAATAGGCAAACTCTAGACACTAAAATACACCTGGATGGGATCCATGTAATCCACCATTCATTTATTCCATTGTGCTGAGCACAGGGATAGCACAATCTGGACATAAAACCATAAAAGACACTTGGGTGAGTCATCAGTCATTCAGCCACTGAAAGGAGTGTGTTTACAAGTATTTTTCTCAAGGCAATCTGTTTTCTCTTTTGTATTCTTTCCAGAATTAAAATGTTTTGCTTTTATATATATTAAGGTGGCTTTCTATTCTCCAAATCTCTCTTCCAGTCCATCATTCATATGCTATAATAATTGGCACAATAATGACTATTTTTTTCTGTTCAAAGATGTACAATGACTCACTACTTCCTATAGTAATATTATAAAAATACTCAGCCTGACTTTGAAATGTTCTGCTATGTGTATCTCTGAACTTTAACTTTTTAATTATTATCCATTTATTTTAACATATCATTTACTTATCCTGCATTTATTGAGCACCATTATATCCTGTGAGAAAATTACCCAATCAATTAATGAACACAAGCGCTCACAGTCAATAGCTGATAGAGATTTACAAATAAATACTCATAGCGTAATGAAGTGGGCACTGTCACAGAGGAAAAATTACAAGGGAGCAGTAAGAAAGAGAAAGCCTAGATGAGTTAGGGAAAGCTCCCAGAGGACACATGTTAGCTGAGCTGTTAACAATGAGTAGGAGTTTACCAAAAAAGTAAGGAGCAGAGGGTCTTGAAGAAGGAAAGAAAAGAGTGAGCAAAATATGGAGGCATTAATTTTTAAGCCAAGTTCAGACGATGATCCACAGCATGACATATATTAGAGTGTATCCAGGGAAGGAGTGGTCAGAAATAAGTCTGTAGAAGAAAATTACAAGTAGATAGTGAAGAATCTCATGCTGGGAGCCATCAAATGTATTTAAGTTGGGGGATTTCATGGAGAGATTTGTGTTTTATAAAATAAAGCAGTGAGTAGCATAAAAGATTGGCCAGAAAAAGCAATAATTAAAATCAGAGATTCTAGTTAAAAGTGATTGAAATCATCCAGGTGAGGTGTGAGACAGTTAATAACCAACCTTGCTAATTTATTAGAGAAGAAGGAAATATTTGGGGATAATTCTACAATATTTTTATAGGATTTGATGGCTATTCAAAGATTATAGCTGAGAAAGAAGATGGAATGATTGAGGCTGGCAAACACCTTTCCGGACTGGGCAACAGGGCGAAAGATAATGCCAGTATACAGAATAAACTCAGCAGGAAAAATAATTGGATTGGGGTTTTAAAAAAGTAAAATAATTTATTTGTTTGGAATATTTTGAATTTGAAATGTCTTTGTTTCTATTAGACAGTTCATTCAGCAAGACGTTGAAATGATGGGTTTAATGCTCTCACACCTAAAGATGTAGATTTGAGAGAATGACAATGTTGGCAGTGGAAGCAGAGGGAGAGAACAATATATCAGAAGAAATGGTGGAGAATTAGAAAAAGAACATAATTACTAAATCTTGGAAGCAACCAAGATGTCCTTCAGTAGGTGAAGGGGTAAGTGCACCATAGTCCATCAGAAAATGGAACATTATTTAGTACTAAAAAGAAATGAGTTACTAAGCCATGATAAAACATATAAGACCCTTAAATGTATACTGTTAAGTGAAAGAAGCCAATCAGTAAAGGCTACATACTGTATGATTCCAACTATATGATATTCTGGAAAAGGCACAATTATGGAGAAAGTAAAAAGATCAGTGGTTGCAGGGGCTGTGAGAGGGAGTTTAAAGGCAGTGAAATGATTCTGTATGAAACTGTAATAGTGGATGTCATGGCATTATCTATTTGTCCAAACCCATTGAATGTACAACACCAAGAGTGAACCCTAATGTAAACTATGGACTCTAAGTGATGATACTGTGTCAATGTAGGTTTATCATTTGTAACAGATGTCCCACAAATGTGGAGGTGCTTATAATGGGGTAGGTGATGTATGTGTAGGGGTAAGGGATAAAAAGGAAATATCTGTACCTTTCCCTCAATTTTTCTGTGAACCTAAAACTGCTCCAAAATAATGGGATCTTTAAAAAAAGGAAAGGGAGAAAGAGAGAGCCTTGTGGAAGACCAGTGTTTAGGTCAAAGTCTAGCCAATTTTGGATTAAAAACCCAGAGAGGTTAGTATTTAAGAAAAAAATGGAAGAGTGAATTTAAAAAAATGAGTGTTTTTTATGACTGAATAATTCAAATCATTAAATAAAAGAATGAATAAGACATATGTAATGGATTTACAAGAATAATGTCACTGATGACATTTGCCAGAATCTTCCATATATTTTCAGTAGAGTGGTAAGCATATAAACTTGATTATAGTAGTTTAGACGAAAATGAGGAGTGAAAAAATTAAGACCGCAAAGATAATTCTAAATTTGTCCAAAGCTGAGTGTTGATGGAGGTACTCTTTCATGGTACACTTTGATTCCTAGTTCCATATAGCAATGCTTACTTTCGGGAGAAACAATAATCAATAAAACAATAACCTGCCTTTTCTTTTTTTTTTAGCTCTCGTTCCAAATATTCTGCAATTTAAGTAAAGGACTTCAATATTCCAAAGCAATGTTGACGCTTCCTCCATTCATTCGATGTGGAGCAGAAACACTGACTTAAAGCAATGATTTGAAGAACATGATAAATTTAGATTTTTCAGCCATCCTTTCTGACATCCTTTTTCTATAATTTACTATCAATTAGATGATTCATTTCCATCTGCATCACACCACTTCCCTTTAGAACTTTCTATAAAGAGTTTGATGCTTCCTAAATGTGTTATGCAAACCATTTTACACTAGTGAGGCCTCTTCTGGTGTGTATCTAAGCTGTGAGGAAATGATCATTGCTATTCTACACTTGAAATATTTAATTTGGTTTGAACCAATGACAAGTGGCTCTTAAATATTTCAAATCTCCTCTTCTAGTTATTTTAAACAGTCTACTCCAAGACTACAATTTTGGATATCTCTTGCTTGTAGTTATTCAGGAAGTCCTATTTTAATTCTCTGCCGTATCTTCTATAAGGAACAAAGTTGGCATTGCACACACATAGATGCCAACAGTCGACCAAACTGACACAGTCAAGAAACCCATGTGAGGGGCAGATCTGAAGACAATTAGCCAATCCCCATAGGGTGTCAACTAGCAGAGAAAGAATTATTAGAATGATATTTTAAAATTACAGTGCATAGGAAAAATAAAAGGAGATACACTTTTTCATTATTTAGTATCATAAATATTAATTACAGCAAACTCTGTACTTAGCTGTGGAAAGAATATTGCCAACATGTATTAATACACTGCCTGAGGTTTCTGTGTTTGTTTTACACTCTTATGCATGAGATTTAGCTCAGTAAGATTTTAACATTCCATAAATTAAGACTATGTGCTTAACATTTCAAGTATAATATTATGCAAGGTATTTATTTGGCTCTAGTGTGGTACAATTAAGATTTGTGGATATAGTAATTTTCATCACAATCTCAGTTAAGAAAACTGAGCTCTGCCAGACATTCTGATTGTTAACGTGGAACAGAAGGTCCAAAATGATTGCGTTCATCCTCTCAATTTTCTAACTTGTATTCTTCCCTTTATTCTTTGTGTGGTAGCTGCTGAACTTTTGCAAATTTTGTGGGGTTTCCCTTGATAGCACCTGCTGTTAGCTCATGTGTTGGTTTGTGGAGTTCCGGTGAACTTATGCTTCTAACGTTTATGAGAATTTAAAAAGTCCCAGTCAGATTTACATAAGGTTTTTTCTTTTTTCAAATATACCAGAGAAAAACAAAATGACCTCACCCTCTCATATGATGCTCTGAAGGGGAAAGTCCAAAAAGCAAGAGCTTGTAGGAGCGTCAACATCAGGAAATGACTTAACATGTTGGTACCTCCCTCAAGGTCTTAGGAGGGTTTTCTCTAAAGTCTCTTGGCAAATATGGCAAGTGGCCATATCTTTTTGCTGTTATCTTTTGTTGAGATTTGAAATTCAGTCTCAACTTTATATTATAAAGGTTAAATTAATTTGCTTATCAAAATATGAACACATGTTGTATGCTTCTATTTTGTACTAAATTTTGTGAAACTTAAAAGAAGCAGTCATCAATATTAAGAATTTTAAAACCCAATTTTAAAAAAGATATGGTGAAGGGGCACCTGGGGGCCACAGCTGGTTGAGCGTCTGACTCTTGGTTTCAGCTGCGATCTCAGGGTTGTGAGATCTAGCCCCGTGCTCAGCATGGTGTCTGCTTAAGATTCTCTCTCCCTCTGCTCCTTCCCACCACTCTCTCTCTCTCTCAAGTAAATAAATAAATCTTTTTCCTTTTTAAAAAAAGACATGGTGAAAGTTAATAAAAATATCAGTGAGGAAATGTCATTTAAAGAAATATACCGTACTTGTTACAAGAAGTCAGAGGCAGAACAGACCATATTGACTGGAGAATTCCAAAAAGGGTTGCCTGTAGCAGTTGAGATTTGAACCCAGTCTGGTACGTTCGGTAAGATCGGATTTGAGGGGAAGGTCAGGAGAGGTCTTTCTGCTGTTGGAAGGGCATGAACGTGCAGGGTAGACAGGAAAGCAGGTCTGAATGCATCTGAGCGTTCTTTCTGGAACTAGTGGAACGTCAGTTTGGAAGTGACCAGAGGAAGTGGAAGAGACCTAACATTCTTGTCTAAGAAGATGTGACCCTCCCCTGTGGACAGTTGGGGCAACCCTTTAGGTTTTTTTGAGAGTTAGGAGTAACATGAGGAAATCTGAGTTTGAGGAAAAATAATGCCAGTGTTGGTATACAGGCTAGTATGGGAAAACCTGGGTTGTTGGGAGACAACGGGCGTGAAAAACAAAGTGGTGCCTATGAAGAACAAAGACACAGAAGGCAGGAAGGCAGTGTGGGACTGATGTGCTGGGGAGTGGTGCTGAATAGTGCTGTTGGCATCTGCAAGTTGTGCATCGGGAGGCTTGGAGCCAAGTGTCCCTGATGACAGGGAGTGTGCCATCAGGAAAGAGCACCCCCAAGTGGGAGGTGTGGAGGGAACATGTCATTTGGTTGTGAATTCATTCTTGAGATGAGAGTAAGGCACTTCAGCGGAAAGGACCGTGAGGCATAAGTAGGGCCCGCGTGGAGCAGATTCACCTTCTGCACATCCTGAAGAATATCTGTTCAGTTCACAACACAGCACAAATAATTATTCAGCCCCCTGGTTCCTGCTGATTAGTCAGTGGGTCAAATCCGACACTGCGGCCATTCCTAATCAGGTACCTTGAGGTCTCATATCTAAAAGCCACAGACTTGCTCTCCCTTCTCTTCAAGTATAATTTAGAAGCATAAAAAGCTGGGTAGACCTCAGCTCCAGACATCGCTTAGAATAAACATGGTGCGTCAAATCTCTAGGCATCTCTTCTGTTCACCCAGTGGAAAGAAACTATCAAACTGTGCACCCCACTGCTATTCTAGCTCTTGCTATTTCAGTTCAATTTATGAGGAGAAAGATGAATTTACATGAGGCCTGTCAGGGGAAAAAAAAAACCATCAAACTTTCAGACTAGTCCAGTCTATAAGGAGGACCCTTGCTTGCCCTTACTTTGGTCACTTTAGGGAGTAATCTTTTGACCTGTTCATTGTTTTATGAGAAAATGAGAAAACGTTTTCCATTTTTTCCTCTCTTTGTGTCTCCATCCAATTTTTAATGTTTATTTTCCATCAACAATGTAGTTTGAAGGATATGCTATTCCTGTCTCCCTCACACTTGCAGATAAGACCTTTCCAAGAAGACCCTCCCACACCACCCCCTAATGAGCAGAAGTACCAGTAGGTTCCAGCTTCACTTCTGCCACTCAGTAGAGGTACTATCTTCAACATAGATCTCATGAAATCTCTATTTCATTCTTCATCTGCAAAATATGGACTTTAATTTTTCTACAATGACTTTTTTTTAAATTTCTCTACTCTTAGTAAGACCAAACATTGACTTTCTTAAGATCTACAGCATTGCAGAGAAGATTATACATCTATGCAAATTAATGGGGCTGTAATTTATGATTCAGCATCTTAAATGGGAGCTCAACTCTACTTTGCAGACTTTTGATATGTTTTGATTATTTTGTGCTCCCACAGGTTCCAGCTACTCCCTTGCCCTGTATCTTCAAGCTGCAAAGCTTAAACACAACCCAACCCAACATGTCCACCAGAGCAAAGGTCCTCACATTTCCACCCCAAAAATGACACTCCCACCGGTATATACAGTGAGCTGTCCCTTACTTACTCAATGGAGCTTCACTCCTCCTAGGAGAGATCAAACCATCCACCTGTGCCCCTTTTCACTTCCCCAACCTCTTACCACCTTCGATTAGCCCCTGTATTTCTGGCATCACCAGTCTCTACATCTCTGCGGGATCAGCACTGTCATCATGCAAAAATGTCACGGTATATCCCATTTAAAACAAAATTTTTCCTTCTGCCCGAATCCATACACATCCACCACCCATTTTTCTCTTCACTTTCACAGCCAAATATCTACCAATGGTTTCCTGTACACACTTCCTCCACTCAACCATCGCTCCCCCAACCCAAACCACAGACCACACACATGCTCACACACACATGCACATGCGTGCTCGCACATAACATACAATTCACATGCATGCACACACACCCACGCACACACACACACACTTTTGCCAAGAGCACCACCTCATCCATGGGACCAAATCTGGTGGGTACTTTTTGACTGGCTTTACTCTGTCCTCCTGAAGGACTAAGCTGAGCTCTCCTTCTCCCCTGCCACCCCAATCTTATCTTGGTGCTCATGAAATTACAATCCTCTGTTTCTCCTCTTACCTCTCTGAGTGTTCTTTTCTCATTCTTGGCTGCTGATTCCCAATCTTCCACAGGAATCCTTGACATGATGACATTTTGTAGAGTTTTACTCATGGACCCATTTCTCTTTTATTTTTATGCTTCATCTCTTGGTGTTTTCATTGGCCCACATGACTTTCCATTATCATTTATATGCTGATTATTCCAAATCTGTGTATTCAACTGCTACCCAACATCTCCCCTGAGGAAGTGTCGCCTCCCAGAAAAGCCACCCAAACCACACAGCAGTGTCCAGGCCCGTGGTGTCCCTTTATAATACTTAACAGAATTTCTACAAACACACAGTTGGGACTATTTTTTTGTTTGTTTGTTTTTGTTTGTTTGTTGTTCCCTTTGTTGTTTGTTTATGTTGGTCTGCATGACAAAACAAGTGTGATTCAAGTGGTCAAAGATCATTTCTTTGACTAAAAATGATGTATATCCAGCACCTTGATTGGATAACACACACTAGACATTCAGTAAATCTTTGTGTGTCCTGTGGATGTCAGCAATGAGAGACTTTCCTTCAGGGACCCTCCATGTGCCCTCGACTGATATTAAATGGGTGAGATGTAAGAGTTTCCCATTGCAGAGAGCTTTCCCATACTGTCACTACAGAGAAGTGCAGTGAAAATAATGTGAAAAGAATCAGCATGCAGGTAAATCAATCAAGGGCAGAAACAGCTTCTAATCTTCCATCCGCTGCACTCTGAGGAGGCCTCCCAGAGGCAGGCCACATCCTCCAGGCAATTCCAGGCCCCCATGGTACGGACTCCACATCTTTCCTCCCACGCCAGGAAGCTTTTCAAAATGTTTGTGGGATCATTTGAAAATCTGAATCTGCTCCAACGTATAAGAGTGTACATCAATCATTCCCAAGTATCTGTGTTTATAGTGACAAATCACTCGTGACACACTTCACGGCAGATCCACACACACTGATATTCTGTGCCAGAGGCCAAAAAGCTCTTGAAATGCCCAGCAAAATTATCAATACCTTAACTTATGAATATTAATTTTAAAGGTATACATCCTTCAATGCAGCAATTACAAGCAAGCTGATAAGAGTTGTGAGGACCGTTCTGATCTAGACCCTAAGCTGTTTCTGTCACAGTAACCGCTTAGGGAAAAGAGCCCTTTCTTTTTTACTCTACTTTTAGTCTTTATTTTTCTCTGCATACAGCCAAATGTCATTGAAACAGCCTCATTTTTAATCTAAGAAACTCTATTTTTAGGTAATTTAGTAATGAATGCTGCATTAGATGGAATTTTCTCAGAAATTCTCTCACTGACTTAACTGGCCCATGAGTAATAAGAGCTGTCAGCAGCCTCGCTCTCCCTGATTATATTAATTAACTCTCTCTTACCCTGCATATTTAATGTAGAACAAGCGTTTTCATCCAAACTTGAGAAATTTACGAGAGGTCAGAAAGTTACATAATATTAATGAAACCAGAGTAACCAGATTAGCCTTCCTTATTTCTTCGCAAGGTTCCTTTTACCACCGTCTCCTGGATGCATTTCCACCATCCTGCAAAGGATGGCCGCCGATCTCCTGCTCTGCCTCGGAGGGAAGGAGGCAGAGGCGAGAGGGCGCGCACGCAGGCCAGGCCAGAGTGTCCTTGGCTGCACCATTTTGTTATGAAAAGCGACTTTCCATTTGAAGGAGGCCTCCTGATCCTTACAATCAGGGGCCTCCATCTGAAACCTGCCACAGGCTTGGCAGCTGCAATCAAAGCTGCGAAGCGCTGCTGCGGCCTGAGGCTGAACCCCCTTCCCAGCCGGCCGTCGGTGGAGCGAGGTCACCTTTGGCATCGGTGGCCCGCGGGCTTGTGCAAAGGAGCTCCCAGCTCAGCTTGCCCACCGTAAATTAACCTCACAGACCCCCGGGTTCTAGCAGTCACTTAACCCCCCTGCCCGAAGTGATGCGATTACCAGCAGGGCAGAACCGTCTAACCCAAGAGGGAGAGGGAGATAACGTTACAAAAAAAGAGCAGAAGAACTAGGAATTGCATTTGAAGACTTTAGGAGACTGCACATGTTTCTCATGACCAGCAGTTTCGGGATCTCTGCCCTCACCTCCGGCCCATCCAGATCCTGGCCTGTCCGGCTGTTTGACCAAAAGGGACAATCCCTCTCTCTTGGCAGGTGCCCTGGGGCCAGCTTTTAAGCATATTATTTTTCTTCTGCATTTTATTAACTACAAGTTATAGGAAAAGGCCATAAAACTTTACATCACTGACTGTAAGCAAGTACAAATTCGCTGAAGAAATTATAGAAAATAAAGACAAGAATGAACAGGAACAGGAAGATCAAGGGTCTCCACAATCCTCTCGCCCACCCCTAATCTCTTTTAATATTTTGATGTGTTAGCTTCCAATCCTATAAATTGCTTGTAATGCCAATGTATCATTATTTTAGAAAATACACATCATACTACATACATAGTTTTATTTAGATTTTTCACTTAATATTATGTTGAGCATCTATCTATGTTATTACTTTTCAAAATTTAAAATCTCAACTGTTTAATATTTATTCTATGGAAACAATGTAATTTTAAAATATTCTCTTATTATTTGACTCAGTTTCCCTCAAAACTTTTGCTATTACATTGTTATTGTCAATATTTTTTATTTTAATTTAGAAAGAATAGAATTATTTTTTCCTTACAATATAACCTTCTGTAATGTTGCATTAGGGTACCGACTAAGCTCATGTACAGGGGTTCAGACGACACGCAAGTTTATTCATCAGGTAGAGTGGAGACACCAGCAACTCTGAGACCACAGGGCAGTTCTGTGAGCCCGGCTTCCTTCTCTGTGTCCACACTGGCTGCTACATTTGTCATCACACCATACTGAAAGAGGGAAGGAGGACACAGATCTCCTTTCCCTAAGGATGTGCCCCTCACTCTCATAGGCCGGGTCATGTCCATCCAATGAGCACAGCACCTCAGAGGCTGGGAAGTGCGGTCTCAGGGCGCTGGCCACCTGCCGTGTTTGAACCGGGGTACGGGGGGTGGTCTAGTAGGAAAAAGGGGAAAGGAGAATAGACCTGTGAACAGGCAGCAGATCCTCATGTGACAGGATGACTGCATCAGAGCATGGCGCAATTTCCTAATTCTTGATTTCCAAATTATACTTCCCCAATATTGTGCATTTCCCTGGACCCTTACTGTTCTGCTTTACATATTCACTAAGAAGTAAGATTGAGCCTCGATCACATTTATCTATAATTCTTCTTGTATTGTGTCATTCGTTTGTTTTCCCATGTGATTCTTCCTTAGTCTCATGCAACTTCCTCTATATAAATATTACATGTTAGGAAATGAATCATTTCACTGTTTAATTTCCTGAAGATACTTTTCAGTTATTTGTGTTTTCAGTTGGCAAATGCTTTTAACATTCAGAATTTTAAAACTATTATATATTGTGTATTCCTTTTTTCATATATTATTCCATAATTTTTATCACTAGAAAGCCCTCCATTCTCCAATCCAAAGTATCTATATCTTCTGTTTTAGATGTTTTGAATAAATTCTTTCCCTTGCTTTACTGGTTGAGAATCACCTTAATGATAATGATCCAAATTCAATTTGAGCTTGAGAGGAATAGAAACAGTGGTTGATTAGCAGCCAACTAAATTTCTCAGAGATTTGTCATATTGTTAGTTTGTTTCCCTACTGCTCTACCCACAGCTAATAAATCCACAGCTAATCAAATAATAAAAATAATAAGGGAATAGGTATAAAATACATATTTGTTCAATTAATTATTTAATAAATGACTCACTGAACATTTCTCTGAAAAGTTTCAATAATGATAGTAGTTCACATACACACACAAAAAGTCTATTATCCTGAATAAGTGCTACCAAATTATGTCTCAAGGTCTGTGTACAGATCATTGTGATACAAGGGGTTTTGGGGTTCAAGAAATATTTGGAAAACACTATAAATCTTTTTTTAGGGGAATATGCATAGACTACATTAGCAGATTATAGACCCTAGAAAGTCCTGTTATATCTTTATTTAGAAATTTAAAAGATTTTTGACCAAGATTATATATATATACCTGTTTGTGTGTGAATGCAAAAATCTACAAATACAGTAATTTTTCTGGGAAGTTATTTTAGGAAAAAATTCCCTAGGGACTTTTCTTTGAACAAAAAAGAAATTTCTTGATAATCAATGCAAATATATTTCAATGCTTTCTTGTGTGGATCACTAAAGAGTTTCACACTAATAAACAAAATGTAATGTCATTTCAATTATTTACTGTTCAATATTTTTAAATATATTCCCCTCTGGTTTGAGTCAGCTCAAGCCAGTCTGTCATAACCCAACAGATAGACACTCCCTCTGTCTACATCCACTGCCACTATGCTAACCTGAGCTCTAAATGACTTTTATCTGAGCTGCTTTGGTATCATCCTAGCGGAGCCTACAAATTCCACTCCATTCTCCACATTCATATGACACTTTTTTCTAAACTATAGGTTTCTTTGTGTAATTTGTTTTCTTAAAAATCTTCTATTGCACCCTACTGCTTTTGGAAAGAAGTCCAAGCTTCCCAGCATAATATTGTCATTCTAATACCAATTGTGACTTACCTTCCTATTTCCTTTATCTACTGTGGTTGTCACATGACCCCTGCTTTTTAGACCAAGATTTCTCAACTACCCACAAGAATCAGGTAAGTTGTTTGATAAAAATGCAGATTTCCAAATTGTCTCACTAACCTGGACCTAGGTCTATTTTTGAAAAACTGCTCAACCTCAGTGATACCAGCTTATTGCATCTAAACAAATCCCAGATTTTGCCATGAGCTCTCTCTCTCCCATGCCAGGACTTACTCAAGGCTCTTCCCTCTGCTTGGATCATCTTCCCATTCTTCCAATTAACTTAATACTTATATGGCAATATTTGTTATGAATTAATCATTTGTTAGCAATAACTATAAACATTCAGTTCTTGATTTTTAAAAAAAAGAAATTTAAACATTATGGGATATTTATGCATCTGCATTTTAATGTGCTGAAGAAAAATGACAGTTATAGGTCAACATCTATGTTATTTGTCCATGATATTGCTGAGATTTTTTGTCTCTCTATTTTCTCTTGAACTTGCACAAAATCTCATCTCTAAAGCAGAAAAACTTGTGATAGAGGAAGAATCAAGGAAAAACTAGCAAAAGAAAACCAAAGAAAAAAACTTAATTCAACATGACTCTGCATTACTATCTATTCAGAAAAATGTTCTTGCTAGTCTTGTTTGTTTGTTTGTTCCTGTGGTAAAATTTATCAAGATAGAATATAATTGCTTTTGACTTAAAGAGCCCACATGTTTCACAGAACTGGAAAAGTCCTATTTTCCTTGCTAGAATCTAAGGTGCGTGAGTGTATGTCTTCTGTCTGTTTTCACTAACAAGATAGAGTCAGTGCCTCACGCAATGCCATGTGCATGGTAAATGCTCAACAAAAAAATGAATGAATAGATAAACCTGTATTTCAGGGGGGAAATGCAATCCACAGAACCAAGCCATATACCCTTCTAAAAATTTTCAATAGAACTCGAATTCTTCACAGTCCTATAGGAACTCTAATTATCTTCCTCATTGTACTGCTGAGTGAATTGAGTCACTGAAAGAAAAGAAGACTTACCTGAAGTTACAGTCAGGAAGTATCCAGAGCTGGGAGTCACACCTAGACATTGACATTGGTCTGTGCTCTGGATCTCTGCTGCTTCCCAGTGCTCACGAAGGTAACGGAGCTCCTCAGATTATACTTGGGTTGAAGTTTAAGAAACAAGTAACAATTTATATCTTTAGAGTGTTTCTCTGGGTATTATCTTTGCTACCCATGCTTTCCCCAACCTATAGCAGAAATCTACTCTCCTTTTTCTCTTCTATCTTAAGCCCAGTCTTGTTTTTGAGCAACCTGACCAAATCTGGTAAGGTTTTATCAGGTCCAAATTCACACTTGGTAGAGTATAAACCCATTTTTCAGTTTGAAAACAACTATCTGATGTGCCTGAGTAACATTTAGAACTACACATCACCAGAAATGTAGTCTCCTGTCCTATCCACCTTTATTTTTGCTCTGAATATTAATGTGTCTGGACTTCTGACTGATACCTGCTGATTCACTCCAAACTAGGAGACCTACTTTGAGTTATCCACTTGACCATGACTCCAACAATCTGCTTATGATGGTTCTCCTTGTATTTAGGTATTGCTTGGGGTCTACTTTGAACAGATGAATCACTTAAGATCACCATGCCATATTTCTTCTGGTTGAAGATATCTGTTCAGTGAAAAGGATCAGATATCTTGAGGATCAGATTTCTGTAACAAACCAAGAAGAGCTTGCTGGTGATATTGTACTTCTGCAGAACTGCCCTGGGGATCAATACTCCAGTTAGCCCTGTAGATGTGAGTCAAGTCTACCTGTTTCTAACTTTATCATCCTCACCACTGATCGTTATTACTTAGAACTCAGCATATTTGAGGTCTCTTGAGAGTCCTGTGAGGTGGGCAGTGCAGATAACATTAATTCCTTAGAGAAAAGTGAAGCTCAGACAGCTTAAGAGACCATTTCAGAAGGGAGACATTGACTTGAATTGGTTCTTGGGCATCCAAACCTTCTCACTGCATTATGAAGATGATAGGGCTAAGATAAGGAGAACTAGATCCCCAATGGCAAGAGTTTAGTACAACTAATGTATGATTAAAATAAATAATAAGATGGGAATTGGATCCATGAATTCCTACATCTCAAGATTCTAGACCTGTACTATCCAATTGAACTTTTTGTGGTGATATAAATATTATATTCAATAAAGTAGCCACTATTCACATGTGGCTAGTACAACTGAGAAAATGAATTTTTAAAAAGTTTTTATTTAAATTCAAGTCAGTTATACTATACTAACATACAGTATAGCATTAGTTTCAGGTATACAATATAGTGATTTGTTACTTCCATGCAAAACCTGGTATGCATTACAAGTGCACTCCTTCATCTGTATCACTTATTTCATCCACCTGCCCACCCATCTCCCCTCTGGTAAGTATCTGTGTGTTCTCTGTAGTCAAGAATCTATTTTATTGTTTTCCTCTCTCTCTCTCTCTCTTTTTCTTTGCTTCTTTGTTTTGTTTCTTAAATTCCACATATGAGTGAAATCATAAGGTATTTGCCTTTCTCTGACTTATTTTGCTTAGCATGATACACTCTAGTTCCATCCATGTCCTTGCAAATGGCAAGATTTCATTATTTTTTATGGCTGTGTAATATTCCATTATATTTATATAGCACATCTTCTTTATCCATTCATCAACTGATGGACACTTGGGCTACTTCCATAATTTGGCTATTGTAGATAATGTGTCTCTAAACATCAGGGTGCATGTATTCTTTCAAATTAGTATTTTTGTATTCTTTGGGGAAATACCTAATGGTATGATTCCTGGATTGTAAGGTAGTTCTATTTTTAAATTTTGAGGAAGCTCTATACTGCTCTCCACAGCAGCTTCACAGTTTGCACTCCCACCAATGGTGCACAAGGGCTCCCCTTTCCCCACATTCTCACCAACATCCATTGCTTTTTGTGTTGTTGATTTTAGCCATTCTGACAGGTGTGAGGTGACATCTCATTGTAGTTTTGATTTGCATTTCCCTGATGATAAGTGATGTTGAGCATCTTTTCAAGTGTCCTTTGGCCATCTGTATGTCTTCTTTGGAAAAATGTCTATTCATGTCTTCTGCCCATTTTTTAATTGGATTATTTGTTTTTTTGGGTGTTGAGGTTTATATTTTGAATACTAACCATTTATTGGCTATGTCATTTGCAAATATCTTCTCCCATTCAATAGGTTGCCTTTTAGTTTTATTGATTAGAGAAACTGAATCTTAAAATTTATTTAAATTTAACTAATTTTTTTATTTTAAGATTTCTTATTTACTTACCTGAGAGAGAGAGAGAGCATGCACAGAGGGAGAGGGAGAAGCGGACTCCCTGCTGAGCAGAAAGCCCAATGTGGGGCTCTATCCCAGGACTCCAAGATGATGACCTGACCTGAAGGCAGATGTTTAACTGACTGAGCCACCTAGGCATCCCTAAATTTAACTAATTTAAATTTAAATATCACAGGTAGATAGTGGCTACCATGTTGGACTGTGCAGTTCCAGATTCTTAAGATTAACAAAATGTAGCTGATGAATAAAATTCCCCCCCAAATCAGGCTTAGTACTCAAGAACATGCAGAACAATTTACTTGAAGCAAAGGACATTGGATTAGTATTTTAAAATAAACTTGACCCCAAGCTATAAAATTGTGTATATATAAAACTTTCTGGGAACACACATAGTTGTTCATGTGGTGGTAGGAACCAGTATTAATATGACATGATGTTAACCCTACAGGCTGGAAAGATCTATCAGTCTTGGTTACTCTACTTGCAAAGTACCAGAGAATGATTCAATCTGACACATAGAATAAGAGGAGGAAAAAGTCAAATACCAACTACAAATATCACATTCTATTTTATGTGCTTTACTTTGTGGCAGGGCTATTTTTCAGCAATAGTTGAATCTAGGGCAGCTGCCAGTCATGTCATACATTATCTGATGACATAATGGAGAGTCCGTGGACTGAGGAAGATACTGTCTCCTCAGGGACTGTGTTTCAGCTTTACTTCCTTGAGTAGCTTCCGTCCTCAGCCCATGGATGTTTTCTTCTTGCCAACTCTTTTCCTGGCTTCAGCTGTGACTGTGACACTGATTTTTCCAGAAAGCCAACTGACTGATACTCTCCAGCAAACCCTAGGAATGATGACTTGAGATCCAGACTCAATTTGAAATAATAGAACAAGAGTTTGGAGCAAGGAGCAAAGCAAGGGTGAAACTAGTTAAAAGTTTTATCACATAGCAATTAACACCTCTTTGGGCAGTGTTAGAGACAACTATTTAAATTTCATAACAAAATTAAAACCAAAGGAAGATCTCTTTTCTGTATTTGTCTAATATGCATATAACACAGATGAGTTTCAGCTCATTCCAAGTTATATCACTAGAAAATTTTAGTATCTTTGGAATGTTCCATAACAAGTAAAGGAAACTACCCATATTTTGCAGAAGCCAGGCAAGGAAAAACACTATTATTATTTGTAACATAAAATTCATTATGGAAATCCCACAATAACTATCACAAGATTCAATGTTTTTGGCATGGATCATTTATATGACTTAAACAGTTTCCTACTGTGGCTGATATGGTTTATCTTAATTTTACTAAGCCATTCAGCACCATGCCTTATAATGTCCTATATACCATATTGAGATATATATATACAGTTAGGTACTTATGTGCATATATTAATATATATATACATAGTTAAAATAGCTGGTTGAAAAACTATATCCAAAGAGTATAAACTTTTAACTTAGAGGGAAAAATTTTGGTGGTGGATATCTTGGCTTCAAAACAAAAACTTGAAAGTTCTTTTAAAAGTAATCTTGAGGGCGCCTGGGTGGCTCAGTCGTTGAGCGTCTGCCTTCGGCTCAGGTCATGATCCCAGAGTCCTGGGATCAAGCCCGGCATCAGGCTCCCTGCTTGGTGGGAAGCCTGCTTCTCCCTCCCCCACACCCCTTGCTTGTGTTCCCTCTCTGGCTGTGTCTCTCTCTGTCAAATAAATAAATAAAATCTTTAAAAAAAAATAAAAGTAATATTGAATGATGAGAACCAAAGACCTCTTAAAATATCTAATGCAAGCTTACCAAGGACACCAATACCATGTCTGGATGTTGCTCCTCTGTTCTTGGTACTCTTCAGTCCATACCAGGATTATGGTGTTCAGCTCATGTCCAGAAGGAGGTGGTGAAGAATAGGGGAGCTAGAAATGAAAGCTTTTGAGTTGTAGTTTACCTCCCCTGAATAGACTCCAGGTATGGAAGAGTTGTAGAGGGACAGTACCAATGGCTGAAATAGTCATGGATGAGGGGAAATTCAGTTAAGAGAGTTTACCAAAATTCCATCTTCTAATCCACATTGTTTTGCTAAATAGTAATTAGATTTGGGAGCAGGACTTTGAGGCTGAATATTTAATATTAATGCAAGAGGTAAATTTTAGTGCTCTATTCAACTTCCTTTGAGGTATTGAGAATAGAGTCTAGATGTTAGGTGGCTTTTGTTTTATTTCAACTTCATCCCTATTTATCCTACTCCTCATACAGCTCTGCAATATAGATTCTACTATCTTTATATTCAGAGCTCTCTGGGTTAGCTAAGCTTACTAAAGAAATAGAGTTTATATTTTTTCCCATAAAGATTTCCAGCTGATATGGCACTGTTTGTTGAAAAGACTACACTTATCCATTGAATTAGCTTGACACTTTGTTAAAAAATCTGTTAAGGTGAATGGATAAATAAAGTGTGGTACATTCTGACAATGGAATTCAGCACTAAAAATAAGTGAGCTATCAAGCCACGAAAAGACATGGAGGAAGCTTGCAGATTACCAAGTGAAAGAAGCTAGTCTGTAAAGGCTATATACTGTATTAGTCCAACTATGTGACAATCTGAAAAAGGCAAAACTATGGAGATCAGCTGTTACCAGGAGTTGGTAGGGTGGGAGGGGTCGGAAGAAGGATGAATAGACACAGCACAGATGATTTTTAGGGCAGTGAAAAAACTCTGTATGCTACCATAATGATGAATGCATATCATATGTTTATCCAAACCCATAAGTACAGAAACAAGAGTGAACCCTATTTTAAACTATAGACTTTGGGTGATAATGATGTGTCCATTTAGATTCATCAATTGTCACAAATGTATCACTCTGTGGGAGAGGTTGATGGGGGGGAGGCTGTCTGAGAGTAGAGGTATGTATGGGGAATCTCTATATCTTTCTCTCAATTTTTCTGTGAACTTAAAAGTATTCTAGGGGCGCCTGGGTGGCTCAGATGGTTAAGCGTCTGCCTTCGGCTCAGGTCATGATCCCAGGGTCCTGGGATCGAGCCCCACATCGAGCTCTCTGCTTGGCAGGAAGCCTGCTTCTCCCTCTCCCTCTACTGTTCCCCCTGCTTGTGCTCTCTCACTCTCTGTATCAAATAAATAAATAAAATCTTTAAAAAAATAAAAAAAATAAAAATAAATAAAAGTATTCTAAAAAAGTCCTTAAAAAAATCTACTGACCATGTATACGTGGGGATATTTCTAGGCTATTCTTCTTCATCATCCCATATGTGTTTACAAGGTCTTGATTACAGAAGTTTTATAGAAAGTCTAAAATTCCAGCAATGTAAATTCTTCAACTTCATTCATATTTTTTAATGCTTTATATATCCTAGGTTATTTTCCCTTCCATATAACTTTTGGAAATGTAATTTCCACAAGTGAGTTATGGGGCTGTTATTGCAATTGCACTGAATAAAAGAAATTAAAACTCTTAAAATATTGAGAGTTCCAGATTATGAACATGGTGTATATTCACATTTATTTAGGGCTTTCAAATTTCTCCCAGGAGTTAAGTTCAGTTTTCAGTGTATAGGCAGGCCATTTATATAACTAAACCTTCCCTGAATATTTTATGTTTTTGTAGCTGTTTTAAATGGTATTTTTAAAGTGTTTATTGCTAATTTATAGAAATACATTCAGTTATTGAGTATATACCTTACATCTTGCAATCCTGCTAAGTTTATTCTAATAATCTTTTTTTATAGATTCCTAAAATTTCTTATATACAAGATTCCATCATTTGTAAATAAAGATATTTTTCTTCTTTACAGTTATGATTCCTTTTTGTTTCCCTTGCCTTATTTTATTGGCTAGGATTTCTGGAGCACAGTCAAATAGAAGTGATGAAAGCAGTCATTCCTACCTTTCTCCTGACGGGTAGTCTCATCCAGACTATGATGTCAAGTGTAGGGAGTTTTTTTTGTTTGCTTGCTTGTTTATTGGCAGCTATGCTTTGCCAAGTTGTAAATGTTCCTTACTACTCCTAGTTTACCAAAACATTTAAATATGAATGGACATTGGATTAATCAAATGTTCCTTTCCACAAAATTTGAGATGATTTTATGATTTTTCTTTTATTGGGTTGGTATGGTGAATTATATTGATTCCTGAATATTAATCCAACATTGCATTTCTTGTCTCAACTGAACTTGGTCATGATATATTACCATTTTAATATATAGCAGAAATCAATTTGCTTATATCTAATTAATGATTTTAATGTCTATATTTATGAAAATATGGGTCTGTAATTTTCCTTTTGCAGTGTCTCTTTATATTTATAGTTTTAGAGAAAACGCTGTTGTTTTAGAGTAATTTTAGAGTAATACTGATGTTAAACATTGGTGCGATAAGTCCTCTATTTTCTCAAAGATTTTTTGTAGAACTGGTTGTATTTTCTCTTTAAGTATTTGATAGAAATCTCAGGGAAGCCATAGGGGCCTGTAGTTTTCTTTATAGAAAGGTTTTGATTTTCATTTTAATGTTGTAAATAAATATAAATATCCTTATTTATATTATTATATATATTTTTATATATTTATATATATATTTTCTCTTCTTGAGGTTTTCTCAAAAGCTATTTTCAAGATATTTGTCTATTTCTTTGAGTCTTTGAATTTATTGCATAAGGTTTTTTATAATATTCTTTTATTATTCCATTAATGGCTATAATATTCTCTGGTTATTCTATTAGTTGATTCTTATTATTCTGTTAATGAGTAAGTTATTCTATTTATTTCTTATTCTTAATATTGTAATTTTTTTCTCATTTTTACTCTTGATCTTTCTTTTTTTTAAAAAAAGGTTTTATTTATTTATTTGAGAGTGAGAGAGAACCGCAGAGGGAGAGGGAGAAGCAGACTCCCCACTGAGCAGGGAGCCCAATGAGAGGCTCTATCTCAGGACCCTGGGATCATGACCTGAGCCAAAGGCAGAAGCTTAACCAACTGAGCCACCTAGGTGCCCTACTATTGATCATTCTTGCTAGAGTTTTATTTCTATTATTGGTATGGTATAAGAATCCATTTTTTGGTATATTATTATTCTATTATTGGTATGGTATAAGAATCCATTTTGGTTTCATCGATTTACTCTGTTAATGGCCCATGTACCGTTTCAGTATTTTCTGTTGTTATTTTTGTTTTATCTAAGCCTCTACTTTAGGTTTAATTTGCTGTTCTTCCTAGTTTCTAAATGTGGAAGATTAGATCATTGTTTTAAATTTTTTTTTCATTTTTACATAGTATGTAAATCAGTAAATTAACCTGAAAGCACATCTTCAGCTCTGTCCCAAGGTTTTGGTATGGTAGATTTTATTTTCATTCATTTCTAAAATGTTCTAATTTTTCTTATCATTTCTTTTTGACTCATGGCTTATTTGGAAGGTTGTTATTTTTAAACATAATTTTCAAATATTTGAGGATTTTTCATATATACTTGTTATTCATAACCTAATTCAATTCTGTTGTGGTCAGAGAATATTTTTGGTAAAACATCAATGCTTTTACATGTCTTATTGCACAGCATATGTTCTACATTGGTGAATGTTCCATGTGCCCTTAAAAAAATGGCTTCACTATTATATGTTGTATGGGAAATTTTACATATATAAATTAAGTCAGGTTTGTTGATAATTTTCTCTGAACATTGTATATATTTCCTGATTTCTTTACCTACTTGTTTTATTAACTATGAACATGTGTTGAAAGCCTCAAATTTATTGTGAATTTACTTATTTCTCTTATCAAGTCTATTAGATTTTGCTTCATGTACTATGAAGCATTTTGTTAGGCTTTAGGATTTTTACATCTTTTATATAAATTGACCACTTTCTAAGTGGAAACAGCCCTCTGTTCCCCAAAATATTCTTTGTTCAGAAGTCTACTTAGTTTACTTAGTCTACTTAAAGTACAGACACTTTAGTTGCCATATGATTATAATTGACATGATCTGTCTTTTTGAAGTTAGATATATTATGGTGTTATTTCATAAAGCAAAATTCTCCTTTTTTAGGTGCTCAGTTTAATAGGTATTCAGAAATGTTTTCTATCATGTTATCCCATCACAATCAACATATAGATTGTGCTCTACTCAAAACATGCCTCGTGGCTGCTTGTATTGATTCCCATTGCTGATGTGACAGATTACCATAAACTTAGTGACTTCAAATGACACACATTTATTCTCTTACAGGCCTGGAGATAGGAAGTCAGAAATGAGTCTTCAGAGGCTAAAATCAAGATGTCGGCAGAGTGGTTGCTTCTCCAGGAGAGTATAGCGTCCTTACTTTGTCAAGCTTCCAGAGACCTCTGGCACCTGTTTGCTCCTTGGCTCATGGCTGCATCACTCCAGTGTCTGCATCCTACATTATATTGCCTTTTCCCTCTGACTTTGACTACTCTGCCTGCCTCTTAAAAGCACCCCTGTGATCATTTGGAACCCATCCTGATGATCCTGGATCATCTCCTCAGCTCAAGATCTTTAACAGAATGATATTTGCAAAATCACTTTAGCTCCACAAGGTATCAGTCATAGTTGTGGGGACTAGGGAGTGGACATATTTGGGGACCATTATTCACCCCTACCACATCCCTTGAAGTCCATCTCCTCCCCCTCCAACACCCAGCTCCTGACAACCACACATCTAACTTCTGTTCTATAGCTTTCTTTCTTCTGAATGTCATGTAAGTGAAATCATATTCTCTGTAGTTTTTCTGTATCTGTAAAATGCTTTAAAGATACATTCTTTGTGTATGTGTTTGTTTCAGTAATTTGTTGCTTTTTAATGTCGTTTTATTCCATTGTGTGGAGGTACCAGTTTGTTTATTCATAGAGTCATGGGTATTTGTGTTGTTTTTAGCAATTATGAATGTAGCTTCTATAAACATTTGTGTACAGGTTTGTTTGTTTGTTTTTTTGGTAGACTTTTTTGGGTATTTTTTTGGATAAATATCTAAGTGTAAGAATACTTCTTACATGTTTCCAAATGGCTTTGCCATTTTGCTTTCCATGAGAAATACAGAAGAGTTCCAGTCATTTTGCAACCTTACCATCACTAGGTGTTATACCAAGAGTACATGGTTTGTTTTTATTTTTTAATGAAATTTAACCCTTCTAGTAAGTGAGTAGAAATATCTCATTGTGATTTTGACTTATATTTCCTTAAGGACTAATTGAACTGAACAAATTTTTATGTGCCCTTTTCTATTCTTTATAGAAGTGTCTCTGCAAATACTATAAAGGATATTCTCACTGAGCAAAGAATTATGGGTTGCCAGTTTTATGCTTTAAGTATTTTAAAGATTTTAATTCCACTGTTCTGATTGCGGTCTAAGGTGTACAGTGTGCTGGATTCTTTCATTTTTGTTTTGTTTTGTTTCACTTTTTGTTCCTCTGTATGTCAGGTTTACTTTTTTTTTTAAGATTTATTTGTTTGTTTATTTGAGTGGAGGGGCAGAGGGAGAGGGAGAGAAAGAATCCTCAAGCAGACTTCCCACTGAGTGCCGAGCCCCATGTGATGTGGGGCTAGATCTCATGACCCTGAGATCATGACCTAAGCCGAAATCAAGAGTCAGGCACTTAACCCACTGAGCCACCCAGATACCTCTATATGTCAGGTTTTCTTTCTGTCTGGATGAATTTATGATTATTTTCCCTCTACCTTTGGTTTCCAAAGTTAGGTTATGATGCCCAGGTTTTTCTTTTTCTAAAATTTCTCCCAGTATGCATTGGCTCAGGGTTTCTGAGATTCTTGGATGTATGGTTCATTGTCTTTCATTAATTTTAGAAAACTCTCTCCTATTATCTCTTCACTTATCACACATGCCCCATTATACCTTTTTTCCTTTTCTATGAGGGGGTCTAATTGCACATATTTTAGACTCTGTTATTTTCTCAGAACTTTTTGCTGTTGTCTTATTCCTTTTCTCCTTCTTCTTTTAAATTTCACCATATCTTTCTTTGTTTTCACTTTGGGGAATACTTATTGACCTGACTTTGAATTGACTGAATCACTATTTAGCTGTTTCTAGTCGGCTACTAAGTTGACAGAAAGATTTGTCATCTCTGATACTGTTTTATTTAATATTTTATTTATGGCTTTTATATTTTATTCCTGTCTTTTTAAAAATCTCTTTTTCATGAATGTAGTTCAGCTTTTCTACTAGGTTTTTTTTTGAAAAAAAATTAAACATACTCATTTTCTGTCTGATGGTTTTAACATTTTTTAAATTATTATTTCTGGGTCTTGTACTATGGATGGTTTTATCCTTTGACAATGTCTATTTTTATTTTTATTTCTTTCCCTCCCTTTTGTGCTACAAAACACAATGCATTTTAATATTATGGTGAAGCAACTAAATATAGAGCATCCCAAGTTATCCCTTATTTTCACAGTTGGGGGCAGTGCAATTATAATTGATAATTCCCAATGATAATTTTCTAGGAAAAAGTGGTTCCCTAATACTTTATTCAGCTTACTGATGTTCAAAGACAGCATCTATACTGAGGCCATGCTGCCAAAGACATAGCACCAAATATATAATAACCTGAGCAGGAGGGGTGTTTAAGTTTCTCCTTCACTAGGAAGTATTTGAAACATATCTAACACTTTCCTACATAATAGGTCAAATTACAAGCATCTGACACAATGTGACATCCAAAGACTTTACCTTTGTCTGTTACCAACTATTTCTATAAGTCCCTTTTATATAGAATTACCACATGCTGTCTCATATTTCTGTGTGTAGAAGATTTATTCTGCCTACTTGACTATAATCTCTTTTGTGGCTGTAAAATGTTCTATTCAATTTTTTCCTCAACCACATTGCTTACTAAAGGGTCTATCACATAGAACAAATTGGATTTGAGTTTGCTAGATTGCATTACTTTTATTTAAAAATTAATACTGTTCTGATCAAACCGGTACCAACACTTTTCCTAAGCTGTTGTGTTTATCATTTTTTCCTACACGTTTCTTAACTAATATATCATGCATTCTATTCCTTGAGCAACTGGCACAATGTGGGGAATAGATGTAGTGCATTGATGCTTGATTGCTGGGAGTTACCAGCCGGCAAGGTAAGTATGACTGAGAGTGGATACTGGTGTTACCGAGACTAACCAGAGCACTGATGGGAATGAAACCCCATCCATCATACTGAATGATCAGAGAGGATCACAGAAGATGGCACGGCAAGCTTTGAGTTTGACGAGATTAAATGCTGTTTGTTTTTTTTCAATTTTATTATGTTATATTAATCACCATACATTACATCATTAGTTTTTGATGTAGTGTTCCATGATTCATTGTCTGTATATAACACCCAGTGCTCCATGCAGAATGTGCCCTCTTTAATACCTATCACCAGGCTAGCCCATCCCCCCACCCCTCTCCCCTCTAGAACTCTCAGTTTATTTCTCAGAGTCCATAGGCTCTCATGGTTCATCTCCCCCTCCGATTTCCCCCCCTTCGTTTTTCCCTTCCTACTATCTTCTTCTTTTTTTTTTTTTTTAACATATAATGTATTATTTGTTTCAGAGGTACAAGTCTGTGATTCAACAGTCTTACACAATTCACAGTGCTCACCATTGCACATATGCTCCCCAATGTCTATCACCCAGCCACCCCACCCTTCCCACCCCTCACCACTCCAGCAACCCTCAGTTTGTTTCTTGAGATTAAGAATTCCTCATATCAGTGAGGTCATACGATACATGTCTTTCTCTGATTGACTTATTTCGCTCAGCATAATACCCTCCAGTTCCATCCACATTGTTGCAAATGGCAAGATTGCATTCCTTTTGATGGCTGCATAATATTCCATTGTATATATACACCACATCTTCTTTATCCATTCATCTGTCAATGGACATCATGGCTCTTTCCACAGTTTGGCTATCGTGGACATTGCTGCTATAAACATCAGGGTGCACGTACCTCTTTGGATACCTACATTTGTATCTTTGGGGTAAATACCCAGTAGTGCAATTGCTGGGTTGGATGGTAGCTCTATTTTCAACTTTCTGAGGAACCTCCATACTGTTTTCCAGAGTGGCTGCACCAGCTTGCATTCCCACCAACAGTGTAGGACGGTTCCCCTTTCTCTGCATTCTCGCCAACATCTGTCATTTCCTGACTTGTTAATTTTAGCCATTCTGACTGGTGTGAGGTGGTATCTCATTGAGGTTTTGACTTGGATTTCCCTGATGCCGAGCGATGTTGAGCACTTTTTCATGTGTCTGTTGGCCATTTGGATGTCTTCTTTGGAAAAATGTCTGTTCATGTCTTCTGCCGATTTCTTGATTGGGTTCCTTGTTCTTTGGGTGTTGAGTTTGATAAGTTCTTTATAGATTTTAGTTTACTAGCCCTTTATCTGATATGTCATTTGCAAATATCTTCTCCCATTCTCTCAGTTGTCTTTTGGTTTTGTTGACTATTTCTTTTGCTGTGCAAAAGCTTTTTATCTTGATGAAGCATCAATAGTTCATTTTTGCCCTTGCTTCCCTTGCCTTTGGCGAAGTTTCTAGGAAGAAGTTGCTGCAGCTGAGGTCAAAGAGGTTGCTGCCTGTGTTCTCCTTTAGGATTTTGATGGACTCCTGTCTCACACTGAGGTCTTTCAACCATCTGGAGTCTATTTTTGTGTGTGGTGTAAGGAAATGGTCCAGTTTCATTCTTCTGCATGTGGCTGTCCAATTTTGCCAACACCATTTGTTGAAGAGACTGTCTTTTTTCCATTGGACATTCTTCCCTGCTTTGTCGAAGATTAGTTGACCATAGAGTTGAGGGTCCATTTCTGGGCTCTCTATTCTGTTCCATTGATCTATGTGTCTGTTTTTGTGCCAGTACCATGCTGTCTTGATGATGACAGCTTTGTAATAGAGCTGGAAGTCCGGAATTGTGATGCCGCCAGCTTTGCTTTTCTTTTTCAACATTCCTCTGGCTATGCGGGGTCTTTTCTGGCTCCACACAAATTTTAGGATTATTTGTTCCATTTCTTTGAAAAAAGTTGATGGTATTTTGATAGGGATTGCATTAAATGTGTAGATTGCTCTAGGTAGCATTGACATCTTCACAATATTTGTTCTTCCAATCCATGAGCATGGAACGTTTTTCCATTTCTTTGTATCTTCCTCAATTTCTTTCATGAGTATTTTATAGTTTTTCTGAGTACAGATTCTTTGCTTCTTTGGTTAGATTTATTCCTAGGTGTCTTATGGTTTGGGGTGCAATTGTAAATGGGATCGACTCCTTAATTTCTCTTTCTTCTGTCTTGTTGTTGGTGTATAGGAATGTCACTGATTTCTGTGCATTGATTTTATATCCTGCCACTTGACTGAATTCCTGTATGAGTTCTAGCAGTTTTGGAGTGGAGTCTTTTGGGCTTTCCACATAAAGTATCATATCATCTGCAAAGAGTGAGAGTTTGACTTCTTCTTTGCCAATTCGGATGCCTTTGATTTCTTTTTGTTGTCTGATTGCTGTGGCTAGGACTTCTAATACTATGTTGAATAGCAGTGGTGATAGTGGACATCCCTGCTGTGTTCCTGACCTTAGGGGGAAAGCCCTCGGTTTTTCCTCATTGAGAATGATATTTGCTGTGGGTTTTTCATAGATGGCTTTTATGATATTGAGATATGTACCCTCATGCCTATAATCTGAAGAGTTTTGATCAAGAAAGGATGCTGTACTTTGTCAAATGCTTTTTCTGCATCTATTGAGAGGATCATATGATTCTTGTTCTTTCTTTTGTTAACGTATTATATCACATTGATTGATTTGTGGATGTTGAACCAACCTTGCAGCCCAGGAATAAATCCCACTTGGTCATGGTGAATAATCCTTTTAATGTACTGTTAGATCCTATTGGCTAGTATTTTGGTGAGAATTTTTGCATCCATGTTCATCACGGATATTGGTCTGTAATTCTCCTTTTTGATGGGGTCTTTTTCTGGTTTGGGGATCAAGGTAATGGTGACCTTATAAAACGAGTTTGGAAGTTTTCCTTCCATTTCTATTTTTTGGAACAGTTTCAGAAGAATAGGTATTAATTCTTCTTGAAATGTTTGTTAGAATTCCCCTGGGAAGCCATCTGGCCCTGGGCTTCTGTTCCTTGGGAGATTTTTGATGACTGCCCAATTTCCTTAGTGGTTATAGGTCTGTTCAGGTTTTCTGTTTCTTCCTGGTTCCGTTTTGGTAGTTGATACATCTCTAAGAATGCATCCATTTCATCCAGATTATCTAATTTGCGGGCATAGAGTTGCTCATAATATGTTCTTATAATTGTTTGTATTCTTTAGTGCTGGTTGTGATCTCTCCTCTTTCATTCATGATTTTATTTATTTGGGTCATTTCTCTTATCTTTTTGATAAGTCTGGCCAGGGGTTTATCAATGTTGTTAATTCTTTCAAAGAATCAGCTCCTAGTTTTGTTGATCTGTTCTACTGTTCTTTAGGTTTCTATTTCATTAATTACTGCTCTGATCTTTATTATTTCTCTTCTCCTGCTGGGTTTAGGCTTTATTGGCTGTTATTTCTCCAGCTCCTGTAGGTTTAAGGTTAGGTTGTGTATTTGAAACCTTTCTTGTTTCTTGAGAAAGGCTTGTATTGCTATATACTTTCCTCTTAGGACCACCTTTGCTGTATCCCAAAGATTTTGAACAGTTGTGTTTTCATTTTCATTGGTTTCCATGAATTTTTTAAATTCTTCTTTAATTTCCTGGTTGACCCATTCATTCTTTAGTAGGATGCTCTTTAGCCCCCATGTATTTGAGTTCTTCCCAACTTTCCTCTTGTGATTGAGTTCTAGTTTCAAAGCATTGTGGTCTGAAAATAGGCAGGGAATGATCCCTATCTTTTGGTACCAGTTGAGACCTGATTTGTGACCTAGGATGTGATCTATTCTGGAGAATGTTCCATGGGCACTAGAGAAGGATGTGTATTCTGTTGCTTTGGGATGGAATGTTCTGAATATATCTGTGAAGTCCCTTTGGTCCAGTGTGTCATTTAAAGTCTTTATTTCCTTGTTGATCTTTTGCTTAGATGATTTGTCCATTTCAGTGAGGGGGGTGTTAAAGTCCCCCACTATTACTGTATTGTTGTCAATGTGTTTCTTTGCTTTTGTTATTAACTGGCTTATATAATTGGCTGCTCCCAGGTTAGGGGCAGAGATATTTACAACTGTTAGATCTTCTTGTTGGATAGACCCTTTAAGTAGGATATAGTGTCCTTCCTCATCTCTTATTATAGTCTTTGGTTTAAATTCTAATTTGTCTGATATAAGGTTTGCCACCCCAGCTTTCTTTTGGTGTCCATTAGCATGGTAAATTGTTTTCCACCCCCTCACTTTCAATCTGGGGGTGTCTTTGGGTCTAAAATGAGTCTCTTGCAGATAGCATATCGATGGGTCTTGTCTTTTTATCCAATCTGATAGCCTGTGTCTTTTGATTGGGGCATTTAGACCATTTACATTCAGGGTAACTATTGAGAGATATGAATTTAATGCCATTGTATTGCCTGTAAGGTGACTGTTACTGTATATTGTCTCTGTTCCTTTCTGGTCTATGTTACTTTTAGGCTCTCTCTTTGCTTAGAGGACCCCTTTCAAGATTTCTTGTAGGGCTGGTTTCGTGTTTGCAAATTCCTTTAGCTTTTGTTTGTCCTGGAAGCTTTTTATCTCTCCTTCAATTTTCAGTGACAGCCTAGCTGGATATAGTATTCTTGGCTGCATATTTTTCTCATTTAGTGATCTGAAGATATCATGCCAATCCTTTCTGGCCTTCCAGGTCTCTGTGGATAGATCAGTTGCCAATCTAATATTTCTACCATTGTAGGTTACAGATCTCTTGTCCTGAGCTGCTTTCAGGATTTTCTCTTTGTCTCTGAGACTCATAAGTTTTACTATTAGATGTTGGGGTGTTGACCTATTTTTATTGATTTTGAGAGGGCTTCTCTGTGCCTCCTGGATTTTGATGCCTGTTTCCTTCCCCAAATTAGGGAAGTTCTCTGCTATAATTTGCGCCAATATACCTTCTGCCCTTCTCTCTCTTTCTTCTTCTTCTTCTGGGATACCAATTATTCTAATTTGGTTTCATCTTATGGTATCACTTATCTCTCAAATTCTGCCCTCGTGATCCAGTAGTTGTTTATCTCTCTTTTTCTCAGCTTCTTTATTTTCCATCATTTGGCTTCTACATCACTAATTCTCTCTTCTGCCTCATTTATCCTAGCAGTTAGAGTCTCCACTTTTTATTGCACCTCATTAATAACCATTTTGATTTCAACTTGGTTAGATTTTAGTTCTTTTATTTCTCCAGAAAGGGTTTCTCTAATATCTTCCATGCTTTTTTCAAGCCCAGGTAGTATCTTTAAAATCGTCATTCTGAACTCTAGTTCCATCATCTTACTAATGTCTGTATTGATTAGGTCCCTGGCAGTTGGGACTGCCTTTTTTTCTTTTTTTTTTTTTTTGAGGTGATTTTTTCTGTCCTGTCATTTTGTTCAGAGGAGAATAGATGAATGAGAGAACAAAATGCTAACTGGGTAACATAGACCTCAGAAAAATATACACTAAACAAGTCAGAAGAGACCTGAAACCGGGGGGAAAGAAAGGGAAAGAAAGAAAAAAGATAAAAAAAAGATAAAAAAATCAAAACAGAATATGATCAAATATGATCAGGCTGGTGCATAGATCAGTGCCACACACTAGATCTTGGGCGTATTTTGGTCTGTTAGAAGAAAGTGCCTCCCAAAATTTTCAAGAAAGAAAAACTTATATATGTACAAAAGTAAGGGTAAATATGATGAACGGATGGAATATGACTGTAAAGATGAAAATTATAAAAGATTTTATAAAAGGAATTGATAAGATAAGAAGTTGGTTGAAAAAAGAAAGAAGAGGTAAAAAAAAAAAAGGGAGAGAATGTGATCAGGCAGGAGACTAGAACAAAGCCATACACTAGAGATTTAGGGTATATTTTGGTCTGTTAGAAGAAACTGTATCTCAAAATTTTAAAGAGAGAACAACTTATATATATATACCAAAAATAAGGTTAACTACTATGAAGGGATAGAATATGACTCTAAAAATGAAAAATAAAAAAGATTTTTTTAAAAAGGGATTGATAAGATGTTGGTTGAAAAAATGGAAAAAGAAATATTAAAAAAAAAGAAAAAGATAATTAAAAAAATTAACATGGGGAAAAAGCCATGAATTCTATGTATAGTATTCCCCTAGTGCTGGAGTTCTGCTGTTCTCATTGATTGGTACACTTGGTCTTGGCTGGCTGTTCTTGCTGATCTTCTGGGAGAGGGGCCTGTTTCCATGGTTCTCAAATGTCTTTGCCAAAGGCGGAATTGCACCACCCTTGGTGGGGGCCGGGCTAACTAATCTGCTTGGGTTTGCTCTTGGTAGCTTTTGTTCCCTGCATGCTTTCCGTACAGCTTTGGAGAACGGGAATGAAAATGGCTGCCTTCCAATATCCACCTCAGAGGAGCCAAGAACTCGGGGCCCCACTAATCAGTGAGCCCCCAGAGAAAAGCAATCAATCACTCCCGTCTCCCAGTCTCTGGCTGCACTCCGTGCTCACCCGGCCTGTGACCGAGCATTTTGTCTCAGGCACACAACCTCGTTTGGAGTCTCCAAACCCAGCAGATCCTTTTGGTGTGCTCCCGTGCCACTCCTCCTGGGGGAGGAAGAGGAGTCTCCCCAGACCTGCTGCTTGTTGGGTCCCTGCTGGAAGAGCAGTGGCCCGACAGTGCCGCGGATCATGGTTTATGGCAACCCCGAGCTGAGGGCCTTCTCTGGCTCTGTCTCCACTGCTGGCTTCCCCGCTCTAATACCTGGGAGCCCTGCCGCACTCAGGCACCCCAGTCTTTCTGTGACCCCAAGGGTCCTGGGACCACCCTGTCCCAGCGAGTGTTCCACCCCCACTTAGCCACTGGAGCGACATCCCTCAGCAGAGCAGACTTTTAAAAGTTCTGATTTTGTGCTCCGCTGCTCTATCACTTGCCAGAAGTGGCCAACGGAGGCCCCCTCCCCCGCCATCTATCTTCCCAAATATTGCCTCAGATTCACTTCTCTGCATGTCCTACCTTCCAGAAAGTGGTCACTTTTCTGTTCAGAGAGTTGCTGCTAATCTTTTCTTCAATCTCCTGTTGAGTTCGTAGGTGTTCAGAATGGTTTGATCCTTATCTAGCTGAATTCCTGGGCCAGATGAAATTTAGGTCTCCTACTCCTCAGCCATCTTGCTCCTCGAGTCCTTAAATGCTGTTTTTGACAAACTTTGCTAACCTTACTTCCAGGAAGAGTTGGGTTTACACAGAGTATACTCTATAAACCAAACATCTTAGGTTGCTACAAAAATAGAAGATTCTGAATTTAAAGATAATGAATCTAAATCTCTACTATAAAAGTGTTTTTGAATAAGTTTATCTATTTGAATATGTAATATTATATCCTTACTCAACAATCAGAGTGTCTTAGTAAAGAAAATTATATGCAGTCTGGCACTACAGAAACCCATCTGCAAAAAAAAAAAAAGAGAGAAAATTAATGATTAGCTGAGTGAAATGCAATCATAGAATAATATAATTTTAGGGATCATCTAGTCCAATACCCTTAATTTACACATGCAGTAATCAAGGCCTAAGCTCACAAAGAGATTTAATGACAGGGTTAAGAACTTGAGTCCTCTAGATTTCAGATCAGATGGCTTTTCTTTCGAATCATCTTGTAAAACCATTGTGAGGTGATATTCATGTAACCCTCCTGTGATGATTGCACTGAAAACTAGGAGTGGGAATACATGTGACTCTGCAATTTTATGTATTGACATAGTTGTAGAGTTACAGCTACTCAAGTAGAATTTAAAGATTTTCTATATTGATACTACATAGAGAACAAAATAAAAGTGACCAAAGCCCAGATGTCAATAGGAAAAGAAGTGCACCTGGAGGAAGTGTAAGTCAAAATGTGGCACAGTGATCTCTGAAGAAAATGTAATAGTTCTATGTGAATATGCACTAATATGTGTCCAAAAGAGTTCACAAACTGCATACTACCAGGCATCCCTCCAAAACCAACAACAATAAAAAACAGGTTGCAGGACAACAGCTATCTCATTTATGCACAAAGTGTTGAATGGATAGGATGACATGAAGTTTAGAAAGATAGACATGAAGTATTTGCTTGGAATCACCACTGTAACATGGGATTAATGGGAAGGGGGACACTTCTCTGTTTTTTGTTTTTTGTTTTTATTTCACATTTCTGTTTGTTTTTTGAGTACTATAAATGTTTATGCACTACTTTTCTAATAATGTTTTATTCTAAAATGGTGCTGCCATGGAACTATGTAATCTAAAGAAGTCAATTCAGTAAATCACTGACTAAGGATATAGATTTGTATACATCTATTTCAAACATTATCTAAATGGCACAAAACGTGTCAGAGAGATCAGAGAAAGTGATAGGCTTCTAATAAGAAACTAGATACCAATAGTTGTCCCAAAAGGAGACAGGTTCAATGTAACTATTTTGGAATAAAAGAAAATCGTTATCCTAAGTAATTGGCAAATATCTTCAAAGTCTTTAATGTTAATCCAACGGTTCTATGTTATTGCTTGTCTGTGAAAACTTCATTAAACAGTCTGTCCTAAAAAACTGTAAATTCCCCCCAAATAAATGTAACTAAATAGCTAAGTAGGCACTGTCTTCTTTACATGTATATTGTGAAAACCCCAACATAAGCACACTTATCTGATCTCCTGCTGACAGACGCGTTGTCTCAATGTCTCCTGGGTCTCAAGTGGGCACTAAATTGTGAGATTAGGGTAACCTCATTATCTTAGGTTGACAACTGAAAATGTTTATGTCTACATCTTATCTAGCTCCTCTCAAAATATAACTTATAACCACACTATAGGTTTCAAGGACTTCCAGAGGCATTGACTTCAATAGGTCTTCTTTACAATTATTAAAAGCAGCAATATCCATTATTAGTTCTAATGTACTTTCTCTTCAATTAGATAAGATGTCCCCAGGAATTGATCGTGAAGGGTACTAGAGCAGGGAGCAACTAATTTCAATTCCATTCCCATCCTGGTCCTTATTAAATGTGTGGACTTGGATCAGTCACTTCATATTTCTCTTAGTAACTGCTTCTGTAGAAACCATAAGAAACCTGAAATTAAATATATTTAGCTTTCAACTTCTATTTCCCACTAACTGTTACTGATTTCCATACGTTCAAAGATTGTTTTTGAAAAACTGGGCTGAGTGGTTGTTGAAGTGATTTTATAATATTAAAATGGAATATAACAAAGTCACTTATCTGACTCCGGTCTATTCCCAAATATCTGTTGTATGGTGACTTTTTAGATAGTAGAAGTCTATAATAGGTTAATTTAAATGAGAAAAACAATCTATTCCTTTCCCATACAAAAGCCCAAGTGTTTTTTTTTCTAATATGACTAAAATTCTCTGACATCTATATAATTGCTAATCAAAAATTTGTCTTAAAAAATAAAATATAAAGGATTTAGAGTAATGATTACCCCAATGAGTATTTGTGATCCTCCTTTTTCCTATTTTTTGAACAATGGTAAGACACTAAGTCTAAATAACTACTTGAGAATAAATCCTTTGCTATATAATCCTCAAAATTTTCACTGTCCGCTTCAAGAAAGCCAACCTTACAAGACTGTTTGCTTTTTGTCATTCACTTCCTCAGAAGTTTGGGAGTCAGGAAAAAAGGGAGATTCAGTTATCCCACATTCTATTTACTGTTAAACCTTTTTTTTCAAAATTGATTGATAAATTCATTTTCTTCCTGTCCAATATTTTCTATAAATCTGTCATAAAAAGAGTGTAATCTGCTTCAGAGTACCACAGCAGACAACCATGCCAACAAACATATACAATGGCTAGAAGTCGTTGGTGATTCCCTGGTTCCACTGGCAGCAGGTAGATGTGGGAAGCACCAAGACTGATCAGAGGCTTTGGGTTTTGGGATTGATAGTCCAAGAAAGTGTTCCACTTAAACATCATCCCATCATTGCTACCTAAATACATTCTGTTATAGAATGCTTTATGTCCTAGATCTTTGTTTTTGTGTTTTGAAAAGAATGTACTAGATAGCACTTGTTTACAAAAACACCCAATTTCATTCAGATAAGACTTGGCTATGCAGTAAAATCATTTTTTCAACTGATTACTGCAATTCACTGAGGGAGATGACTGTAAATTCATTATAAATGATCTTCAAATTATCCATTTTGCAATTTTAAAATTTCTTCACACTCCCTAGATTTCCTTGAAATACAGTTCTTTTACCAAATCATCTCCTTTTCTATTCCCTTCATCAGATCTTTGACAATGATCAGTGTTTTCCATTGAATCAATATGGTCTCAATGATATCCATGCTGATTGTGGCCACCATTCCACAGCAAAAGTGTTTTTCTAGTTATTATATGCTTTACATCTTGAAGTTTTCCAGAATCCATAGCACTCACATAATTCATTAATTTTTTTATGCTTAAAAGTCCTCTGCATGAACTATGGTGATATATGCATGGAATCCTCATGAATTTTCAGCATTCACTTTTTTTTTTTTTGGATGTATGAAGTTTGCTAGACCTGTTCACTCTTCGGCTTTCATAAGAGACTATTTCACTATTTTAGAAGATATTTTCTCTTAATAGTGTGAGGAAGACATTATTGATGATGCACATGTCTAAACATTGGGAGAACAAGCTGTATTTTTATCAAAACAAAAGCAGAGACATGATTGTGATTTACGGTATATCTTCCCACCAAGGCTTTCCCTTGCCTGGAAGTTCCCCTAATCTGTGCAGCACATCTATCATAGTGGCTTTTCCATTCAGGTAGCGAATTTTGGGGGAAAAAATGTACATTAGTACAGGGAACTGCAGATTATGAGTTCAAATAGTGCAGGAATCTTGTATTACATCTTCTGTTAACATGCCCTCCAGTGTCTCCACACTAACTATGAATTAGGTTCACCTACTTCACATATGTCTTTATAATAATACTGAAATGGAAACTATAAACATAATTAGAACAGAATTTACTCTACATCTCAAAGATTACCTACATTTTAATAAACAGTTAAGCTGGAGATACAAACATATTTTCGTTCATATAAAATTGGAATCATGTATTATACATAATCAGAATCTGTGATCGAGGTGATTATAAAAGAGGACCACATTTTCATAATATGAGTAGGTGGCATAATTTATAGAGAGATATAACCATCATGATTCTACCAGACAAGTGACAGTCTCCTAACTAGAAGTGACCAAAATAAATACAATTTGAGTTGCCCTCATGCATGTCACTTTTGTGCTGCTTCTTCTCTTCCATGTCAGAGACATACCTCTCACACTACTTCATGTCCCATGAACCACACCCCTAGTTCAGAGGTGATAACTGAAATTTCAGTGTGCAAATTATGGAGTCTCCACTAAGATTTATGTAGCCAAAGTTATTTGTTCTTATTTAAGGAGCAATGTAGAGATTCCAAGCAAAGATTTGAATCTCAACTCCATGAGTTACACTGGTATACCTTTGGGTAAATGCATTAACCTCACTCTGTCTCAAGACTATCAACTGTAAAGTGCTCTTTCCACCCACTCTCAGATCAAATTTTATATCTATATATCTATATATATATGCAATAATCAAGGCCTAAGCTTGCACATAAAGGGTTTTTGCAGAAATCCTGGCTCACAGCATGAAATAAGCAGGGGTTCTGGTAGTGGTTCTGGTAGTGGTTCTGGTAGTGGTTCTGGTAGTGGCTCTTATATTCTATGATAAGGAGATCTGCCCATGATGTCACTGGGGCTGCACACATTTCAAAATTGGCTGCTCATGTGGCCGGTCTTCCCTGTTCCCCGTGGGAGGTAATGTTTTATAGAAAACCCTGACTATTGAGGGCAGAAACAACTTCAAAGTATCTTTCCAGTATGCTGTAGTTGCTTCTTACATCACACCATGAAACATGATTTTGCTTTCTCAAAAAAAAGTATATGGCCAATTTATGGATCTAAGATGAGATGCATAGGTTAGTAGATTAATAGGCCTACTTGAAGTGGACACAGGATATCAAGCTCATACAAGTAAAAAGATGAGTTTTCTAATATATAGAAAATACGATAAAACTCAGAAAAAAAAGGCCAGCTTTGCACCAGATTTTAAAGGGACTTTGAAGTAGGACTTTTGCAGTCTAGGACATGTACAAGAAAATATACATTACAAGCCATTTGTACTTTGCTGATTATTAAGATAGTGTGATTTTTCATGTTATGATGCTGTTCAATCATAGTTTCAATGTAATATCGCTATGTATATTTGTGTGTAATTATAAACTATACTTGTCCTACTGAGAACATGGACATAAAATCCAAGTGGGACAGCAACTTGCCCAGAACTTTATCTCAGGAAAAACTGAAAGCTGAGCTGGTATAATGAGGTGGAGGCCAACTCTGCCACTTCCCAGCATCTCTGAGCAATAATGGGTCAGGGGGCAATCGTGGGAAGCCAACAGGGACAAAAGTGTTGCTTCTCTCTTTCTCTCTCTCAATATACATATATATATATATATATATATACATATATATATATATATATTTTTTTTTTTTTTTTTTTTTAACCTCAAAACTATGACAGTTCAGAAGCCTCAGAACATTTTCCTTCAGTGGACTTCTAAGACTGCATGGTTGTAGTATATTTATATCAATTGATACCAAAGCTGGAAATTTCAAACTACTTTTGGAGTGAGTGATGACGTGGTCTTGTCATCGGAACAGGGCATGTGTGAGGGTAATTCTGCAAAAAGAAGCAGGGCCTTGCGAAGAGAGGAGGTGCATCTCCCAGGTCACAGACTGAGATGTGTGCTTGCTTTCCCGTCAGTCCTGCTAGAGACTTCTCCTCGCTCAGATCTGAACAAGCAATTTGAAACGTTGAGCGAATTTCAGGAATCTGCATGCAAATGCCCATGTCTACAGTACTAAAGAAAGCCAGGGTGCCATTCTCTTTCTTAGGAGGTTATATTCTGTTACACACGTGGAAAAATTTCCATCTGGAAAGAGTCTTAACTGATTACATATAGGCAATTTCAGCTACTTACTGTTTCATTAACATATTGTGTTAAGTTTATCTATAATTTAATTATAAATTGATTAGAAAAAATATTCATTCTATCTCCTTGTTTTCTTTGTGTTAAAATGTGTGAACAATTTAGGAGAGAATTCTTTCTAAGCCAATTCCCTTGTTTAAATTAGGCCATAAAATCGGATTAGTTGGTAGCAATGCAATAAACCTGTGTGAGAGGAGGCAGTTAGTTAGGTTTGAACAGGATGCCTGGCGGCCAGCAAAGAGGCAGTCAGAGGCCTGTCCTGGCTGCACTCCAAAACAAAAACCACAGGAACTGGATCTAACCAGACAGGCCCAAGATGGCCGACAAAGTAGGGCCAAGTTCACAGTGTTCCTTCATTGCACTACCTTACCATACTAAGATCTCCCCGCTAAGGGTGCCCTGACAGGAACCCCCTGACCACATAAGGAGGAAACACCGGGTAACCCTGCTCCAGGAAATCCCCACCTCAAGGAATGACTATTCCACCCCCTTTGCTACTGACTGTCAGTTAAGAGCTAGAATCCCAAAGCCCAGTGTCTGTAGCTCTCCCCTGAGCTCTCCTGCTCTCATATCTTGAGAGTGCACTTTCCCTTTGCAAGAAAGCTGCTTCTGTTATACTTTCCTCTGACTCATCCTTGAATTCTTTCTCGCGGCGAAGTCAAGAACTTGGCACCTGCTAGTGGTGGAATCTCGGGCCCGAGAACTCCCCAGTATCACCTGGATTGCTTTACAATCTTCCAAGTGCTTTTACATGGGATAGCGAATCGGATTCCCAGTTAGCTTTGTAAGACAACTATGTCAGTTACTGTTACCCCAGATCTACAAAATTAGTTAGACACTGAAGGAGAGAAATCAAGTGATTTCATTTTTAAGTTAGTGGAATACCAATGACAGAACCTAAATTTTGAAATTCTTAGTGAAGAGGGACTCTATCTATACCAGTGCTTACATTTGGTAACAAATATTCTGCTGGTGTTGCTTAAGTTTGATTGCATCTTAAAGTCACCAGGGCAGCTTTTAAATCATGCTTAGGCATCACACACACACACACACACACACACACACACACACACACACAAATAAGGAGTTTTTTAATACTGGTTCTTCATCATAAATAAATATTTACATAAATTAGTATGAAAAATAAAAAAACCCAGTACATAAATGGAACCATCAAAACACTGCTTGATTTTGTCAAAAGCTATATATGTGTATGGATACATGCTTTGTGTGTGTGTATGTATATATATATTTGCTTACCTTATTCTTTCCAGCTTTTACTGTTAAATTTTAGAATACATGCTTATTGAACAAATGAAGATTTTAAAAAGTTAAAGCATTATTTATATGTTATATATTACAAAATAATAGCCATATAGATGTTTCTGCTCCTTTATCTGCATTCTTACAAATATACGTATAAGGTTTCTCAATCATAACATGTCTTCTATATTTGTGTCTTTTTCCCTTGCATGATCTGCTAATTTCTGAAAGATTTGTGCTATAAATTTATATCATAACTAAAATTATCCTTGATCTCTATCAGTTTTTGTTTTACATTAATCAAAGCTGTATTTTATGTACAGAAAATTCATGACTGTTACATAAATCATCTTGAAGAATTGTTCCTTTCAGAAAAGTAAATTTCCCTCACTTTAAAACAATTTTCACTTTGAATTATATTTTATTGTCTATTATTATTGTTAATCCACTAGCATTTGCCTATGATCCTTTTTACATTCTTTTATTCACAGATTCTTATGTCATTGAGATTTTGGTATGCTTCATTTGAGACGATTTTCTGGAATTCCGTCTTTAACAAATGACTTTAATCTATTCACATTTACTGTTATTACTTACATATTTGTAGTTATTCCTGCCATATGTTTTCATATTTTCTATTTATCATGCTTTCTAGTTGTTTACTTTCCTTCCCATATTTGTTGGAGTTGTCAAGCTTTCTATGGTCCAATTTTTCACATTTATCATTATACAATTTACTTAAATTTTTTGGTAGTTACTCTGAAAACTTTAGCATTTGCTTAAAGTTTTAAGATTTTTTTTTTTATTTGACAGAGAGAGAGAGCACAAGTAGGTAGAGTGGCAGGCAGGGGGAGAGGGAGAAGTAGGCTTTCTGCTGAGCAGGGAGCTTGATGTGGGGCTCCATCCCAGAACCCTGAGATCATGACCTGAGCCTGGAGGCAGCTGCCCAACTGACTGAGCCACCCAGATGCCCCTAAAATTTTAAATTTCTAATATTATCTAGAGTTAATTAATAGATGTAGCTTAACACTCTTAAGGGTTCTTCCTTACCTCTTCTAAGATAATCAAGATGATCAAGATTATAATTTATTAATTTTTACTTTCAACTTTTAGACTTAATAATTTGTTTTATTATTTTCTTTCCCATCTCTGGTGCTTCCTTTATTCTTCCTGATTCATTTATTTTTCTTGCAAAAATTTATCCTCTGGAGGTTTTTTTTTTAAAGAATCTATGGAAAGCAAAATTTCTTTATCCTTACATGTCTGAAAGTGTTATATCACTGTCACACTTGAATGATAGTTCCAAATAGATAGGAGTCCAGATGCAGGGTTATTTTCTTGTACATTTTAAAGATATTTCTCTATTCTATATTTGTATCCATGCTTAATAACAAAAAGTCTGGTGGTAATCTGACTGTTATCTATTGATAGGTAATCTCTAATTTTATCTTTGTAGAATATAAAGTATGTTAAAAATCCTTAATGCTTAAAATTTTTTAGTACGGTGTGTCCAGGCACTTTCCTGTATAAATCCGTGCACATGGGTGCACACGTATGCATGTGTGTTTGTTTGTGTGTGTGTGGTGTGTGTGTGTGAATCTGAGGAGTTTCTTTGTCTTTATCCTGCTTATTCAGTGGGCCCTTTCAATCTTACCTTTGTATTATCTTTAATTTCTAACTTTTTCTATGAGTCTTTCTTCTCCTTAGTTGGGACAATGATCAAAATACTTCTCAACTCCAAATCCATTATTCATTGCCAGCTTTGCAAACACAGAGCTGAGTTCTCTAAAGATTTTTCACTTGCCAGCTTGCAGATGTTAAGCTTCATCAGTATACATGCTATAGGCACATTGCAGGAAGGACAGCTTTTCTCTTTCTGGTTCTGGGGGTTCCTATGTCAGACTGCTGCAGTATGTGGGGAGTTTTCTTTGGCACTGGAAAGCCAGCAAGACCTCCTGGCATCTTCTTGACAATGCTTCTCCCAGCATCATCCTGCACAGCTCTATAGCAGCGTGCAACCAGCAAGGCACCTTCTGTGACCTGCTACCTCCAGAATAGGTACTCCAGCAGCTTTGCTGTAGAGTGGTGAGGTGGGGTACTTCCTGGTGACTTCCTGGCACACCCCCTCCAGGGTAATGTCACTGTCTTCATGACTTTCCTTGGATACCTTCCCCAGCACCTTCAAGGCAGTTTTCAGTGAGTTTCTGGGCTTAGCATCTTCTATGGATGGATTTCCAGGATTTCAGAAGACAGATCTGCAGGATCCCACCTAGAGAACTTGTCCAGTGTCAGTTGTCTACGATTACACCCTCCCGATGAGGTCTGGGTCTTAGCCATGATGGAGGCAATCTCATTTTGGGTGTTCTATCATTCTTAGATATGGTGATTATACCTTATTTCTCCCATTCCTATATTCCATACTGGACAATGCCCTGTTATGTCAATTCCATGTTAATAATTCTTTGCGTTTTCCAAGTTTAAATTACTAGGTAGTTTCTTTCTCTTTACTGGATCCTAACTAATGTAGAATAAGTATTGGGGACCATCCCATGAGATGGACCATAAAGAAAGAATTTTGGAATTGGTTTGGCCATACTCTTAAGCTTGAGTGCAGGGCTGAACTCTTTGGGAAATGGGAGCCTAGTAATCCATGGTGCATCTTGGCATCATAATTAATCAAGTTAACACCTAAGGTTATTGTGATGAAGTGATGGCTATAGCAAATGCCTTGGGACCCCAAGGGGCTGCTGCACTTGACTATTATGGCATTAGTGATGACTATAAGCAGTGTGGGGTGGATTCTTTTAAGTGGATGAAGGCGATTACAAACAGAAAATGACAAACTCAGATTTCTAAGTATCAGCTTGAGTCAAGGGCTGAGAATCAGAATCTTCCATCACAGCCCTGATAGAATCCCTTACTTATTCTATCCAAATGGCTAATGTTGCTAAATACAAAACCTAATAATGTGGGTAACTGAAATGCAATGATGTTAAATTCAGTCTTGCCACCTTTCTCCTATGAATGGCAGAGCATCCTCTGAGAAAGAACAGGATCACAAAATTTAGAGTAGAGACACGTGTTTGAAACTGATGAAATTGATAATATTGCATCCTGATGTCATTCTATGTCTTCCTTGTCAGTGGAAGTCGCTGATCCTCTGTATCTGAAAGTCCTGGGATAACCTCCCCTGCACAGATGACTTAAGAGGATACTAGCCAGTAACAGGACACCCGAAGAAGGCATTCAAATTCTACAGCTGTTAGCCCAAGAAGGCAGGAAGATAACACTAGATATGGTTGAATTCATCTATATGGGCACACATGCAAGAGGTTCTGGGTTCATCACATTACTTCATTCAGCTGGATGTAGCTCTTCACTGGTTGACTGAAACTTGAACTCCACAGTGATTTCCACTTAAGGTTGAGATAGCCAGAGCTATCCTGGCATGATGTAGAAGAGAGAATCCAAAGAGAGACAGGAATGTTGTACTGGAATTAGAATTCACATATACTGCCTTAAGAGATAAATCCATTATCCTTGCCAAGGTCAGGGGTTAAACAAAGAGATAAATCTTAAAAATAAGGACAGACAGGTTGAAGTTAAAGTGGAAAATAACATATACTATGCAAAAACTAGTGCTTTGAGTATTTTGTCTTTCAAAGTGGACTTTAAAGCAAGCAAGAAATATCATGAGGAATAAAGACGTATCTTGCAAAATGATGAAATGGTCAATTTACTAGGAAAATACAACCACTCTTCATTTATATGATTCTAATAAAACTTGAAAATACATAAAGCCAGAAAACGGCTGAATTAGAAGAAGTACACATTTAATAGTGAAAGATTTTTAATGTATCTGTGTTAGTAACTGGTGAAATTAACATACAGATATTAGTAAGAGCTCTTTAACAAATATGTCCTAATAGGCATATATAATATATTGCACCCCAAAATTGCAGAATACCAAGACTCAGAACACTTTCCAGAAGTGGCTGCATGTCAAACTACAAAGCTAATTTCAATAAATTCCAAAAATTTTCAAAGGATTGAAATAACTTAAAAAGTGATTATAAGAAAGGCAACTATTGTAAGAAAAACTAAAGGAAATTAGTAACTCCAAGGGAAAATAAAGAAAAAAATGTTCATTGAAACAACACACATCCAAAAATATAAATTCAAACAACTGACCTTTCCATTAAGAATATTTTTCAATGATTAGTACAGGAGGTGATATGTAATTCTAGCATAATATGTGTCCTGGGATTCAGAAAACTTTACATAAGCATCTTCATATAAATCCTGGTTTCTGGGTTTTCAATTTCAAGATTTAAGCCATGGACAGAACATAATACTTAGCCATGGTTCCAAGACTAACTCTAAATGCTAACTTTCACCACATGAAAGCAAATTATGACTTATAAAAGAATAATGAAAGGAGGAGGAAAGATCAAAGAAAAGTTAGGGATGCTGATGTTTCCACAATTATTAATATTGGAAAATATGAAGTTTTTAAGAGTATTTAAAATATTAAAAGAATAAAAGAACTACAGTGATATAATAACATTGGTAAGAGGGGATGAATACATAATATAGTTAGTAAACTCATTGTTTATATTTTGAACCAATGAATGCTAATTCAATTGGAGATTTAATACAAGCTGTTTATCACAGTTATGAAAGAAACCACCAGAAAAACACAAGCAGGAGCAGTAAAAAGGAGTAACACTCTGGAAAGTGTGACTAGAACTTAAAAGGGAGGTAGGAAAAGATGGGTTTTTATATCCAATGTACTACTGTTGTATGATTTGCTCATGTGTGTGACATTTTGACTAGTATAGCAAAATTCTAAAATAAATTTTTGAAAAGTCAGTGATGTAAGTAATATAAATGATCGCTTTGGAGGGGAAGGGGTTTTTGAAAAGCAGCATAACAGTATGAAAGGATTTTTTTGGAGCAATAGAAAAATTCTACATATTTATGCAGATAGCAGTATATATTTCATCAAGCTGGACATAAGAATTGCACATTTTACTTCACATAAATTATACTTTGATAAATAAAATAATGAAAAATAGCAGGGAAACTATCTTGCACTCATCAGGCATTGATTTGGCTGCTTGTATATAGGGCACCCCACAAATATATAATTTTATTAACTCAAACGATCCTTCACAGAGTCTAACAAACCAGAAATATTCCTTACTATCAGTCTGTGCTTGCGACAGGGCTCATGCAGCTGGAAGTAACAGAAAACTTACAAACAATGGCTTAACAGAGGCTTCATGTCTATCTTCTTTCAAGAGTCTGAGTTCACATTTTGTTACTTTCTCTACTTCCCCATATCCCCCACATCATGGTCACAAAATGGGTGCCTCAGCCCTAAACATTGCTTCTGTATTCAAATCAAGAATAGGAGAAAAGACTCATTAAGTTCAGTTTATTTTATTAGACAATTCACAGTGTTACCTGAATCACCAGAATGAGTTCCCTTTATAAAGGATGACAAACAAGCATGACTTTTGGAGTTTCTATAGTAGGGGGATGCAAGGGAGGTGGGGTTAGGAATGTCTATTCTATTAGCAAATTCACAGGACTGGCTGCAGCATGTGATGCTTCTTCATACGTTCTTGTCTTTTCTAGCGAAGTCACTGTACCTATGTTACCTACTCACGGAATTTCAAATCCATGGTACATAGGGGCTGAGCCATATGCTTTATTTATTTTTTTTCCTAGTACATGTACAAGAAACAAAAGCTTTTCCACATAATTAGTTAATTCTCATCAAGGTATTTTCTTATGTAAGACTGAGATCCTAATTAAAGACCTATCAGACACCCTCCAATCCCAAGTGAGTCTCCAAAGCCCTGACAACCCCTCTAGTTTGTGCAGTGAAGTGCTCCAGGAGATGCTGGTATCCATGCTTGTAAGGCATAAATGTAGGCTGAAAGGCTATTATCATAGAACATTTAAACACAAATTTCACAATTAGATGGCATCTGAGTGTTTTCCAACTCTGAGGTTTCATGAAAAAAAATCTTTTTGAGTTTTCCCTTGAGAAAGAACTACGTAATCTGCAGTCTGACACTTTGGAGTTCTCATTTTTCAATTATGGAGACCTGACTTCAAGAAATATAATGTCTTATGTCAAATAAAAAATGAATTCTGAACTTCTATTTTCCACATTAGGAAATGGACTGACTACAGAGAAAATTAATTGTGACATACTTAGGAAGGAGAACATGAACGTTCCACTGAAGAAAGAATGTGGGCTTGTCTTGAGCTTACATGGTGTTGAATGAAGAGTTCCCTGTGTGGGATTTCACTGTGTGGTGCAGATTTTGATACTGATTATGTTTCTTCATCAAATATATCAGAAATTTAACATACTATCAATTTAAGGTTTACATCATAATTCTTAGGGATGCATCCTGAATTATTTATTTAAATTGAAAAATTAAATTTATAATAAGTAATGAATATAAAATTAAATTTAAAATATTCCATAGCTACTAATCCTCGCTGTCAGTAACTTCTTCAAAAGAGTTCCAGTACATGTCCATTTACCATTTCACATAGTTTTAATGGGCTGGAATGTCAAAGGACTATTTACCGTTACCTAGCCCCCTTGTGCTATACTACTTAGGATATGTTGGCAAAGTACCTCATGATGTAGTTGATATTTATTTCAGTTACAATAATTAATGCCATCATGGTGAGTAGAAGTTTGAAGGTGCCTCCAATTGATCCTGAAGATGATGACCATGAAGAAGGAAGTGACTTCTTCAAGTCACTTCCACATTTCACGTGGACAGACTTGGTCTCAAGTCATAGCAATTTTCAGGAGATGGACCAAGAAAGTTACATTGACTCAAACTGTTTTCCACTTATTTGTCCCATCTCAGAGTATATGTTATTCTACTTGGGTTGTGAGTCTGAATGTAATACAATGGAGATATTTTTTTCAATTAGTGAATATTGTACTCTGATTGCTATACAATTGTTGTTAATAAACTTGAGTGATTTTATCCAAAGAATTTCAAAACCACTGAATAACAAAAAACTTGGATTATCAACCTGAAAAGGTTTTTTAACAGTTTAGAGGCCATAAAACAGAGAGCTATATTTGTAACCATGTAATATTTAGGTATAATAAATTGCTACAGAGAGCAATTTTTTGTATTGGTTTCAAAAATATAATAATAGCATTCAAATGAAGAATATGATTTCTGATTTAGGAATTTCTAGCAAGTTCAGACTGTCCTTTCACATTATAGGTAGAACATCAGTCTACTTTTTCAATTACTAATGGTTCCTGGTTCCAAAATTCTGCATGCAAAAGTCATGCCTGAAGCTAATCAGAAGCTGTAGGGTTCAGGTATTCATCGTCTGAAGTATTCTAGAACTAAACCAGAGTCTACAATACTGGTAAAAATTAAAATTGCCTTAAGAAAAGGTTTTTAATAAACACCAAATATAATGCAATTTCAAGGCATGTAGCATAGGGGTTGTAAAAAAGTGAAAGAAATATTATTAGAGAAAAATTTTAAAGCTACTTATTTGAGCAGAATATACTACATTTATTAGATAATTATTTACTATTTTTGTTAAGCCAAAATTTCACATATAACATTATGTTAGTTTTAGCTATACAATATAATGACTCAATATTTGTATATATTGAAATAATTATTATAATGTCTATGTTAGTTAATATCCATCAGCCTACATAGTCATGATTCTTTTTCTTGTGATGAGGACATTTAAGATCTACTCTTAGCAATTTTCATTTTTTTCCAAGTTTTTATTTAAATTCTAGTTAGTTAACATATATGGTAAAATTAATTTCAGGTGTAGAATTTAGTGACTCATCACTTACATATAACACCCAGTGCTCACCACAAGTGCCCTCCATAATCCCCATCACCCATTTACCCCATCCCCCACCCACCTCCCTCTATCAATCAATCCTCAGTTTGTTCTCTATAATTAAGAGTCTCTTATGGTTTGCTTCCCTCTCTTTTCTTTTTCCCTTCCCATATGTTCATCTGTTTTGTTTCTTAAATTCCACATGTGAGTGAGATTATATGGTGTTTGTCTTTCTCTGACTGACTTATTTTGCTTAGCATAATACAATCTAGCTCCATTCACATTGTTGCAAATGGCAAGATTTTATTCTTTATGATGGTTGAGTAATATTCCATATATATATATATATATATATATATATATATATATATATATATAT
>NW_023270812.1:7921218-8023001 GCF_011800145.1 Mirounga leonina
ATATATATATATATATATATATATATATATATATATATATATATATGCCACATCTTCTTTATCCATTCATCAGTCGATGGACATTTGGGCTCTTTCCATAGTTTGGCTATTTGTTGATAATGTTGCTACATTGGGGTGCATGTGCCCCTTTGAATCTGTATCTTAGCAACTTTCAAATATGTAATACAGTATTATTAACTATAGTGAGCATGCTGTACATTAACATCTCAATGGCTTGATTTTTTTATAACTGGAAGTTTGTACCTTTTGACCCTCTTCACCCATTTGCCCATCCTTCACCTCCTACCTCTGGTAACCACTACTCTGTATCTATGAGCTTCTTTGTTGTTTTTGCTTTAAATTCCACATATAAGTGAGATCATAGGGTATTCGTCTTTCTTTGTCTGACTTACTTCACTAAATGTAATGCCCCCAAATGGTAAGATTTCTTTTTTATTTATGCCTTAATAATATTCCATTTTATACCACAGTTTCTTTACCAATTTATCCCTCGATGGACAATTAGGTTGTGTCCATGTCTTGAATACTGAAATGAATTCAGGGGTGTGTATATCTTTTGGAGTTAGTGTTTTCCTTTTCGTTGGATGCATACCCAGTAGTGTAACTGCTGGAATAAATGGTAGTTCTATGTTTGTTGTTGTTGTTGTTTTGGTGATTAATGATGTTCTTTATCTTACCCATAATGCTGTGATTTTTTTGAGGAACTTCCATAGCATTTGCCATAGTGTTACTTCAATTTACATTCCAACCAACAGTGCACAAGGGTTCCCTTTTCTCTACAACCTCACTAACACTTATTATTTCTTGTTGTTTTGGTAATAGCCATTCTAACAGGAGTAAGGTAATATCTCATCATGGTTTTATTTACATTTCCCTGATGATTAGTGACATTGAGCATCTTTTCATGTATCTATTGACCATCTGTATGTCTTTTTTGGAAAAAAATGTCTATTCAGAACCTATGCTCATTTTTTACTTGGATTTTTCTTTCTTTCTTTCTTTTATTTTTTTTAATGCTGTTAAGTGGTATAAATTCTTTAAATATTTTTGATATTAGCACTATGGATATATGCTTGCAAATATGTCCTCCCATTCAGTAGGTTGTCTTTTCATTTTGCTGATGATTTTCTTTGCTGTGCTTTTTTAGTTTGACGTTTGTTTATTTTTTAAAAAGGCACTTTTATACCTTTCAAATATTTGCCTTAAGTTTGCTACTTTGGTTTAGGCCATGAAGAAATCCCTTAACCTTAGTGCTTCAATATTTACACCTAAAAATGAACAATATTAAATAATTGTGAAGACTTCTGAAACTAGATAGTACTTAAAACTAAAATAACAGAAATCTTACAAATAAAAACACGAATATTTATGCAATGTAAAACATTTATTTTTTTATTTTTGTAGATTTTTATCATTTCACAGGCATTCATAGCTTCAAATAGATAAAATCAGAATGCACGAGCAATTAGTTTAGGTTAGTTTTTCATTTAATATTCTACTATAAATGTTTCATCCAATGATGCATATCTTGATATTTATGCCTCCACTGGCTGCATAATAAATTACTAATTTGATACATTAAATTTTTCTTATTCTTTTCTCTTTTGTAAAGACTTTTTGGTTTTGGTTATCAGTAAGAAGATGCCACACAACAACTGTTTGCTCCTTTTCTGAAATAGACAATCAGTTAAGTAATGTATGTGACCCTTATACAGGTAGAATATTAATGAGATATTATGCTGTAAGTATAGAAGAGCATTTATAAATGTGAAAATATTTACAATATATTACATGTTTTAAAAAGCTATCAGTACTGGACAATCCTCACTTTTAAGGAGAAATTACACAAACACACATGTCCATATACAAAAACATCTGGAAGTATGTAAGCAATAGAGTGGTTATCTCTAAATAGCAAGATTATTCCTTGTATTTTTCTAATATTTTCCAAATTTTCTAGATGTTACTTTTATTAAAAATATTTTTTTAGAAGTAAGCTGATTTGTAAAACAGAAAAATTGGCAACCAATGCTGTTAATGTTGATGTAGAAGCAATGTCCTAAAACTTTTGGACAACAATATGGTGATATTTAGCAAAAGACATAGCATACTTAATATTTGACCCAGTAATTTTACTCCTGAACTTTCATCATAAGAAAACAATTCAAGAGAATATTTATGAAATACGAACAAAGGTTTCAGTTGAAAGAAACTAAGACTTATATTTTCAAAATTAAAGTGTTGGCATAAGTTATGACATGTCAATAAGAAAAAAAATGTTATGTAGCAATGCACTAATGCACAGTTTGTGGAAGTGTCACTGAGCAAATTCATTTCCAAAAAACAATTTATAATGTTGAATTAGTATTTTTAATATGTGCATAGTCGTTGACCTACCAAACTGATTTGCAGGAACTTATTCACAGCAAAAATAAACCCTATGCACTGAAATGTTTGCATAAAAATATTTACAATAAGAAAAATTGTAAATAACTTAGGTGGTGTTTCCATAATATTTTGTACAATAGATGTGCCCTAATTTAAAAAAAAACCTTCCTTGATCAGTATTTGCATTATCTGTTATTTTTGTCCATTTTAAACATTATTATAATGCCAACATAAATTTTGTGTATTTTGGGGTGTGAAATTGTTTGATTTAATCAACATTTTCCATTATTACTGGATGTCATCATTTTGTTTATAAATTTAAGATATTTCTGTCCACATTTTTGCCTTTTTAAATTTTAGGCAACTTTAATCATTGCAGCTACTAATACTTTCCCAGTTGTGTAATGTTATATATAGTCGTATCCCCGAGTAATTCACTTACCCTTTATTTATCTTGGCTCCTATGATATATTACTTTTTAATTTGTATTTAACCAAATCAATCAAAATTTTTGCTTCTGAGATTTAGCCTTCCAAACCCATATGCCCAAATATCAGAGGCTTTGGGATAGAAAGGTAGATATAGATAATATCCAAATCATGACATCTTGATGCAATATACTTTCCACTCAGATGTCTAGAAGTTGTTTTAAAAATTTAATAGTTTAAATCTATTTTCCTTGCTGGTAGGATTTAATTCTCTGTGTACTGGTATAATTTAAATTATTCAAATAACATGCACAAATACAAAGGGATTGAAATAGCAGACAATCCCTTTTATGTGTAAAAAAGCAAGATGAAAACATCTTGGTTTTCAGATGTTGGAACACTGGTTGTGACGGCATACCAAAACAAGATTCAGATATATCAAGTTCTTAAGTTAGCCAAAATTATTTTATGTAACACTTTCGTTGTTTTTGCTGCCTCTGGGAATTTGATTTTAACTGAACTTTAAGAAGGCAAAAGCACAATCTTATGGAATCCAGTCACTAAAATTAAAATTACAGAGTAAAGTTAGGTCTTCTTCGAAGACTGATAAAAATGATTAGAAGCCTTAGCTCTAAAAAAAAAGTGGGGGGGGGGGGCGGCTCCTGGGTGTCTCAGTCTGTTAAACATCCAACTCTTGATTTTGACTCAGGTCATGATCTCAGGGTCGTGGGATCGAGCCCCGCATCAGGCTCCACACTCAGCGTAGAGTGTGCTGGAGATTCTCTCTCTCCCTCTGCCCCTCTCCCTGCTTGTGTGCCTTCTCTCTCTAAAATAAATAAATCTTTTAAAAAAATGGAAAGGCTTCCGATAGCAAAACTTTTGTTCTGAGCTCCAGAATATAATATGAAAATAAACAATAAATATTTAGGACACCCGTAAATTCTCCATATCCAAAACATCATCAGATTATTGGTATTATTCCCCCTCACCACATTGTCACTGTTTAGTGGGAGCTGGCTTCCACTCTAACAGGTCCACTGCAAGATCCTCCGACCTGGTTTGAACAGCACACTTCTGCCCCTTTTCAAAATCTTCTCCACATTGCACCCAAGATGGTCTTTTCAAAAATGCAAATCTGATTCTGTCATTCACTGGCATGGAACCCTTCAAGGGCTACCCAGAGCCCCTGGGGGAAAGATCACAGTCCTCAAATAGGTGTCAGGGCCTACACATGTGGGTGAGGGAAGGTGGTATCATTTAGCTCCCATCTCTGTGCTCTGCCTCTGATGATATCTTGTCCCAGCTACGCTGGCTCTGTTTATTTCCTTGAGCATAGCCTTCTATTTTTGCTAATACATCAAGGTCTTTATTTGGACAAATCTACCCCCATAAAGCCATATGGATAAATATTTTTAAATATCTTCCAGATAGCACAGAATCTGGCAAAATAATGAGTCATAAAACCAAAATTTGAGTGATGGGTGGCCCTCTGAAATGAGCTGTGCCAGGAGGGCATCTGCTGATGGACCTGAAGTTTGCTGCACAGAGGGGTTGAGCTCACCCTCAAGGGCCACGTTCCACTGTGTCAGTCTCCGATGGCACGTTTATTTGTCTTTTATAGTCCTAGTCACACGCATAATGAAATAATTCATTACACAGTTACTGATTTCTATCTCCTTTATTCCTCACCTGCTTTGTTTATGACCCTCTTCTCCTCCCCTAGAACTGTCTCTTGCTCATAGTAGGATCTTGATCAGCATTTGCTGGAGGAGTGCACACATGTGTGAATTAATGAATTCACCTCTGAATTCAGTCAGTGGTAGTTGTCTTTCAAAACTACCCAAGGAAATTTAAATCCAGACTTCCATTTATCTTCACTTTACCCTATGCAACTTGATATTTCAATCAGAGGTAATCTTTACTACAAATCAGGCTGATGACAGATTTGCATTGCTTACATTAGGAGAGCAGGGCACACAGGCAGGTGATTCTTGGGAGCCTTAAGAAGTTCCTAAAATTGTTAACTCAGAACTCCAGGCACATGTGAGCACAGTGATCCTTTCAGTCAGATGCTTTAGCGGGAGCGACAGACAGGCTGTGGTTGACCTTTACATGAAAAGAAAAGGAGAGTTAGTATGGCATTTTACCAGAGCAGCTCTGAGAAAGCCTTCATCTTGTCGAGATACGGTAATTACACAGCAGGCATTAAGGCACGGTGTGTCCTCCCCCTTCGGAAACACTGCAGCTTCCATGTTGTGTAAACAAGGATTGCTTCCATCGGTCACTCTTGCACAGAGATATTACTCCAACATAAAACTGGCTTTTAAAAAATACAATGAAACACAGAAACTTGATAAAAACCTTGATTTATTACAAAATTTTACAAGCATTTATTTATGTGTCTTGTTATTTGTTATGTTCATGGAAAGGGAAAAGCTATGGTTAAATAGGAAATCTCTATCTAGGCATGATTAGGTTCAAGTTCGGGCGGGGTTAGATTTAATTTTTTATTTATTCTCTGGTGAAAAAAATAATCATTTGTTAGCTAGAAAATACAACGGGGCCTTTCAGGTGTTTTAGAAATCCACATATATCTTCTTTCAGTGTGGACAAACATAGACAGCGTAGACAAACACAGAACAGATTCTGTGTACCAATGAAACTGTGCCCCATAAGGTTAGTGAAGTTGAAACTAGCAGAAAGTTCTAAAGCTTGATTTTCAGAGAAACGTCTCCCCCTAATCAGCTATTGTGTCTTTTCAGAACCCACTAACAAACCCACTAGCTATCTCCACAGAAGCCTGGCCTGAAGGTCGACTGTTGTGGTTGCAGCCTGTGGACAAGTAAGGCCCTGCGTTCCTCACTCACCCCAGATGACCAGCCCCAGACCCCATCTAATTTATACCGGCTCTCAAAGCGTGTCTACAGTCCCTTCTCCTTGTCCTAAGATCCTGACATCAGGGGCTGAATTTTGCCTCCTTCTGGTGCTTAGTTTCCACCCCAATTTGACCATGGGATGTATTTTGCGTATGTTTTCTCATTGTGCCTGCCTCATCTTTCCTCATGAATAATCATAAGATTCCCCTCTCTTTCATCAATATGTATGCAATCTCAGCCCCTGTGATTATAGAAAACTTGTTGTCTCCCCCGACAGCGAGGCAGTATTGAGGCTTGCCCTCCTGTCTCCTCGTTTGGCTGTCTCTGGAATAAACCCTTTCCTTTGCTGCAAACCTGAGGTCTCATTGATGGGCTTTGCTGCACATCAAGCAGACAGACTTGGGTTTGGTTACACCAACATGGTTATGTTGATTCAAACCCGAGTGAGATCCAGCCCTAGTCCTTAAGAAGTTCCTAAAATTGTCTCCTCCACAGCTGGCAAATTCCTTTATTTATTTATTCATTCATTCGATGATAATCAATCACAGTGTACTTAAGACACTCCGGCGTTCCAGCATCTGGAGATGATTTCAAACTCCTTATTATCTTTCGAAAAGTGTTTTCCATATGGATTTTGCTGCTATCTTATCTTTTCCTCTGGGTCACCCCATGTCCCCAGATGTCCTGTAGAATGCTGAGTTCTTGGAAGGAGCGTTGATCCCCTGCTTCCTTCAGATCAGAGTTTAGATCACTGTTTCCATAGTACACACCTGGAAACCTGCCAGTCACAGTGACTTCACTTCATCATGTATCAGAGATGCTTCTTCTTCTTCTTCTTCTTCTTCTAAATGTGGGGCTTGAACTCATGACTCTGAGATCAAGACCTGAGCTGAGATCGAGAGTCAGATGCTTAGCAGACTGAGCCACCCAGATGTCCCTCAGAGATATTTCTTTATTCACCTGAGTCCAGCCAAGATTATATGTTCTGTGTGGGCAGGGTTTATGATGGTCTTTTGTCTTATTCCTTGCTTTGTCCCTGGAAGCCAGCATAAGCCAGAAGCATATTTCGTAGGGCTGACTATATTGTAGCTGGAACCCACTATATATTTTCCTCAGACAATTTTGCTTAGGTCTACTCAGGAGAGGAAGATAAGTTTCTGTCAGCTACATTAATAGGGATGATAAATTTTAATAGCCAGCAAATAATTTGTCTGAAGTCCTTTTGGAACATGATATTAAATAATGTATTTGCTCAGTGATGTTTAACAGAACTCTTGACTTTTCCACAATTGTTTTCTTCCAGTCTTCTTCCTTTTTTTTTTCTCTCATGGATGTTACTCCCATTTACTTGGAATATGCCGCAGTTTTCAAACTTCTTGATCTAAAGAGTACTCTATACCCTTAAACAAATATTGAGGACTTCAAAGAGCTTTTGTGTATATAGGTTATGCCTCCAATTGTTTTTCATATTATAAATTTACCATATTACAAATTATAACTAGACATTTAAAGCATAAGCATACACTTTATTGGCCATGGGGGTAAGGTTGTCAACTCAGGGCAAATGACCTCTGGAGAATCTTACTGTAACCTCATGAGAAATGAAAGTGAAAAACTCAAGTGACTCCATGGTCTTCTACTGAAAATTGTGTTGAATTTGTTGGTCTTAGAGTCTGGAACCCATTTTGGGAACTGCTGCTATGAATTATCCTTATTTCTTATTTTTTTTTTACCCCTGCATATCCAATCCATCAACAATTCCTGGCAGCCCCAAAAACTATGTATCCCCAATCCCTCTAATTCACTCAGTCTCTCAGGTCTTGAAGATCTTACATGAAGCCTTGTCTATCATAGAAGGTGAAGGAAAGGCTTCTTCTTGTAAGAGCTTCATGAACCTGTGGATGCTGCTTTGTGAGGCAAAAGGCACTTCGCTGACTGATTAAGCTAAGGATTTGAGATGGGGAGACTATTATGGATTATCAGATGGTCCTGATGTGATCACGAAATTCCTTATAAGAGGTAGGCGTGCTATCGGAGTGAGAAGCAGCAGAAGGAACATGGAAGTGGTGAGGAGAAAACAGACATGCGGGTCAGGGTCACAAGCCAAGGAATGAGCACAGTGCCATCTTGGAAAAGGCTAGATCCTCCACTGGAGCCTCCAGAAGGAAGGTGGCCTTGCCACTACCTTGAATGTAGCTCAGTAAGGCTGGTTTTGGATGTTGGACTTCCAGAAGTAAGATAATAAACGTGTGCTTGTTTTAAGGCGCTAGGTTTGTGTTAACCTGTTAGAGCAGGAACAGGGGACTAATGCTTCTAACGGGTGTCCCTGCTTCCATTCTTTCCACGTTAGAGTCCAGTTTCCACATCACAGCTGGCTGGATCTTTTCATAGTTTAACCAGATCTTTTGCTTCCCGACTTTGAACCCTCCAATATTCCTGCTGTCCTCCTCGAAGAAAACAACCCCCTTGCCTTAGTTTGGATTATCATTGGATCAACTCTGAATCATCCAGAACGTGCAGAACAAAACTGTTTTTACACAGCTGCCCCTGACTCCACATCCACCACTCATCATCCTTTTTGTCTTCATACAACTCAGCCCTGTGTCTGCCTCAGTGTCTTTGCCCTCTCTGTTCTCTCTGCACAGAATGCTGTTCCCCTTCATTTGGGCACAGCCGGCTCGTTATCATTCAGGCCTCGGTGCAACATCACCTCCTCAGAGAAGCCTTCCCTGAATGTCCTGTATCATATCGATCCATCCTGTCCCTCCCTGACCCCAGTCACATTATCACATTTCTTTTTTAGTGGTGATAGCAGTTATCACCGCCTGGAACTAGGTTTTGCTGACTAGCTTGTGTTCTTTATTCTCCATCACTTGCCCCTCTGAGGGAAGTTCCGGGAAGTAGGCTTTGTTCACTGTGACAGTCACAAAGCCAGAACAGTGCTACACACATAAGAGGGGCTCAATAAACATCTGCTGAAATAATGAGTTAGTATTTGGGCAATTTCCTTGCACTTTGTGCTGATGATTTAAATTGGCAGTTTCCCCTAGAGGAAGTATTCCTGCCCCTTAGTAATCTCAACATTCCAAGAATGCAGGTGCCCAGGTGACGTTAACAAATTGGGAGAGCTGGGATTTGCTTTCTGCATCCTCCTCTAGAGTGGCTCTCAGGACACCGTGGGAGACTGCCCCCCTCCCCCAGCATATGAAGAGCCCCTCCAGACACAGCGGGCAGGGTTGTATCTTTCTCCCACCCTGATCCCTTTCTTTCTGTAGCCTTGGATGGAGACGTTTGTACCCAGGAGAATGGGCACAGGCCCTCCTTAAGCCTCAGCCGATTGCCCTAAACATTTCTCTTTCCGTTACTGTTCTCTTAAATGCACTGTAGGGAAAGCATGTAAGATTTGCTGATAAAAATCTCTCAGTTGGGAGTTCACCACCCTGGAAAACACATCTGATCCGATAGTGTGTTCTTCTTTTCCCGCAGCTGGAGTGAAACACTGCTAATTCGTCTTCCGCGGATATGAAATGTGAGATTATTCTGTGAGATCAATCAGAAAATTGGAACGTTCTTGGAGTCACCCGTATCTATGTGCTCTGTTTCCTACCAGCTTCACCCAGTCTGCCTTCCCCGTGACTAGCAATGGTTCAGATAAACTTTCACTCTTTCAGAAATTATAGCCCAAATGAAACATTTTCTGCCACCCACAGAACAGCAAAGGGCACTCTTCATTTCTAGGCAGGCAGAGCATTTTGTAAATTGGAAACATATCAGTGACAATTATCAAGGAATAGTTTTCAAAATGTACTCCTTTCCACAGACTCTAGCAATTCTTCTTTCAAAAAGACATTAACCAAAAGTGGTGCTCTGAAAATGTCATTTGGAGCATGCAATTGAATTAATTTATTTGTTTTATGATATTTTACAGTTAGTCATGTAAGAGACTTTCACTTTCTTTATTTTTCATCTGCTCATTTAGATAATGCTTTAAGTGCCATAAATCCCAGCTACGGTGATAAAGAAACTGCATGAGAATACCAATATCTTCTAAATAGAGCATGGTGATAATAAGCCAGGCTGACTATTTATTTTATCTTTCATCTGGGCACTCAGCTTCCACTCCAAATACAAAGTCTCCTTTGCCAGGTAATACTTGTATTGTGGAATTAATTTTTGCAGATGGGAAAATAAAGAAAAAGCTATTATAAACTTGAAAGCATATCAAGTCCTTCTCAGTAGAGGCACATGCAAAAGATCTTCAGTGAAATACCCCAAAGACTAAGTAAGATTTTAAATGTCACTGCTTGTTGGAGATGGGGTACGTGGAATCATGCAGAGTGTGATTCATAGTGCCTTGATTCTTGGGGCAGGGAAATGAAATGCATTTTCCTTAATACTTAAATCTTGGGCTAGATACACAGAAGTGTTGAGACCCCCCTGCCCCACAAAGTAATTGCACCAAATCTAGGATGCCAAACCACTTAGCATCTTCCACAGGCAGAAGGTTATCCCCTTTCTCCTGAATATTACTTCCATCACCGTGAATAATCACAATTTTAAAAAGTATAGGTTATTCTAGAGATCATTTGCCAGGTGCCGGGAAGCATGGTGAAGGGTCCTGTTCCTCACTGCTAATGGGAGCATCCCTCAGGTCATCATTTGGTGAAGTTTTTCTGTCTAGGAGAGACTGTGTCCCCAGACTTTCAGGTTTAATATTGTATCTCCCCACAGATATTTTTCCTAAGAAAATAAAGGTAACGTCTGGCTATGTTTTAATAGAGAATATATGTCTTTGTTTCTCCCTTTTTTTCCCCTTTAAAGTCAATGTAACATTTATATTAACTGGAATTTAATCACAGAATTTTTTTATGTGTGGATCAATAGTTTTGAAAATATTCATTTGAATAATGTCACTAAAGTGTTCTCTAGCAATCTTTGAAACTATTTTATAGATTATTGCACATGTAAAAATAAGCAAAGGGACACCTAGGTGGCTTGGTTAGTTAAGCATCTGCCTTCAGCTCAGGTCATGGTCTCAGGGTCCTGGGATCGAGCCCCACGGTCTGGCTGCCTGCTCGGGGTGGAGGGGGGTGCTTCTCCCTCTCCCTCTGCTGCTCCCCTGCTTGTGCTCTCCCTCTCTCAAATAAATAAATAAAATCTTAAAAAATAGAAATAAATAAAAATAGCAAAATCTGATGGAAGTTACACATATAGTATTCTAAACATTTTTTGATATCAAGAAATTTTGGTATCAAGATTATTACTTATTTACATCTGCATCTTGGAACCTAGAAATGAAAGGTATCTATGAATGTTCTTTGAAATCACGTTTAATTTTTTAAGGATTATGTCTCAAGGAAAAAGTCTGATTTGTGATTTAGCTGGGAACACCATTTCCTTAGCCATAACTGCTGGCTAAGTTTGATGCAGTGATGCCCATCCAGGTTTTCCCACACTGAAATGTGATGAAAGATTGATTCACGATGCCTGGTCCACCATTTGCAAGTGCCCATCTCAAGGGACAGAAAAGGTTCACTTCCCCTTTCTGAGAAAGCATTGCACCCTGTATTTCCATTTGGTAGTACTCATCACACCTATATGATCGTTTGCTTGTATAAAGGGTGGTCGTCCTCTGGTCTGTAATCCCCATGGAGTTGGGTTTGTCTATTTTTTTTTTTTTGGTGGGCAGCAAAGCAAGGTTTATTGAGTGATAGCAAAGTGATAGTACAAAGCTCCCAAGAAGGGAGGGGACCTGAAAAAGTGGTCCTGGGTTTGTCTAATTTTTCCACAGCAGCCTGCTGTTTCCATCTTTTACTCATTCAGCAAGTGTTTATGGGGTGTCTGTGATGTGCCAGGTGTGATTCCAGATGAGAGAGATTTAGCAGTGAACAAAACAGACAAAAACCCCTGCCCTCCTCAAATTGCTGTTCTGAGAGTTATTCTTGATATTTTAATAATTTCCACATTTCATAGCTATTTTTGGATCTTTATTTTCCCACATAAATTTTAAGATAAAAAAATCCAGCTGAAATTTTAAATATGATAACATTGAATTTATAAATTAATTTAGGGGGAACCAGTATTTTTATACTATGTTATCTCATTGATTTCTTTTGGTATTTCCTGATCCTTTACTCAGATCTTACTTTATGCCTTAGCATATATTCATTCATTATTATGCATTTCAATATATGCTTATTTCATTTCTATCATTTTACTATAAACAAATTTTACTGCTTTGTTATAATTTATTCATTTACTCAATAAGTGTGTTGAGCTCTCATTAATTACCATATTTTATCTGATGCTTATGCTGCATTAATAGATGAGGCTACCATCTCAAGTAAGGGTGTATGTTTTTCTCTTCACCGAAAATCATTACATTGCTAGTTTTTGTTTTTGTTTTTGTTTTCAACATTGGCTAGGTATTCTATTTTCTGTTGAACAGTCATAGTGGAGTACACAGGCTTGTCTTATTCCCCTCTTAAAGGAAATGAGTGAATAATTTATCCATTAAGTATATTATTTTCTGTAGGTGTTTGAGACACAACTTTTGCCAGGTTGAGGAAGTTATATTTTATTCCTAATGTGCTAAGGGCTTTTCAAAATTATAGATAGATATTGAACATTATCAAATGCTTTTTCTGAATCTACCAAGATAAGTATATGACTTTTCCCCCTAAGTCTGGTAAGTTACACTGATAGGTTACTTATTATTTAACTATTTATTATTGAACTACTTGATCATAATTTATTTATTTCATGCACTGTTGGATTTGAACAGACAATATTTTATTTCTATTTGCATGTGTAAGCTAAATAGACCTACGTTTTTTTGTGCCTATCTGTTTTTATCTGTTTTGAAATTAAGATTTTATGATTCTCATGCAATAAGCTCATTAAAATTTTTGCAAATTTTTACAATACAATATGTTGTTCAACCAGGTTTCCAATTGACAAGTTGTTCAGATGACCTATTTTTTGCCTTTACAAATAAAAATTTATTTTATATACTCCTTGGAAATTCATATCAGTGATTATTGAGGAATAATTTCTTGGCAATAAAAACACTGGGATAGAATTATTTAAATTTCAAATATTTTATAAATGTGACCAAAATAGTTTCCAAAAAGGTTCACACTCCCACCAACATATTTTGAGAGTTCTTCCTTCTCAACTGTGTCCAAGCACAATTACCAAAAAGGTACTTACTTTTTGCAATATATTTGTCAAGGATGGACTATGGAGCCAGCCCTGGCTGAGTGAGAATCATAGCTCCTAAACTTGCTCACTCACCTCCTGGCATTGTTGGGAGAGTCAATGAGTTAATAATGGAGAATGGGGAGTGCTTGACACATAATATTTGTTGTACATTTGCTAATATTTTTACAGCCTGAAATATCATCATTTTGACTAACATTTATTTTATTTTTCAATGAGATTAAGAATTTATTTTTGACCTGTGTTATTTTTCTATAGTCTATTCAGATAGCTCTTTCTACTGAGTTATTTGTTTCATCATGAGATGTAGGCACTTCCTATAAATTAAGAAATTCAGTGCTTGCTACTCATTTAGACTATGAATTGACATTTAAATGAGATCATCATATACCTTTTTAATTCAGTAACTTTAAAGATTCATAAAATTAAATGTATCAATTATACTCATAGCTTTTGCCTTTTTTATGTTTATACATTGTAATTTTAAAAAAATAAACTTTTTTTCTTAAACTGTTAAAGCTTTATATTTTACTTTTAAACTCTTGATCAAACTGGAATTTTGTTTGACTAAGTAATAAGGTAGAAGTCTAGCTTTATTTTTTCTAAATAACAGTAATCCCAAACTAATTAATTTATGAAACATAATTCCCCCTTACGCAAAATGACACAGCATCATCATCTGAATTTCTGCATTTCTTTGGGTTTGTGTGCTCTGTATCATCCAATAAACTCTTTGTTTCTTCTTCATCCTAATGGTGTTAATCTTTGTAGTTTTATACTAAATTAATCTGGGGAAGTGCTGGCCAACCATTGTTACTCCATATTATCAAGTATTTCCAGATGAGGGTTAGTATCATTTTGCCAATCTCCTCTCTAATATGTTTGCATTTGAAAGGGATTTGCATAATGTATTTAAACATTGTTTCACATTTTATGCTCACAAACTAATGGCTGGTTTGACAGTGAAATATAAATATCACTGGTTTGCAAAAGTTTTAGAGGTATTGATTGTTCTATGAGGGCACATCCAGGTTTATACTTTGTGCATAATGGGCATGACCATGGCACCAGGACAAGGAACTTGAACAGAGGTTAAAGGATCCCTGTGTTTACAACGCTTTTTCATAGTAATTTCCAGCTCACAGTTGGCCCCTTTCCTCATAACATTAGCTCACACCTTCACCTAATTTGATGGACTGTCCTGAGATGCCTCATTAGCACAACAGGATGTTGGGCAAACATCTCCAAACAATAGCAGACTGTCCATAGCTGAAAAAATTTGGCCCTCGTGCCATTTTGTTCACAAACATAATTTCATTTTGCAAGTCTCAGATTCACTTGTTCAAGTTATCTGGTGGAATTAAAGGTATCACTAACATTATCACTAAATTTCTTCATTCCTGACCTTGAAAAGAATTTCAGACCTGCTACTTCTTAATTAGACATCCTTTCCATGCAATCCACTCACAGTTCTGGTGACTTGACTGTGGTAGTTCTGTTTCTCTCTGTCTCCTTGGCTAAGAAATTGGCAGTGCTTCCCTCCATTCTTCCACTGTCCCTGCACTGGCCTCTGCCCCTAGTCCACCAGCTCACATCAACTCTACACTAACATTAAGAGTTATCTTCTCCTGCCCTGCACTAATCATCACTGCCTTTGGAAGGGCCCTAGGGGGCTCCTGATAGATTAAATTGAAACCTCTGATGATAAGACCCTGAACAATTTTGTGGTTTGCTTTAGTCAACTGGTCCCGTCTCTTCCTCCATTCCACTGTTTCTGCTAAACAAAATCACTTATACATATTAACCTTTATTCCTATTATAAAGGAATTCTCTCTATCCACCCTTGTCCTCTCCAAATCTCTCTTTGAGCAGCGTTTCACTCTTGAAATATTTCCTACTTCCACTTTGCCTTGCTGTCCATTTCTGCAAATTCTCTGAGTGCACCTATTTGTTCTAACTTTTTCATTTATTTGTTAAATATTATTTGACAATATTGGATCCCAGGGAAAAAACTGTCTTTAGGCAATCAGAACACAAAGGGATATTAAAAATATTAACTAATTGTGGGGCGCCTGGGTGGCTCAGTCGGTTGAGCATCTGCCTTTAGTTCAGGTCATGATCCAGGGTCCTGGGATCAAGCCCTGTGTCAGGCTCCCTGCTCAGCAATAAGTTTGCTTGTCCCTTTCTCTCTGCCCCTTCCCCTGCTCGTGCTCTCTCTCCCTCTCTCTCTGTCTCTCAAATAAATAAAAAAATCTCTAAAAAAATATATTAGCCAATCGTAATGAGCATTGAGCAATGTATAGAATTGCTGAATCACCATAATGTACACCTGAAACTAATATAATATTATATGTCACCTATACTCCAATAATAAAATTAAAAAAAAATTAACCTAGCAAGTTGCATCTCTTTCCCATCTTCTGCAAAAGGAAACGGTACTACCTACCTCATATTGATATTTGAGGATTATAGCAGTTACATATACAAGGTATTTAGAACATATCGACCTAGCTCTGTCTTTTCTCTATCTACTTTTTCAGAGTTCATTCATTTTGTTAGTTGTTGCCACCATCACTTCTCCAAAACCTAGCCCAGATCTTTGCAGAGAATATGCACTCAATTAACATTTGGCAGGTGATATTTACTCATGAATGAACAGTAATGTGTCCATGTGAGTCCTATGGCAGTGTTCCTTATGTATAGAGACTTTGGTAAGTGTATATAATACAATTTAATATTTTGTATTAAGATATATCTTTAAAAATGCCTATTGCTACATATTAAAACTTTTTGACTATGTCAGCTGTTCAAACTAGTTGGTTTAAAGCTCTAATGATAATGAATACATGTCTCCATTAATACGACAATTAAAGTTTTTAAAAACAAGGTATTTCTTTCACTTCTATTACATCTTGCTTTTAATATACATATCCCTGAAATTTTTAGAAATATTATCATTTGATAAATATAAGTTTATCCATTGTGTTCAAACCTTAAGTTAATCTCATAACAGGGCATTTACAGTTATATTCATTATTTGATTAATTCTTCAAAAGGATAATTGTATAGACTTAATTTCAAAATACTTGGGTTTTTTTGAGATATTATTTATATATAACACTGAGTAGGTTTAAGGTGTATAATGTGTCAATACGATACCCTTTCATATTACAAAATGATTACCACCATAGGTTAGCTAACAACACTATCTCATCACATAATTCTTATTTTTTTGTCTGTGTGTGGTAAGGACATTTAAGATCTACTCTTTTAGCAACTTTCATTTATATACTTGTAATTAGTAAGTATTATTAATTATAACTACCATGCTGTACATTAGATCCTCAGAACTTATTTGTCTTAAAACTGGAACTTTGTATCTTTTGCAAAGATTTCCTCATCCCCCATATCCCCAGCCCCTGGCAACCACCAGTCGACACTCTCTAGCTATGAGTTGGGATAAAGAAGCTATAGATAGAGATATGGATGAATATTTTTCAACTATGAAAAAGAAGGAAGTCCTACCATTTGCAACAACATGAATGAATGTTTAGGGCATTATGTGAAGTAAAATATTTCTAAGTTAAACATTTTAAATCATTTCAAATATAAAGACAGAGACTTTCCTCTGTGTGTTTTTTTAATATGGCTACTTTATCCTTTCGTTGAAGAATAAAGAAGATGTGGTGTGTGTATATATATATATATATATATATATATATATATATATATACTCAGCCATCAAAAAGAATGAAATCTTGCCATTTGCAATGATGTGGATGAAACTAGAGGGTATTATGCTAAATAAAATAAGTCTGTCACAGAAAGACAAATACCATTATGATTTCACTCATATGTGGAATTTAAGAAACAAAACAGATAAACATAGGGGAAGGGAAGAAAAACATACAATAAGATAAAAACAGAGAGGGAGGCAAACCATAAGAAATTCTTACCTATAGGAATCAAACTGAGGGTTGCTGGAGGGGAGGTGGGTGAGGGGATGCGGTAACTGGGTGATGGACATGAAGGAGGGCACATGATGGAATGAATACCAGGTGTTATATGCAACTGATGAATCACTAAATTCTACCCCTGAAACTAATATGTATATATTATATATATGGCTACTTCTATCAAGAATTTGAGGCTGCTTACATATTTTTTTTGCAAATTAAGGCAATCTTCCAGATAATTATAAAATAAAATTAAAGCAAAATTGTCAAGCATATAAAAAATGAATTTTATACCACCTAACTAGAGACTTTTGTAAGTACATTCAGTGAAAAAAGATGGCTTCATGTAGCTTGTCAATGGCAGAAATGTGACATTTCTGAAAAACATGAACAGCAGGTACTTTCTTGGAACTCCTGTCCCCCTGGAGAGCCCGCTCTGGTAGAATCACAATGGGAAAGGATTCCTCTGTTTTGTTTCTTTAGGTTTGTGGTATATTTGTTGTTTTTTAAAATACTTTTTATGCAAGAAAATTATGTTGGTCATTTTTTAGATTGAATTTACTCTTACAATGAAGACGTCTCTTAAAGCACCAGAAATAGCTCACCCCCTTCTGAAAGTTCAAGACAGTGTCCTTTTATGATGAACGGTAAATATTCAGATAAATTATGTAATAATGACTTCTTGGATGAGCCAATCTATAAGTTATGTTATGTTCTTTTAGAAGTCATAAGTATCTCCAAATTGCAAAATAAAACATCATTTGAAAACACACTTACATGATTGTATTTTGGATGGACATTTATTTATTTATTTTTAAGATTATTTATTTATTTATTTGAGAGCAAGAGCACACAAGCAGGGGGAGGGGCAGAGGAAGAAGCAGACGCCCCACCAAGCATATTGCCCCAAACAGAGCTCGATCCCAGGACCCTGGGATCCTGACCTGAGCCAGAGGCAGACACTTAACTGACTGAGCCACCCAGGCGCCCCTGGACATTTTTTTTTTTTTTTAATCAAGCAATGCATTTCAACAGTTGAAAACATAAGAAGACCCTGGGCTTCTTCCCAGATGTTGGTCTTCTTTCACTGTATTACATAATCTTCTAGATATTTTGAAGACAATCAATTCCAAAAGGCAGCCATTAGCTGACCTTCACATTGCTTAAAGTATACTTAATTTTAGGCAGTACTGGGGTCACACTTTATCTAACAATTGACGTAAATGATCGTCAAGTCTTCAGGGGTGCTTCTCACAATTGACAATGAATAAAATCACCTGAAAATCACCTGGGGGCTTAGTAAAAAGAAATAAGAGGAAAACAAAGAAAAACAAAAACAAATGCAATCTAACTTGTTCCATAGCCAAGATTCTGATCTTATAATTAGGGGATGGGTCAGTGTATACTTCCAACATGTACTTTAGATCATTCCAATACAGTTGGTCTCGGAGCCACAGATTTTCAGAAACATGCGTTTAAATATTTAAGAAAATTTCTTTTCAATTTCACCATCAATCTTTATCACAAACAAGCATATATGCTTTATGATCATTTGCACACATTTCACTTAATTGATGCCTTAATATTGAGTATAGAAAGCTTTTTTAAAACCATGTGACATACTCCATGATGCCAGGGATTCTTTTGAAAGATCCTGCTCTTCTTTCTGGTACTCTCTACTCCATATTTTAAAAAAATTTCCTTAATAATTGATGGCAACTGTTTTAATAGCTGTTTTCAGTGATAGTTTCATCAGTGTTCCATATATTTTAAACATAAAATTAAAATTCAATTAATACACAGATGGATCATGAAAATGTACCATGAATAAAGGGTCATGATTAATCAAATATTGAGGTTTACTTGAGGTACAATTTTTTAAAAAGGAGAAAAGTCTCAATCTATATAGTTTTAAAAAAAATCAGTGTTTAAACTTGAAGTAGCTATGAAGTAAACAGATGCTCTTCTGTGTGTATCTTTTTCTTTCTAAGTGGCCAGCCACCTTCTGCACATTCTCTTCCATGCCTGCGTCCGTCCGTGGGCAGTGGAAATAAGAATCTGCCCCAGCTGCTCATCCGCCCTTCTCGGAGGGGAAATGAAAGGTCAGAGCAGTGATTTGCCGACTACTCACAGGGCCGGTGCATTTGGTGGCTCTCAGCTAATCTTAGCACCAGAGATTTCCAGTCAGGAGAAAGTTCATTTCTAAAAGAAGGCATAGTCCTTGGAGACTGGCCAACCTTGTAAAAAATAATGCCATTGTTCTTAGTGTTCTTTCTTTATAAGAAAATCTAGTCCATGGATCGCTGGAGCAACTTTAGAGCGATTAGTGTTTATTATGTATGATTTCCAAGCTTTGAAGCCGTGAGTGTAAAGGAGGGTAAAATAATATAATGACAAATAGTCCGGAGGAATGGATGCATGGTACATAAACACACACACACACACACACACAGTGAGCTAAAAAACCAAAGTAGCGTTTTCATTGACTGAATATGAAGTATGTGTGGATTATGTTGTACACGTTACTTAAATTAACCTCAAAACAGTCCCATGAGATTTGTGTAATTACTCCATTTCATTGATCAGAAGACTGAAACGTAAGTAGATGGAGTAACTTGCAGCTGTTTATGTTTTGCATACTTTTCTCCGTGATGGAAATAATACCATCATCCCCATGTTACAAGCAATACAACTGCCGCTCAGGGAAGCAGGGTGATGTGTTTAAGGTCACTTTGTGGGAGGGAAGGCCAGGAGGCCACCCCAGGGCTCGTCAAACCCACCATCCGAATCTGTGCTTGCTGACTTCTATGCTGGGCTGGGCTTTGTGGAGATGAAGGAAAGGGGCCACTGAACACCCCCAATACGTGCCTGTAGTCTTGCTCCCTGGTGGCTGGGTGTGGTTCATGTGGATGCCCCATGCCTGTTTTGCTGTAGAGGCTGGTATCTTACCATGGAATGAAATGTTTTCCTATTATTAACTGATTATGGAGCCTATGATTAAAGAAAAGATCCCCTCTGGTAGAAGTCCCAATGTAAACTGACCAGCTTGGAAAAGGACGGCACCTTATAAATTTCCAGCTTCAGGGCAATAAGTTTCTTGACTCAGATAGAACAGTTGAATAGTTGAGAAAGGGCATGGCCAGCCACATATTGCTTGTGAAGAGGAAGGCGGATAATTAATTCAGATTTTTGTTGGCTGGCATTTTGAAAGCCCGGTAGTAATCTTTGTGTACTCTTAAAGAGTGTGATTGTAAACTTGGTTTTAATTATATGTGTTAATATGGTGGTTAAAAAAAAGAGTCTGCTAAATTATTTATAAATGGTAAATTACAGGGCACCATGCTGGCTGACTGATTGGTGTGTTCCTGCCAGAGACAGCAGGTCATTAGTGAGAAGCAGGCTTCAAAACCATCAACCTTGGTCTTCTGCACAGGTTAGTGCTTCTTCTACGATGCCTGTATCTGTATCCAGCTGTAGGATACAGACACCGCTCCACGTGTTTCTGTGGGATCTGGGTTTGGGAGTGACTTTGGCTAATGAGGGTGGTTATTTTTTTATTCATTGAACCTAAAAATGTTTTCTGGTTTTTTTTGTTTTGTTTTTTAATGATAAACACTCACTAGAGGCTGAATATGTGAAGCTGAAGATACAGACTGTCCAGTGAAGTGTTCAATCCTGTCAGGAAATGAGTGATCAAAGTTAGCATAGTGAGTTTAGCTGCCATCAGGAAAAACAGCAGCTATAAGGAGACACTCAAAAAGGAAAAAAAGGAGGGGGCAATCCTTTGAACTCCACTAAAAGATCTATTTTATTTTTATTCTACCTCTGTAACGTTAGTCAAGCGTACTGTTTACACTACAGAGCTGGGGCCCGATAAACACGCATTTGTGTGGAATTTATATAAATTCATATTTGCTTACGTGTTTTTCATCTTCAAAAGCACAGGATACATGCAGAGTAAAATTAAAACAAATCCCCATCTTTTTTTTTTGCATAATAATTGTGTCTCAAGTGAAAATTCAGTGAATGTTGGGTCGAAACCAGTATCTTTTGCCTCCGTAGTGAATTATTGGGGAGGTGGAAAGGAATACTTGGCACACAGTGAGGCATGTCTATGCCACGTCCCCAGTTTTTATTCCTGAGCTTTCAATAGATGCATTTGGCTGCAAGAACAGAAGCACCACTTAAGTGGTTGAAGGAGACATTTGTTCTGTCTCGAGCCAAGAAGCCCAGAGTTGGTGCAAGATCAGTGGTGTTTCAGAGACCCAAGTTCTGCCTCTCATGTGGACACAGTATGTCAGAGGGCACTCAGTTTCTTCTTGTAGACCTCCCCTCGGCATGAAGACTCTTTTTCAAGTATTTCCCAACAGACCAATTCCATCCATTTCTGGAGGTGGGAGGTCAGATTCTCCTGAGGCACGTGGAAAGGAAAAGGGATGGATACATGGAAAAAAAAAAATCAGAGTTCTCTCAGGAAGGAAAAAGAGTTTAAGTAACCAAAAGTGTGTGCTGCCAAGTGTTAGAAATATGGGATTATATCTTGGTTTGAGTTGGTCGTTAGAAAATGTAAGCAGTTCTGGGCTACAATGGACGTGAAGGAAGATATGAGCAAGTTTACTTTGCTGGGACTGGAAGCTACTGTTTGGTGTATGGTGTGCAGGGCTCAGCTGGAGATTCTTGCTGCTCTTCTGATTACTCTGACTGGGGACGGTGGCCCTATACACTTCCGATGTAAAATGTTTGACTTCCCTACTAGCGTTGCCCTCTCAATTTGTGATGACTAATTCTTATTAAACTTCCCAAATACGTGTACTGCTCAAGTAATTTGCCCTTTTGGATTTCTATGCTAGATTTTGTACATTGTTAAGACTTTCTGTGAACTACATACCCATCCACGTCTTTGCTGGAATAAAGAGATTATGCAGGCATATAGCACAATAGAAACTCACTTTAGTGTTTTTAACTACGTAATTTCTTGATTCTATTTCTTTAGAATTTACTTCAGTTTGGGCTCCGCAGACTTGCAATCTGCCATATTGTTTCCCCCAGTGTCAATGGAGTTCTGATTTCGTTCAGCACTGCTTCTTCTTGCCAGAAGCCACGCTTCTTGTCCTCAATGAATTCTACAATATCCTTATTTCCTGTGGGAAATGAGTAGATGTCCAGCGACAAGGTCAAGAAAGAGAAAAATGTTCTGGAAAAGCTCAAGTTTTTTTTTTAAATATTTTATTTATTTATTTGAGAGAGAGAGAGAGATAGAGAGAGCATGAGCGAGGTCAGGGAGAGGGAGACGCAGACTCCCCACTGAGCAGGGAGCCTGATGCCAGGCTCGATCCCAGGACCCTGAGATCATGACCTGAGCTGAAGGCAGACGCTTAACCAACTGAGCCACCAAGGCACCCCATCTCATGTTTTAACTATTAAATTTACACATACAGAATCACAGAATTTATTGACTAAGAGGGAAAAATCACATATTACCTGACCCTATATTTATACAACTACTTTTGAGATTATTGAACTAATGGAGCATCTTCAACAAATATTTTCTCCTATTTTTCCTCTCCTCCCCACCCTAAACTTCTGTTTCTTTTCTTTTTTTTTTCTTTTGTTTGTTTTGTTTTGTTCATCTTGGGTGGTAGCGGGTGCTTCTATTTTCCTATAGGCTCATCATTGATTACTCAGCCAATTTCCAGCTGGAGACTAAAGGCAAAAAGACATTTATTTGATAGAATTTTCCTTTACATTTGTAGAAATATTCATGGATTTACAGGTGCTCATATCTGTACTAATTCTGACTACAAATTGTTAACCAAGTTTTCCAAATGCACACATGAAAATCTGTCTCATTCTTAGTCCGACTTTCTCAAATTTATGCAGAATGTCACTTTCCTCTGCCATATTTTTTTAAATTTAATTTTATTTTATTTTATTAGGTTATGTTAGTCACCATACAGTACATCATTAGTTTTTGATGTAGTGTTCCATGATTCATTGTTTTCATATAACACCCAGTGCTCCATGCAATACTTGCCCTCCTTAATACCCATCACCGGGTTAACCTATCCCCCCATCCTCCTCCCCTCTAAAACCCTCAGTTTGTTTCTCAGAGTCCATAGTCTCTCATGGTTCATCTCCTCCTCTGATTTCCCCCCTTCATTTTTCCCTTCCTTCTCCTAATGTCCTACATGCTATTCCTTATGTTCCACAAATAAGTGAAACCATATGCTAATTGACTTTCTCTGCTTGACTTATTTCACTTAGCATCATCTCCTCCAGTCCCATCCATGTTGATGTAAAAGTTGGGTATTCATCCTTTCTGATGGCTGAGTAATATCCCATTGTATATATGGACCACATCTTCTTTATCCATTCGTCTGTTGAAGGGCATCTCGGCTCTTTCCACAGTTTGGCTATTTCCTCTGCCATCTTGAGAAGGAGCTCTGACTCCTGTCTCTGATAAAGCAAAGCCTCTTGTCCTGGTGTATGAATGACTTCAGTGGCTGGGTTTCTTCCTCACTGGCCTGGTGAGTTTTGCTGCTGCCCTTCCCCATCTAGGAGATGGTCTGCCCAACCCAGATCCAGAAATACAGAGAGGGGGTTCTGATGGCTCCCTTTGCAGGGACTCTCCATGTTCATAGCATTTCATCCTTAGGCTCAACATTTGCTGAACAATGACTTTAAGAAAATTACTCATCTCCCTTTGGGTTTTAGAAAAACCCATCCCCCGATTTCAGCTCCTAGGAGGATAAGGGACTTCTCGTTTGCTACTCTGAACTATAGAACTTCAGAACCTCACGTGTCTCCATGGAAAATGACCTGGTTCCTTGCTTTTCACTGGAGTTTGAATTCTCTGAAGTCTGTCTTAAAATAGCTGCACTGTGTGCTGCATCCACTAAAGTGAAATATTATTCCAACTGCTGGCTGCTAAATGTTCTAGGAGCATGATGTAAATGTTCTTCCTGGAAACAACCAATCCATTTCTGCAAGACCTTAAATTACACTTGTTATCCCTTCTCCTTGCTCATTTGATAATGCATCTTTTCTCACTTTCTTCTCCTCATTAATATTTTCCTCTCCCATTATTTGTCATTATGGTCTATGGCCGGTGTTTAACTCTCTAAGGCTATTTATACCATTTGCATGAATAATGCTACATAAAATAAAATAGTACCACAGCAGAGATTAAGGACACTCACTTTATAATATCTGATTAATTGTGCTTACTCTTTCCATAATAAATTAATACAAAATGTGCTTCATCATATGTTATGGAGATATGTAATGCATTAAAAATATTCTATGTTCTGCTTTAATCAGCATTTCATACCAAATTCCATTATCATCTATAAAATACTTTTAAGCTGTTCATAGGCAATCCAGACAAACATAATACTTACTTCCAGGGAAACCATTTAATATTTTAATCTTAAATATTATATCTATATGGCAGTAAATAAAAATTAGTAGGATGTAGTGTCTTTCTAATTATTTTGATCACTGCTAGGCCAACAATTTTTACATAAATCAAAGCATACCATTAATTAGAAAAAGTTATAAAATATTCAATAAAGAGACAAGACTTAAGAAGTTTTAAGATTTCATCTCAACTCTCAGCTCACTCAGCATGTGAATGCCAAAAGTTACTTCACATCTAAGCATCTCAGTGATATCATTGGTAGAATGGGAATAACCTGATCATCTCTCCTACCCTCATCACAAAGCTGTTGTAAGCATCAACAGTGACTTTCAGAGTACTCTGTTCATATTAAAACACCATGCCCATGCAAGGTGTAATGACGACTGATCCCAAGAGTCTGAAAAAAATGCGTGTTCATGAGTGTTTCCCTCCTTTCCCCACAACTGTAGGAACCTCATGCTGCTCTCTGCAAAACAGCTAAACAACTAGGTCCCTTTACAGTGTAGTTAGTAAAGGTCCAGGTCTGTGGGTTTGTTTTCTGGGCCACTTTCCTCCCTTTCTGAGATCCCTGCGCTCTTGCGGCAGCCAGCAGGTGGTCCTGTACACTGCAAATATTTGCCTACTTGTTCTGATTTGTGCTGGTTCCTAGAGGTCCTTTGTCCCCCTGATTTTCCAAGGTGTCCATGGTACCAGCTGAGTAGCCCCTGGAAACTCTGCCGCGAGTTGGGACTCCCTCTCTGCCTAGGCAGCCTCAGCTGCTTCCTCCCCAGTCCACCAGGACCTCAGTAGTAAAATGGAAAACAAACACCCTGAGTCATGAAGAGTTTAATTCTGTTGCTACTACATATAGGTGTAGGTAATAATCTTTTGATACCCATACTTTTACACATTGTAAAACTATTATAACCTTCATGGAATTAATTTGGTTGTTCACATTAACTAATGATTTCAAGCAATCATACTTGATCGCTGGAAATAGCCAGTGTCTCATGGGCTCCCCAGAGTTCAGCGTATTTGCTGTGTTTATACTGCTGGTCACGAATCTCAACATAAGGGAAGGCTTTATTCTTACCACTTGTACTCATCAGGAAAAGCTATGCTTATACAATGGAAGCAAAGAGCACACTGCCCAGTCTCTTTCTCCAGAGCCCCTGATTGCTCATTCAGGCAATCTAGGTTATAATGGGGGAGGGGTCGGGGGAGGTGCTCAGCAAGAGCTATTCTCCAGTTGGTCATTTTCAGGGCCCAGTGTGATGGAAACCCCATCACCCAGAGCTTCACCAGGGGCTCTGGAGGAGGAAGGAGAGGCCAGAGAATCATGTAGGACCTTTTTTTTTTTTTTTGCTCAGACAAGAATGGCCAACATCACTTCCACTTACTCTTCTTGGCAAGAATTAACCATGTGTGCCTGTCCCACTGCAAAGGAACTGGTTGTCTTCTGTCTGCCCAGTAAGAAAGGAAAACTGGATGAAGCCAATATTGGTGATGCTTACCCCTTCTCTTCTCATCAAATCCCACCCCTTGAAGAGGGGCTAGGATGGGGCCCTGGGATCCTAGGATGTGCTGACTCAGAACAACCTTATACCAGTGGATGGTTACTAGTTGGTCTCCCCATCTTTCCCCCACATACTGTACCTACATGCAGGCCTTCCATGGAGGAGGAGGGATGAGGGCTGACAGACCAGCCAGCAGTGCTCTATTCCTTTGCATGTGGTCTGTGCCCACATCAGGGGCCTCATCCAGGGGATCACAGAAGACAGTGGGTTGTCACTTAATCAACCAGTTTGTGAAGGCCACAAAGACCATTTCTTCCACTTTTGTTTCTGGGAACAAATGCTTTTTTGTTTGTTTTTTTACAAATGCTTTTTGCAGGAAGGCTGCCGAATAGAGTTGACCCGACTTTCTCCTGGAAACCCTAGAAAGGGTTTTGAGTAACAAGCAGACCAGTGAAAGAAGAATCGCCTACATGTACTTTCCCGATCTTCAGGGCCATGGGGGTTTTGGTTGGCAACCCAACCATCTTGGGCCCCCAGATGGCCATGTAGTTTCCCACACACCCATCTTGACGCCTGAGCTCGAGTGGTAGGGCAACCATAGTTATAATACATTCCTCATATCTGAAAATGAAGCCCATTTTAACTTGGAAAGTGTATTAACCAAAGAATTCAAAATAAGCAGGAATTTCAGGCAGGACTGTTTATATTTTAGCCTAAGGACCCAAGCCAAACTTAATGCATCGTACTTATGGCATTATGTAGACATCTCCTTTAAAAAATCAAAAAATAACAAGACTATAATTTGCTTGAAAATGCAGCAAGATCTTAGGCCCACAGACAGGCTGAATTGAGGGATGATCCCTTGCTCGTATATGAGTAGCTCCTACTTTCCTCTAAGCGTGCACTCTGCAGGGGCTCTCACACATGAGAACCTTTTTTTTTTTGCCCCCCCCCCAAGAAGTGATTTTTCTCAATTTTGAAACTTCATAAGGTTCTGACTCTTGAAGTGAACAAAAATTTTTCTTTTAGCGTTTGTAGTTTAGCTGGATGAAAAGGAACAGGAAAATACAAGGAGATTCACAGTCATGGGTATTAGTATTATACTGCCCCTGATAAGATGCTTTCAGAACATGTTCTCTCATTAACCATTTCTAAACGCCTGCTGAGAACACATTTAACTGTCTCACTCTTCCCTATATTTCATGTACAAGTGGAAAAACCCAGAACTACTGGATTCTTTCACCCAAGTACAAAATAGGTTTCTTTTTAATTCTAAATCTTTATTCATTACTGAGCAGGGATTGGCAGCAAAAAGTTTAATTCTGAGTGTGAATTATGCCTGTAGTATAGCAGAGAGCCACAGGCCAAAGAAGGAGGGACACCACAAAAACAAGGGTGGCACACGGTAGGTTAGCACTGTAGGAATTCGTGACTTGAATCTTACAGATTTTTTTTCATTCTTATTTGTCTTCAAGTTTTCGTTTCATTTTTTTTTAAGATTTTTTTTATTTATTTGTGAGAGAGAGCATTGTGCAAGTTGGGGGGAAGGGCAGCGGGAGAGAAAGAATCTCAAGCAGACTCCCTGCTGAGTGGGGAGCCCTATGTGGAGCTCAGTTTCACAACCCTGAGAACATGACCAGAGCCAAAATTGAGAGTCAGAGGCTCAATGGTCTGAGCCACCAAGGCGCCCTGGCTTCAGCTTTTAAAAAAATAATGCATTTAATGTTCTTTTTAAATTGAAACTTTTAATGGACACATAGAATAGTAAACATTGTAAAGAATAGGAAGACACCTTAACAGGAGCATTTTAAAGCATTTATATTTTTTCAGAAGAAAATCCCGTGTAACTAACTGGGATCTGAGAGAACTAAAATGTTGGAGCTTTAACAGCAAGTCAAGCTTATGTGGTCCTTATTGACACACAGATGCAAGAATGTGGGATGTGTGGGGACAGCCTGCTTGTAAGCCACAGACTGATGTTTTAGAGAAGACATTTCTCAGGCTCATACAAATACCTGTTTTAACTCAATATGAATTTAAAAAATAATGTTACAGATAAGCACAATATTATCTGTAGAAATACTTTTATTTTGACAATTTGTTTTATTAAGATTTCAAACCATTTTCCACCATTTCCAGAAAGGAATTTAAACTTGTTTTGCTCAGTCAAGCCTGCTCCGGCACGTAGCCTCCTAGCCCAGCACTGTCACCATGGGAACTTGCTCTGCATTGTTCTGCTGACTTGAGCTCCCTGAGGGGATGCATCTGGGCCAGATGAGGGCCGGGGCCGGGGGTGGGGGGGTGGGGGGGGCGGGAAACCGGCCTGCTGAGCCCTGACTGTTGACAACAGGCACAACTGCAGTCTGAGCAACTGCTGATGAAGGACTATTCAGGTCCTTGAGGTGCTCTTTTGGCTCTCAGCATCAAAAAAACTGTGGTTTCCTGCAAATGCTTGCTTTTGATGACAGCTGAACTAGCAGTGCTTTCATGGAATGGGTGGATGGGGAACTGTGATTAACAGCATATTAAACAGCTGAAACCCTCTTTTATAGTTTCTTTTTGTTAATTTAATTACTTTCTAAATTAACTACATTTCTAAATTAACATTATTTTCAAACATTCAACCATCGCTTACAGAGTTCTTACTCTATATGCTGGGCACTGTTGAGTGCTTTGCATATGTTAGTTTATCTGTGTCTTGCAACAACTATGAGGTCAATTGTGATACCATTCCCATTTTACTCATGACAAAACTGAGGCACAGAGAAATCAAGGTTGTTGCCTAAGTCGTGTTACCAGTGAGACATGAAGCCAGGATTCAAGCCAAAGTCTGGCTCCAGATCTATGCTCACAACCAAAATACCACACTTAGTGCAGGTCTTATAACTCACTAGGCTTGGTCTGAGTGGATGCCTGGAAACAGACTGAGTGGAACCTACATCTGCAGGAAGGTGTGTCCAGTGAGCACCCTTCTCTCTGCCTTCCTAGTTCATCCCTTCAACATGACCTTACTCAGCGGATACCCAGTGCCCTCAGCTGTTTCTCCCATGCATCCCCACCCCACCAAATAACCCATTTCTTTGCCCTGGCTCTTTTACATCCATATGTTTTCTCCCTGGCCCCAAACACCCCACCCCAAAGAGTTTTTCCTGTCTCCTGTGTTCTCATTCAAATTACATGATCATAGAAGTAGACTTATCTATGGTTCAAGGGCAAGAGACATGGCTTAAGAATCTATGAATCCAATAATTCTCATTGGATGTGAGAATTACAAGTAGTTTTATTTTCTTCTTTATTCATTTCTTTATGTTTCCCCAAGACATTCCCCAATGACAAGATGTTAGGTTTTTATATTCAGAAAACTAACAAATTCTACAGAAGATCAATGCCAGCTACGAAATTATATATGAAGGCATTAAAGGGCAATTTGAGGCTATGCTATGCAGGGAGAGTATCTCAGGAGCTACATCATGAGGTCTCTGCTGACCTGGGATACATGATAGCCAAGGAAAGCGGGATGAAAAAGGGACTAGAAATCTAACTTTATGAGGTGAAAGAATGAAAGAATTTCTAGGCTGAAGAAGAAATATTTATAGGCAAGAATAACTCTTTTTAAAATGTGGATAGTAAATTTGTAGAGGTTTTAATAATATTATTTTATGTTGTTCATCAGGGCAGTAGAAATCAAAGTGTAGAAATTTTAGGAAGTTATATTTGAATTCAATTATAGGAAATGTTTTTAACTTAATACAGATATACCAAAAAAAAATGAAATTGGGCAATTCGTGGCAGTGGTGAGTTCCCTACCACTTAAGGTGTTAAGCAAATGTCACGCACTATATTCTGGTTGTTACCCTGAAGATCTTTGCTCTCGTCCACTGAGCCCTCAGCTCGGACACTGATGGAGCTCCTGCAATCGCCATGTGTTGTGTCATGTCATGGTGATACGAACACAGTTACATAAGACAGTATCTCATCTTTTATCAGCTCATACTCCATAGGAGAGACAAAACAACCATGTCTGTAATAGTGTGTAAAACGTGCTGCAATGGCCCAAGGGAGAAGAATTTACACTAAACAGAGATTCTTCGAACTTTGAGGTGCTGTCAATCTCTCATTGTAATCTGGGAAAGGATGAGGCTGAGCCCGGCTCCACAGGACATATTTAGAGTCAGGGATTGTCCCTTAACCACACAAAATGACTACTGTTCTGTGAAGGTAAGGACCAGAGAGGGTGCCAGAAGTCTCCCAGGTAACCAACTGCCTGTTGTTTGAACTTTGGTAACTTTTTGATGACTTCCCAAATTGAGTTTTAAAATAATCTGGAACCATTTTTTAATAAGAGAGGTAGAATCAGAAATAATCAAGACCTTCATAGAAGAAGAAGCCTGGCCAAAAGTTAGACACCTGAAGGTTCTCTTTAGAAACACTGAGGGGTTATATTGTTTCAGAGTATAGTTTGTGTGCATGTTAAATACATTTCAGTTAATGTGCATACATATACCGAAAATGTACACACCTCACATGTGCACAGCTCAGCCCTTTTTCTGACCATCAACACAAGAGCAAATTCAAGAATGAAAACGTTATCACCACTCCAAAGGTCATTGTAGCCACCATTTTCCTAAGTTCTACCAGCATGGATTAGTTTTGCCTGCTTTGGGTCTTCATAGAGAAGCAATTGCATGGTGTGCTTGTTTGTGTTTGGGCATTGTGTTTACATTACACTCGTAAGCACCATCTGTATTGGTGTGCATTGTGCTGCTGTGTTCATGCATGTTGAACAGTATGGTGTTATACCGTATGGACATCCCATCATTTGTTTACTCATTCTTCTAGACTTGATGGACATTTGGGTAATTTCTAGCTCGGGGATTTTATGGATAGTGCTATGATAATTTTTGTATTACTGCTCCTATATGGACATTTATCTTGAGCATATAACTGAAGCATAAATGTTAAAGCATGTAGTACTAAAATATTCAGTTTAGTTAGATGCTGAAAATGTTTTTCTAGAATGATTTTACCTATTTACACTCCTAACAGTATAACATAATTCTACATGCTCCACATTTTTTTCAACATTTAGTTATTGATAATCTTTTAAATTTTTTAACCATGTGTAGCAGTAATATATTTACTTGTCTCTGGTAAGTGGTGAGATTGAGCCCTTTTAGTTAAAGTGCATAAGCCATTTGCATATTCTATTCTGAAAGGTGTTTAATTATTTGGGTTCATTTTTCCATTGTTATCCGTCTTTTGTTATGGATTTGTAGAAACTCATCTCCGTTCAGGATGGCATTCATTTTTGTATTACAAATATCTTCCAATTTGTGCCTAGCATTTTTATTTTGATAACCGTGTCATTTGAGGAATGGAAGTTCTTAATTTTAATTTTGCCCAATTGATCAACTCTTTTCTCAAAGGTAGGTGTTCTACCTGAGATACGTGCCTGCCAAAAATCATAAAGATACAATTCTATGTTACTTTCTAAAAGCTTTTTTTGTTGTTAACTTTTACCCTTGGATTAACAATCTATCTAGGCCTTATGCTTGTTATAGCGTGAGGAATGAATCAATATTACTTTTTCCATATGAATAACCAATTGGCCATGCGTCATTTATTGCAAATGACATCCTTTCCCTGTGGAATGATAGGGACACTGTTGTCACAAGTCAAGTGCCTAATGTGTGTGGTTTTGTTTCTGGACTCAATCATGTTCCACTTATAAACACTGTCTTCATTATTAGAACTCTATTGATTACATAGAGTCAGGGCTTTGAAAGGACTACAAGCTACACAGACAACATTCTTGTGTCGCTGTCCAAAAGATAAATGGTGTACAGCAGCAGGAGCAGGAGGGCACCCGGAGAGATCAGAGAGCCCCGATATTCCAGGGACAGAATACACCCCTTCCTCTGTTGTGCAGCATGTGTCTCATCACCAACCTCCATGCTAGATGCCTGGTCACCGCGAGCCAAGGTGCAAGGTTACTTTTCCAGGTTAACTGGATCCTCTGCTCAATCTATCAGCTGAAATCAGATATCCTCAGTTGAGGCCTTGAGTCCTCTTGCAAGCTCATTGGTGTTTGGCAGCGTTCACGTCCTCAATTATCGAACGGAGGTCCCTGTTTTCTTGTTGACTGTCGGCCAGGGGATATTCTCAGCCCACCCCCATCCACCAGCAGTTCACAGAACAGCTGCTTGCTTTCTTCCAGGAGGGCAGCAAGATTTTGTCATCTGCCTTCTTCTGCCTTTTAAAAGGTTTGCATGAGTAAATCAGGCCCACCTGGGTAATCTCTTTGTCTTAAGGTCAACATCTGGAAATTCCCTTTGCAGAAGTACCCCGATTAGTGTTTGATTGAGTAGCCTGGGGACAAGGGTAGTAGGGAGGTGGGGCACTAGGGGTGTCTTCAGATCCTTGCCTACCTCACATGCCCTAGATGGCAGCCCATTTCACTGAACTACCTCCTTTTGCATCTGCAGGAACATACTTAACGGCCCCTCCTGGGTCAGTATGCCGTGCTTTATCCTCTTTCTGCATACCATGTCCTCTGTCTCTTTTTCTTTGTTTCGTTTTACCTATTTTTCTAAATCTTTTTACTAGGCTGACCACCATCCTTTCCCCTCCTTCTGGAATAATATCTCTTCTACGCAAACAATATGAGCCAACAGTCTTTCTCCTCAGCTTTCTTTCTTCATTAAAAAGAAATTCAGCTATTTCTAGCAGTCCTAGATCTATGATAATTTTTCCCAAGACTTTTTTTTTTTAAGATTTTATTTATTTATTTGAGACAGAGAATGAGATAGAGCATGAGAGGGTCAGAGGGAGAAGCAGACTCCCTGCCGAGCAGGGAGCCCAATGTGGGACTCGATCCAGGGACTCCAGGATCATGACCTGAGCCGAAGGCAGTCGCTTAACCAACTGAGCCACCCAGGCGCCCTTTCCCAAGACTTTTAGAGCATTTCTGCCAATGCTGGTTTACCCACTGATCGAGTACTTGCTGTTTAAAGACATAAAGAAAAAAATAAAATGACAATAAAATAAAATAAAATAAAGACATAAAGACAACTTGAGTATATATTTTGGACATGAAAAAAGATGAGTTCTCCAAGATGTCACATAGGCAGTAGCCATGCCCAAATGCACTTCAGTTTGAGGGTGCCAAAGAGATTTTACAGGCACACTCAGCAAATATTTGTGCCTCGGTGGCAGATAGGTAAGCCCACTGAGTCATCTGTAAACTGATACTGTTTCAGTTTTCCAAATATTCTTTACCTTGATTATTGCTTCACACTTGAAAAAACAGGGGACACTGGCCTATAGACTTGAGTATAAGGATACTGTCACAGGTTGGGCATACAGAAGACGTTTTATGTTCCTTGTATCCAGGCCACTTTTCCACAGAGCACTACTCAGCATTGGCCAAATCAAACCACAGAGCTTCAATCTTCTTAACTTGTAGCACAGCATGAGTTTTAACTTCGCAGTGGTCCTGGTTTTTACTATTAAAGGCACCATTTTTTTTTTTTTTTTCAGTTCTTGAGATTCTGTGTGTCATCTCCAAGGTCTATTAGCTTATCTCCTTTTTTTAAAAAAAGATTTTATTTATTTATTTGACAGAGAGATAGAGAGAGAGCACAAGTAGGCAGAGCAGCAGGCAGAGGGAGAGGGAGAAGCAGGCTTTTCACTGAGCAGGGAGCTCAATGCGGGGCTCGATCCCAGGACCCTGAGATCATGACCTGAGCCAAAGGCAGACACTTAACCAACTGAGCCACCCAGGCGCCCCTATCAGCTTCTCTCCTAACCCAGACTGGACTATTAAATGGGAGGTCTACATGTATGAATACACCTGCATCTAACATATCCTTAATCAAAGCCAAAATTTCTTGATGATTCCAGGTATCCTAAATTGTTTTAAGTTAGCCTCTCAAGATGGTTTAGGTTACCCTCTAACATGGCCAATTAAAACAGGATGAAGAGGAGATTTGCACAGCATCCTCTTTCCCCTAGGGGTTTGTGTAATGGGAAAGCCCTCCCTTCAGACCTCACATCTGCTCCTATAATACATCCTGCCGGGAAGACACAACTCCATACACCGTACACTCCTGACTTGATTAAATTCCCCTGTGGCTTTTCATTAGAAAGTTTTAGTATGGCATTACCTTCTTTACCACTGTTCAGAAATGTCGGTCATGTTTCTTTACACCCCTGGCCTCTCTCCCCAAATCAAGGCAAATGGCATTAGGTCCTCTTCTTGGGGGCGCGGGGTGCAGGGGGAAGGCCTCAAGAAACCCTGACTTTCTCTCACTCAAATCATCAGCCTTCCCTTCACCTCTCCTGTATTAATCACCCCTGGAATTGGAGGGATGCGGACTTCTCTTGTGTGTCATCATTAGATTTTTTCATTCATCAAGGCTAGGCTACACTGACCAAGGCTGACACAGATTTTGCTTGTTTGCTTGTTTGTCTTATGATGTGAGCTGTTGATAGAGCAACCAGACACCTTGTCCTTTCTAGTGGTTATTACCGTTTTAGTAGTGACTCCATCTATCCTCTCCCTTCTTGTGCCATGTTTAATTAAACATCTGACCATTTCCACCCAGTTTAATTGTTCTGAATGTTGGGGGTTCTTTTATTCTTGCTGCTTCCATTTTGGGGAATAATCCTGACCCCTCTTTTTTAATTGTTCCTACAATTCAACCCCATTTACAAGTTCAGTAGCCCCAGAAGGAGTATTCCAAGTAATATATAAGGAAATGTTCACTTTGCAAGATCATTTTATTCACTCCCCCCATGTAGCTCACCAGATTAGGAATTTGTTCATCTACTGCATTCTGAAAATAAAGTAGCTAATTGAGTGCCCTTTGCAATAACTAAGGCACTCTTCTCTTCAGTAATACCTAATGCAAGCAAAATAGCGCCTTCACCACCAATGTAAAACATCCACTGCAGCAGTATTTTATCAAGATACTACAGATACACCTCAAAAAGCGGTTTTATTCTCTGACTGAAGAACAAGTGATTCAGGCACACATGTATTCTTTCTGTGATTATTGGTAAGACAAGGGTCATATTGCAACCAACACTCAGCTCCCATCTCGTGTCACACACATTCCCTTTACAAACGGTGTCAGCAGCCACAGTCTGCAGGATCTGGCCCCCTTGGGACCATTTGCAGTTAACTCTCACTTCCACCAAATCAGCCAAAGCAGCTAGCCAAGTTCTGAGTTCCTGACTGACTCTGTTTCTCTCTGAATCTCTTTTTTAATCACTTAGCTATTTTACCCGTTTCTGAAGTTGACCCCTCCAAGTGTATTATATTCATTGATATAAATGTTATCACTCAGTAATCTCAGCCTGTGAGTCACCTCAACGCAAAGGTTATCTGGGAATTTACCTGCTGTCCCAGGAGTGCTCCCTGCACACCTTTATCATTTCTCTTCCCAAACAAGGCTGCACCTGGGAGACCCCCCCCACTTCCTGCTCTGTCTCAGCTGTCCCCACCGTGAAGGCCTGCTGTGCCCCAGAAGGATTTCTTTGAGCTCTCCTGCCCCATCCCACCCATGGAGGGTTGCCGCAGTGCACCCAGGGAAGACGTAGGGCACCTTGTGGGGATTCCTCTCTGTCCCTTGCCTTGCAGACAACATCTATGAGTTCTCTTTCTTGCACAGTGTGAAGCCCCAGGTTGCCTTGAGGTTTCACTATGCTCTCAGCTTCTGTTTGCAGCTTTTGCAGACTGCTACGTTGCATTTGGTAAGGGCCCTGGGCAATCAGCAATCTCACCTCATCTCCAGCTTTCTGCTGCCTTGCCTCTGGGGAAGACCACAGGCTGGATGGGCCTCCACAGCAGCTTCCTTGTCCTTGTTCCGAACTCCTTTGCATGAGGGAAGGCCCTGCCTCAGAGGCATGTCTCTCTACACTTTCTTTCCCAGTCCACAGCCTTCCATGCACTGCTGCTTTAGACTGAAGGAAAGATGTTTGCGTGGAACACCCTTTGCTCTCCTGCTCTGTGCTCAGGCTTCAGCACACTCCCACCATAAACTCAGTGTGAGCTACAGAGATCACTGACGGGAAGTGGCCAACCTGATCTGTGTCTGTTGCTCCTCGAGGTCCCAGTATGCCTTACCAGCCCTGGAACACTCGTTAGAAGTTTGAACGGTTTCTCCTCACCATCTTTTACAGCAGTGCCACCTCCTCCCACTGCTTGCCCAGAACATCCTTTCACCAAAAAAGGAAATCTGACATATGCTTCACATCTTGTTAAAAAATTCATTCATAATGAGTGATAGTATTAAATGTGAAATGCAAAATTACATGACCTCTGGAAGAAAACCTAAAACATAAGAAAAAACCTGCATGACCTTGTGTTGGAGAACAGTTTTTAGATATGACATCGGAAGCACAAACCAGAAGTGAGAAAAATGTAAATTGGACTTTATCAAAGTTAATGATTGCTGTGTTTAAGACACTGTTAAGAGAATAAAAAGACTGGGAGAAAATATTTGCAAATCCTACTTGTGATAAGGGACTTGTGTATAGAATGTATAAAGTAGTATTAAAACTCATCAAGATTCAAACAAACAACCCATTTTAAAAATGGGCGGCTCACAAAAGACTTATTTTAAATATAAAAGCACAAAGATACCCTTTTCTTGTTTGGGTGCAGGAAGTCATGGGAGACTTAATACTACCTTTTTAACAAGAATAATCTGGATAAATTATACGATCTTAGTTTACTAAAACCTGTAAGAGAGTATATAAACATTTTATACAGATAAATCTAAAATCCAGAAAGTGGTGACCTTTCATAAAAGAGAAGTTTTGTCATTAGGTACAAACACATTTGTACTGATTAAGTCTGCTTTTATCATTATATAATATTCCTCTTTTTATCTAATAATCCTCCTGTTAAATTTCACTTTGAAATATCCTTCAGTTAAAGAGTTCATGGTATATCTCACTCTAGTCTTTTCCTTTTTTTTTTTTTTTAAGATCTGATCATTTATTTTAGAGAGAGAGAGTGTGTGGTGGGAAGGGCAGAGGCAGAGGGAGAGAGAATCTTAAACAGGCTCCTTGCTGAATGTGGAGCCTGATGTGGGACTCGATCTCACAATGTTGAGATCACGACCTGAGCCAAAACCAAGAGTCAGACCCTTAACCAATTGTGCCACCCAGGCACCCCCACTTTTAACCTTCTTAAAGAAAGTAGGTTTCTTGTAGACAAACTATATGTGGGTGTTACTTTTTTTATACAATATGACAGTCTTTGTATTTTAAGTGGTATGTTTAGACCATTCACATTTAAAGTTATGATTGATAAGGTTCAACTATAATCTATTGTCTATTTAGCTACTTCCTATTTGTTCCGTTTGTTCCTTGATTTTTTCTATATCAGCCTACTTGTTTTTATTGAGCACTTTTTGAATATATATTTTTTTCTTCTATTTACTTATAATTTGTAAATCTTTTAAAAACATTTTAGTAGTTGTCCTAGGGTTTATATTATACATTTCAAAGTAAATGGAGTCTACTCTCAGATAATGTCATATTGTTTTACATATAATACAAGGACTTTATAACAATATATTCCCTATATCTCTCCTCCCATCCCTTGTGTTATTTTCATTATATATTTCAGTTTTACACAGGGTGCAAATATGAATCACTTTATTCCCAATATTGCTTTAAGTAGCTGATTATCTTTTAGAGCAATTAAAATAAAGTTATTTCATCTTGATTGAGTTGCTTTCTGATACCCTTCTTTATGAAGATCCAAGTTTCTGACATATTCCTCCTACTTGAAAAACTTCACTAACGTTTCTTACAGACAAAGCTTGCTGTCTTCAGTTTTTGTTTGTCCAAGTATTTATTTCTTTGGAAGTGTAACTTTTTTGGGTACAAAATTCTGGTTGGCAGTTTCTTTTGTTGTTGTTAGCACTTTAAAATGTCCTTCCATTGTTTTCTTGTTTGTATACTTTCTGACAAAAAGTCTGCTTTTATTCCTTTGTGGATAAAGTGCCCCTTTCCTGCTGTTCTACCCTCTGGCTGCCTTGGAGGTTTTCTTTCGTACTTTGTTTTTTAGCATTGTAACTATGATATGCCTAATTGTGAGTATTTTGCCATGTAACCTGCTTTGTGTTCTCTTAGTTTCTCAGATCTATGGTTTGTTGTTTGTCACTAACACTAGAAAATTCTGGTCTTTACATCTTCAAATATTTCTTCTATTTTCTTTTCCTGCTGGGACTCCTATTACATGTGTATGAAACTATTTTCCCCCCATAACCCTGTTATTTTTATTTTTTTCATTTTTTCTTTTTGAATTTCAGTTTAACTAATTTCTATTCACTTATATTCAAGTTCACTATTTTCCTAGGCTGTGTGGAATCAACCAAAGAGCCAGTTGAAAACATTCTTAATCTCCTCTCAAACTACTTTGTTTTTGATTTCCAGAATTTCAATCTGATTCTGTCTTTAGTTTCAATCTCTGCTGAAATTACCCACTTGATCTTGCATCTTGTCTACCTTTCCCATTAGTCTTTAATGTGACAATCATAGTTATTTTTAAATCCCTATCTTACATTTCTAATTTTGTGTCATTTTTAAGTCTGCTTCTGAGAATTTCTTTTCTTTTCTGATTGGGTTTTTATTACCTTTTTAAAATCTACCCTTTTGGCTAAGATCAAGTGTAAAATCTACATAATAACTTATTAAAATTGAATATGTTATATATGACAGAAGACAATGAAGTTAAATGGTTTTTATGCATGATTGTGTCTTTATTTCTATTATTTTTAAAATCACCAAATATTAATCCTTTTAGTATTATCCCTATAGTTCTATACTTCCATGTACCATTCTTTTTATTCAGACTAAAGGACTCCCTTTGGTGTTTATTGCAGTATAGTTCTGCTACCAATAACTTCTCCCAGTTCTTTTGTCTGATAGTGCCTTTTCTTCTTTCAGTTCTGAAAAAATATCTTTTCTGGATGTAAACTTTATATACAGTTGTACCTCATTATTTATAGATTTTATATTTGCAAATTCACCTGCTTACTAAAATGTATTTGTAACTCAAAATCTATACATAGTGCTTTCATGGTCATTCATGGACATGTGTCGGATGGCAAAAAAATTGAGTCACCAGTGCACATGGTCCCAGCTGAGGTTATACAAGGCAGTGGTCTACCTTCTTATTCTAGTTCACATACTGTAAACAAGTGGCCTTTTCTTGGTCTGTTTAGGGTCATGGTGGTATTTTTTTTTTCCCATTTTTGTGCTGTCAGTGATTTCATTGTTTGAAATGGCACCCAAGTATGACGCTGAAGAACTGTCTGTTTCCAAATACAATAAGGCTGTGATGTGCCTTATAAAGAAAATACATGTTAGGGAAACTTCTTTCAGACACAAGTCAGAGTTGTAGTTACAGTGCTGTTGATCATGAGTTCAATGTAATAAATTTACAATGTGCATTAAATAAGGTGTATTTAAACACAAATATACATAAAACAAAGTTTTGTATTGGTCAGTTGACAAAGTTTGAAGGAAACTGTGTTTTCCCTATGAGAAGTGGCTCAGTATTTCCTAGTACAGGGTTCATGGTAATTTTTTAACTACCGTAACTACCATGAGTAATGAGAATCAACTGCATATATACAGTATACATATGTGTGTATGTGTGTGTTCCAAGCTTTTTGTTATTCTGAGTGGTTGTGCTGATTTACTTTCCTCCAATTCATTATCATCAGAAACAAGAGTTCTCTGATAAATTTATTTCTGGTTTTTGTTGTTTTGAAATGAAATAAGGCAGCATAGCATAAGTGGTAATAAGGGAAAGTGACCAGCATTTGTTAGTTACTAAATATTAATTAACTATTTAATTTTTACAATATTTCTGTTGTTTAGACAGTCTTATTTATGAATGGGTAAAAGGAGACTCAAAGAGATTAAGTAACTTGCTAATGCTTGGATTTGAACTTAAGTCTGCTGGCTTCATCACCAACACTCTTACTTTCATTGTCACTTCACTCACTGATTCCGTTTTCTCATCTAAAAAATAATTGCTAATAATCTCACGTGCACAAGAATGTCATGAGTATGAATTAGAGGATGTCAGTGTCAGAGACACACAGTAATTGCAAAACAGTGCTTGTCACATCAGATCTGTCATAGTTCCTCTCTAAAATACGCTTAGCCTAAGAAAATAGCATGAGATTTCAGAAAAAGTATCTACAATGTGTGTTAATGAAGATCCAGTGGTAGCTAGAAAATCAATATATGACACACTTTTTCATTATGATGTGTTGTGATGGTTCTATTTGCAATGTTTCACAGAGGACAGTTATTTTAGTGCGTATAAGAGTTGTTAGAAAGGCCCTTTGGGAGTGTTAATGCCTAAGTTTCTTCATTAACTAGAAAGATGAAAATCTGCCACCGGGCACTATAACATATTTTAACAAATCACTCAAGAGGATAAGGTCACTTCTCCAATTTTATTCTCTAACACTTGGGTGTTTCCATGTGATGGCTTAGAGGAAAATGTCTAGTTCACTCAACAAAACTCAGTACTTGCTCATATGAGTTAGTCCAGCAGTGTTTTAGAAAAACACTTAAAAGCCCTACCATTTATCCACAGTCCAAATATCAGTGGATCATTGTACATGCTTCTGAGATGCCTTGAGTCAACCTGGCAAAATAGCTAGTCATATATTAAACTAATGACCTTCCCCCTAAACAGGGCCTTCTGCATTTTCTCTTGTCGCTAGAATCACTAACCACCTCGTCACCCAAGCCAGAATCTTAGGAGTGATTTTTAATTCCTCTTTTGCCTCACTTACACGAATAAACAATAAATCTGTGTATTTTTTTTTTCTCAGCTTCTCAAGTGCAATTAATTCCACTAAGCCCAGATTAAGGATGCCTCCAGATAGCAGATCCATCATCCCTTCCTTGGATTACTTAAGAGTCCCTTCGTGAACCTTCATGCCTTTGGCTTGGCCCTTAAATCCAACCTCCACAAAGCTATTGAGTGATCTTTCTGAAGCAGAAATGGCCATGCTGAGACATTTTATTGCCCACAGCAGATGACTTGGCACATTGTACTTCATAGTAAAGATGTGTTCAATAGTGTATTGAACTGGTCGATGCAAGTGGGCTGCATTTCAGCCTTGCTGACTTTCACAACTTCATTTCGTGATCAGAGTACATGTCTATTCTTGACTCAAGAGAAAAAAAAAAAAAAAAACTCAAGAATGGAGATCTAGATTTAATTGTTGTCACTTTAGAGGTGGAAGTTTAGACCATGGTACATGGTAGTGTGTGTGATTGATTAAGAAGCTAGAAATATTTCTATAAAAAGGAGACATTCTTCACCAGACATCACATTGTTTCCTACTTGATATGGAGATATTATAAGCTTGTAATTTTATAATGTTTTATAACTCACAGAGAAATAGCCTATATATTCATTCATGTGAACATTTTAATAACTGTGTAAGGTAGGGCTCATATTATAGTTAATGCAAGGTAGGCCCAGAAAGGCTTCATAATGTTTTTAGAATATTATAGATAGGAATTGGTAGAACCCATACTTGATTCCTAGGTTGAGGGAATCTTTCTGGTAGGCTGCTTTGCCTTTTTTCCATGAAAGCTAACAGTGTTGCTTTTGCACCCGCTGACCACACTTGGAGACCCTACTGTGTGCCTGGCATTGTGCTTCTATGTGTACTACAAAGATGAACATAGCCTTGCTCTTCCAGAATTACTATGAAGACAGAATATAAATCACTAAATACAAATAATGCACCACGTGCCATTACAAAGCTACAGACAGAAGACTGCTGAGCCCAGAGAAGTATCCATGGCGACAAAGGAGGCAGCAACATAGAGGAAGGCAAAGCAGTGTCTCTCCACTTGATGGACTAATAGACACAATTTCCTTCTGCTTCCATATTCATCATTCCCACAACAAACACAGTCTGAGCGAGCATATGAATCTGGTCCTCTTCTAGGTGCTGGTGAAAGGGCAATAACTCAATAGAACTTTTGCTCTCATGAATATATAGATTCTAGTGGGATCCAGAGAAAGAGAATAAACAAAATGTCAGATGGTAACAAGTGACAAAAGAAAAAAATAAAGCATGGAAGTAAAGCATGGAAGGTGGGAGAAACACTTGTGATTTTAAGTGGAATAGTCACAAAAGATTCCATGGAAAATATGGCTTTTCAGCAAATATTTTTTTTTAAAGATTATTTATTTATTTATTTATTTGAGACAGAATGAGAGAGAGAGAGCACATGAGAGGGGGGAGGGTCAGAGGCAGAAGCAGGCTCCCTGCCGAGCAGGGAGCCCGATGCGGGACTCGATCCAGGGACTCCAGGATCATGACCTGAGCCGAAGGCAGTCACTTAACCAACTGAGCCACCCAGGCGCCCTCAGCAAATATTTTGTATTACTTTCCTATTGCTGCTGTAACAAGTTCCCACAAACTTTTCAGCCTAAAAAGTGCCAACTTATAGTCTTACAGTTCTAAAAATCACAAGTCCTAAACCAGTTCCACTGGGCTAAAGCTTCAAGCTCTCAGCTAATGTAAATGGTATTGTGTTTTTAATTTCAAATTTCACTTGTTCATTCTGGTATCTAGGGAGACAGTTGGCTTTTTATTACCTTATATCCTACAACCTTGCTATAGTCACTTATTAAATCCAGGATTTTTTTGGTCAATTTTTTCAGATTTTCTACATAGATTGCCATGTTGTCTGTCAACAAAAATAGTTTTATTTCTTCCTTCCCAAACTGTATATCTCTTGTTTTTCTTACTTGCTTTATTCTACTAGCTAGAGCTTCCAGTATGATGTTGAAAGGGAGTGGTGACAGGGGACATGTTTGCCTTGTACTTGACCTTAGTGGGAAAGCTTTGAGTCTCTCACTATTAAGAATGATATTATCTATAGACTTTTTGTAGGTAGTCTTTATCAAGTTAAGGATGTCTCCTCTTTATCCCATTTACTAAAAATTTTCATCATGAGTGAGTATTGGATTTTGATTTTCTCTGTATCTATTTATATGATCATATGAGTTTTCTCTTTTTACTCTGTTGGTGTGATTGATTACGTTATTTGATTTTCAAGTATTAAACTAGTTTTGCATATCTGAGATAAATCCCACTTAGTCATGGTATATAATTCTTTTAAACATTGTTGGATTCAATTTCTTGTTGAGAATTTTTGCATCTGTGTTCATTGAGGATATTGTATTGTAGTTTTCTTTCTTGTAATGTCTTTGTCTGGTTTTGGTATTAGTGTAATACTGTCCTCATAGATGATTTATAAAGTATTTCCTCTTCTTCTAGCCCCTAACAGAGACTGCAGAGAATTGGTATAATTTCTTTCTTAAGTATCTGGTAGAATTTACTAGTGAATCCATCTGGGCATGGTTCTTTTTTTTAAATGGTTATTAATTATTGATTCAACTTCCTTAATAGACATAATAGTCCTATCCAGATGGTTTATTTCTTCTTGTATGAATTTTGGCAAATTGTGTCTTTCAGGGAATAGGTTCATTTCATTTAGATTATCAGATTTGTGGGCATGGAGTTATTCATACTATTCATTTATTATCCTTTCAATGTCTGTAGAGTCTTTACAAACTTATATTTTAAAACAATATTCTGGATTATATCATGAGAATAAATTATAGAGGGACAAGTGTGGAGGCCAGGCAGATAGCTAGAAGATGATTTTCGTAATCCAACTGAGAAATGATGGTTGTTCAGGTCAGTATGCTAATATTGGTGGTGGTAGGAGAAAGAGAGCAGCCCAGTAATGACTAAGGATTTTAGTAAAAAAAAAAAATCTGGAAGAATATGGAAAACACTGTAGGAGGAATGTGTTTTGACACAGGGCAGATCAAGAGTTCAGTTTTTGGTATGCTAAATTTGAAAATCATATTCCTATTTCAAATGGAAATGTTGAAAAGGCAGCTGGATCTATAAGTCTGGAGTTTAGTACAGACATCCAGGTTGGAAACAGAAATTTATGTTGTATTCAGAAATATGAGATTAGGTTAAATTATCAAGTTTTGGTAGAGAAGAGATTGTTGTAGCAAGCAAACCCTAGATCACTCCAATTAAATGGTTAGGAAGATGAGGAGGAACTGGGTAAGTAGCTGAAAATGAATGGCCAATGAGGTAAGCATAATGCCAGGATAATTTGGTGTCATGAAAATCAAGTACAGAAGGAGTTAAGTGAAATGAAGATTGGACATGAGATTCAAATAATGTCAAATATTATTTGTAATATTAAATTGTCAAATACTAAAATACTAAACTGTCAATTACTTAATATATATTAAGTATATAATATAATATTGTAGCTTCTAAAGATAGAAATAGATATATAGATAGAGTTATGCTATACCTATAAAAAAAGATTTACAAATGTGCAAGGCATCAATTGAGGGTAATAGTTTGGCAAGAGCTGGACTGGAGTCCGTTCAAGGATAATGGGAGGTGTAGAAGTAGCCCATCTATGGAACTGTTTTGAGGGGTTTAACTGTAAAGTGAAAGAAAGAAATGGAGTGCATACTGAGTAATGGAATCAAGTAAGGATTTTTTTGGTTACTTTTAACTTGAGAGAAATAATGTTTGAGTGCTGATAGGAAACATCCAGCAAACATGGGGAAAATGATTATGCAGGAGAGGATAGCCAAAGTGATGATTTTGAGTAAGTGAGAGGGGATGGAGCCTTTCACATAATTAGGGCATCTGACCACAGCTGGGGGCACAGAGAGTTCAGTGAGAGAGAGGAGAGAAGGCAGGATAGATGGGCAACGATGGGTCAATGTGGTGGGAAGTTATGGAAGTCCTCTTCTAATTTCTTCAATTCTTTCTTCCAATGAATTAGGAAGTAAGGTCATGAGCTGAGAGAGAGAATGAATAACGATGCTGACGTTTTGAAGAGAAGGTATGGGATATTGACCTGACAGAACTGGAGAGTGAATGGACTGAAGAAATATACTGTGAATAACAATCTCAATTAAGGATCCTGTTAGGTCACTATTCCTTACTGCAAAGTGACCCCAGTTCACAGGGCTGCTGGCTGCTCCCAGACTATTGATCTTCACATGTTCAGGCACAGGAGGGCAGCTCCATGTAAGGGGTTGGGGATGGCCCAGCAAGCACAATATAAGCTCCCACGCTAGGTCATTGCACATTTTCTTCCACCTAATCTTTAATAAAGTATAGAACTCCTCAACTTCTCCTATTTGTCACAATCTGTGGATAGTTTAAGGCAGAAAAATATGTCGTAACCATTCAAATATGGAAAAGTTGGTTCTAGAGTACGTTGGCATATTTTCACAAAGCCCTTGTTCATCTTTAGAACTCCATGTCATAGGAAGAACCTGCACAGACATGATATGCTGTGCCTGGCATGATGACTCAGATATAGGAGAAAGGACTCTGAAGAGCAAGCACAGTTGAGAGGTGGATTCATTTTCTGAATTTTAATCTAATTTAATCTATTGATTTAAAATTATGGAAAGTACTATGTAAGTGACTTACCAATAAAAAGGTATATAAGCCATGATGTGCTGAGACCACTTAATGTTTACCAAAACAAGCTCAGCAGTAAGTAAAAAATGTATCTTAAAAAGAGGGGAGAGAGAGAGGAATTGTTGATACACCTTAAGTCAGTAGGAGAGCCAAGACATTCCTCCAATTACCCATACCTACATCTTCGTTGACAGTTACACCTGAAACAGTAGGATGCTGATTCATACCTCCCTATCGTAGCACTTTACATAATGATCATCTCAACATTTACACTGTATAATGTGTTTTAATTATCAATGGTGTTTTTTTCCCGACAACATCTACTTTCTTTAAATAGATGCATTATGAGGCATCCTTATTTTTAAGCATTTTCTACTTTTGTGGAGACAGAATAATTTATGGTTAAACTATCTCTGATTTTACAATGTGAGTCTGAAAAAAGGATATAGTCAATGTAAAACTTAGAGACATACAACTTTTTTAGGCTCCAATCAGTCCCGTAGAGAGAAGTAAACGTGTATTAGATACTTCTGCGGCTCAATTACATGCAACCAATTACACATCTGTGATTCCTCCCTGTTGACAGCTTGATTCTAAGATTTCTTGCATGCTCCAGATACCATCTTTTTTAAGAGTGTAAGTATCTGAGTTGGATTTTAAAACATAGGTAGAATTTAAGAGTATAGGACTCCCCCGTTTGCAACAAATACTGATCAAACCAGATATAAGTGGGAAGCAGATAAAAAGTGAAGTTAAAAAATTACCAACAAACTTTTCAATATAGCAAAAAAAGAGAAATTATTTCTAATTTTTAACATGTGCAATTTGATCATATCTCTTTGTATTAAAGTTGATAAGTTTAGCTACCTGTAGCTCCACATCTGGGTAAATTCTAATTTAAATTCCAATGAAAACGTTGGTTCTCTGGTTAAGCACTCATGTAAAATTGGGTGGTCTTTACAAAGTGAATTGTTGCTGGAATCAAGCTGCAACATACCAGTTGGTCACACAAATAACTCCATGTTGCCCCTTATAGAATATGTGCATGTCAATTGCAGATGTTGCTGTTTTCATATAGATTCATTGAGCTTCAGCACTAATTTCACTGATTTATAAACTGTGACAATTTTATAGCCTGCTCTAAATACTCTGTACTCATTGGGAAAAGCGGGCTGCATTTAGGATTGTGTGGCATGTACCAGCTTCTTTGTAGATATTCCCCAGGCCATATGCATCTGTGTGGCATCCTAAACCTGCCAACGATTCATACACGGAACTAACTCAGATTAATGTTGGCGGGAGAGAGAGAGAGAGAGAGGTTGCTGTAAATAGTAAATAAATAAGGCAGTTTCAAATTGGAAATACTTCTTATTGAAAAGCTGAAGTGCCCAACTACTTCATTCCCTGGGTACCTGTACAGGAGAGGAAAAGTATTCTTTAGCTGTGAATTAAGTTTTGTTTTGCTTTTGTTTTGTTTTTCTTCATTAATGAACTGCCTATTATTAATTAGCACAATGGAAAGGTGATGCTGAGAGACACAAAACTTTTCATTGATCGCCCTAAGCGACCTCATTCTCACCAGTGTCCCCTGCTCTGGTACCTTAGTGTTTGATGGGCATGAGGCAGGTGAAGCTGGGCCCTCACCCCCTACCCGCTGGTATTACTGCAGAGGGCCTTGTAATGGAAAGTCACAAGGGGAGCGGGGATGAGCCATCAATCATACATCCACATCATTGGCCAAGGAGGACTTCTTTCTTCATATGACTGATTTATAGCTCAGGAAGACATTCTCCTGGGTAATGGCATTTACTAGAATTTTCACAGCTCCCACAGAAACCAGGGATCTTGTCATAAAACTCAGGAGCAAGCAAAGGAGAATGTCTGAACAAAGGCTCCATGGGAAAACTGTGCTCTCTTAGTGCTTAGGCATGCAGAAAGCATTTTCTTAAGGAGCTCTGGTATAAATTTAAAATACGACGTGTCTGGCAATTTCAATTTTTAACAGCCAAGTCCTCAAAGAGAAGCAGGGCTAGACTCAAGAAAAGAGAAAGGAAGGTAAATTTTAGATGCTAATGAAGGCCAGCTGCAGCAGTGCGGGGAGGGAAGGCATTACGGTAAATGTGCCTGTCGAAGAATTTGTAGTAGGTCATTTCGGGTAGTTCTCTGATCTGCAAGAGCCCTCCACAGCAGTACCTGGGAGTGATGTAGATGCAGTCTGATTGTCGGAGAAGGGTGCTAGGCTAGTGTTTTCTTTTCAGAATTCATGTGCTTAACCCTGGGTTTATTGTCATCACAAAATCCGCAGAAGTCAATTCAGGACGACAGAATACTTGGATTCAGAGCTGAAGGGTCTGAGTATGGATCCGTGCGGTGCTCCGTGGCAGGGGTAGAGGCTGTGGAGAGTGAAGCCAAACAGCGGGCGCCCTATCACCGCAGCTTGGTCTTACACGAAGACAGGTTCACACCTGCCCCTGGTACGCTGCCCTTTTGGATCCCTTGGCAGTGGGAGCTGTCAGGTACGATTCAGAAAAACACAAAGCATCATGCTTACTCCCAAAAAGTCGAACCAACAGGAGCCTTGGAAATTGACTGGCTATACTCTGAGGCTCAGTGGAGTGAACCAACAATACAGTGCGCTACTTAGTAACAACCTTCAAGGTAAGGCCAGTGTATTCTAAACAAAGCTGCCTCTAACGAAGAAAGTACATTTCTTTCAACCTCCCTTAGAAACAAAGTTGATCAAGAAAGATAGTAGCAAGCTTGTGCTGCTGTGGACGGACGAGGCTGTAAATAAAATAGCCAAAGAAATACTCCGTACAATCTACAGAGACCAAAGCTGGAAGAACTTCTATGAGATCATAAGGCATAAGAATTATTATAAATGGTTAGGCAATCGAATGACTATCTCACATCTTTTAAGCGCAATCAGAACATTTAAAGTCGCTAAAACACTTCTACTTCCAGCTGGACAGACATATCAGCAGTGCCCGCGATGGCAGTGTGTGGGCACGCACGGTAGGAAGAAGGAGGAGCGTTTCCTGAGAGGTGAGCTGCGCCTCTTCGCTGCGCATCAGCGCTGCGCCACCCGCAACCCCGCTGTGGGGCCAGGCGGGCGCTCTCAGCCTAGGTCGCAGTGGGTGGACCTGAGAGGCATTCGGGAGGTGGAATCAGTAGCACTTGGTGACTGACGGGATGCAGAGGGTAAAGGATGGAGCACAGTTAGGGATGATCCCACTTGCCTTCCAGCTTGAGCAGTGCGCTGGCTGGTGGTGCTGCCCACTGACGGATGAAGCGCAGGAAACCAGACAGGTGCATGTGTGTGTGTGTGGCGGAGGGGGTGGGGTGGGGTGGGGGGTGTCACTGGTCATGATAATAATTGCGAATTTCAACATCTTGAGTTTAAAGTGCTTCTGAGGTATGAGAATGGATGTGATTGGAAAGGAGGTGTGTATGACTTCCTATTTGGTCATAAAAAGGATAAAATAGAACAAAGAATGCAGCATGGAAAAGGAGAAGGGGTCTTTTCCTGATGATGATCCTGTTCCACGTGACTAATCTGCCCCCAGATACCTCCCAACCCCCCACCTCCGCCCCGGAGAACTATATCCTCCACTCATGATTGTCCAGTGGAGGAGTCGTCCTTGGTGAACCCTTCGCTAAACATCCTTTCCCCCGGAGAGCAGAATAGTGTGTATAGTTTATGCCAGGCAACACGGATTCCTCTAGGTGTGTGACTGTGGGCACCTCTGTATCTTTCCCATTTCTTCATTTCCACAACTGTAAAATGGGTATAATAATAGTAATGCCATCATAGATTTGTTACCAGTATTAACTGAGATACTATTTGGAAAGGGTTTCGAATAATGCTTGAACCTAATGAGTATGACATTTGTGTTTTTGAAATAAAATAAGGAACAACTCCAGCTGACTCTTACTGAGTAATGATATGGACTGAAAGGATTGGTTTAGAAACGTGTCCAAGATCATAGAGAAACAGGAAGTTAACAGACCATACTGTTCAAGACTGCATGGAGTACTTCTCGGTGGTGTTTCTATAGTGAAAACGTTGTCAAAACTCATTTATCGTTTTGGAGGAAAAGTGTTTTCAGAACTTCTAATTTCAGCGTGAATAATAAAAATAAATTCCTGGATATTGGTTAATTAGATCCATTAGTGCAAGGGTGCTTCATTTTATGTAAATACATAGAGTAACTACAGAATAAATTCTATATTAAGAAACCAATAAATGTCACAGATATAATATTTGCCAATAGCAGTAACTAAGAGGTCAGCTAGAAGATAAACACAATACTGATCACTTATTTCTGGAATTAGGCTGGAGATTTGTAAACATTTTAAGCTAGGAGAAAAATCCTTCTTCTAGTATTTTTGGGAATATTACATTAGTAGAAGTTATCTTACTTTTCAGAATAAGCATCTAAAAACAAAGCTTCCTGTAGCAATCACCAATGAAATCCAAACAAACCAAAAAAATTATGACATTATTTTGGAAAACTTGGATAACACTAAGAATGTTACAAGGCAGGTTTTAGTTACCCACAGAAAAGCAACACCTTTCTCTTTTTTTCATATTACACTATTCACTTTATATTCATCTCTTCTTAAAATTTTAGGCATGCCCTTTAACTATCTTTGTGTAACACATATAAAATATTCCTTATTTTCCAGAAAATAGGATTAGCCTTTCTCTGCAAATAATTTATGAAATCTTAATCTATGAAAACTTTCCCAATTTTGTTATATATCCCTCAAGTACATTTTTAAAGTGACTTTCCCATTCTATCATATGGATAAAATTATTTGAATACTCTTACATTATTGGAATGTTTTGTTTCCATTTTATAAAAAATTTGAATAAAATTGTGATTAACTTATGTGTAGCAAAATATTTGCACAGATCTTTCATGTTTTCTTAGGATAATGTGTAAATATGATTCTTTTGTCAATAATTTTAAAGCTTTTGGTATATATTAATTTTAATAATAAAATAAATAATATACACTTATACTACCCATCATCTGTCCCTGAAACTATAAAAATATGTATTTTCTATATTCCTTCCATATGCGTATATTGTTAGTAAAACATTTTAATAAATGGTAAAAGGGAATTTGATTCTCTCCTTTTTAAAATTATCAATCTAGTTAACTATTTTCACATATTTTCAACCCATGTAACATTTCTTTTGTATTATATTTATGCTCTAATTTTTTCATATTAAAATTATATTTATACCCAGATATATATGTGTATTATAATAATTTTTGACAATGTGTATTTGCTTTGTGTCTCTACCCTTTTTAAATATATAGACCTTTAATTTTTGTGTAATCTTTCACGTTCCCCTTTATCAGTTTTTCAATGTGTTTATGCTACAAAATGCATTTTTCCTCTTTTATATTTTCAACCTTTACTTTTAACTCTTTAAATTATTTGTACTTATTTTTTAAGTAAAACGTGTTATAATATTCTTACTTTATCCATCATGAAAGAACCAAGCAATTGTCCTAGAAATACTCATTAGACCATACACTTCTTCCCTAGTCATTTGAAAAATAACAGAGCAAGTTATAATTTTTTAGAATCCTTTTCTCCAATAGTGAACAAAAGGAACAAAAATAAAAGGAAAAGGAAAAGTAGCGAATTATACACCATGAACACTGATGTTTCTTCAATGGCACTATCCGCTAATGGTCATCTGTTGTTTCTCTCTTGAGTTTCTACTTAAAAAAAAAAAAAAAATCTGTCTATTCTGTTTACTATTCTGTTCTCCATCTCTTACTTACCACCCTCATTTACCAGGCTCTTGCTCTGAACCAACTTCAATTGCCTTTGCTGTTCTCTCCTCTGGCCATTTTCAACCACATTAAATTTTTGCCAATTTATAGCTTCTGCCACTGTGTTCTTTGGAAACCATTATTCCTCACCAAGTCATGATGTCCCCACATCAAAGTCTGCAAATACAAATTTGTCCAAAAATGTATGACTGTTATATAATTAAAAAAATATATTTCTACCAAGTCCCATTTGGATCAGCTTTCATGATCTTTGGTGTCACAAGTTCCTTTGCCAAAACAGTACCAGTTTAGCTAGTCTTTTTGAAGGGTGAAGGCATCATCTCTAATCCTTTCCAGATGGCAATGACCTTGTTGAAGACACACCTGTTTTGTCATGTTGACCCTCTTCTCCTTCCCTCTCTCCTCCTCCTACTCTTCCTCCTCCCTCTTCCCCTCCAACCTTCCTTGCCTTCCTTCTTCCAGTGCCAGCTAGCTTCTCTTACTGGCTCAGGGAACAGCTAATACAGAAGTAAAAGATATAGAATTGATTTTTGAAACTTTCATCATATAAGCAGATAGGCTGACAAATATTCTTCTTAGAATTTAAATAAAGTTTAAAATGTAACTCAGATAACTTAGTAAAAAAGTCTAAGTTCCATATTTTTATATTTCTCACTGTAAGTGCATAAAAATTATTAATAATAAGTTATATTTAAAAAGACTATTTTAAGATGAAAAATGTTTAAACTTTAAAGTGTATCTTCTTGATTCAATCAGTGCAGAATTAATGTAAATCAATGTATTATATAATTAATCAGGATACACTTTCTTTTTGTAAAATAAATGCAATACATTATCAAATGTAGATGATGTTAATATCAGCCTGTTAGTTATACTTGTTTTCAGGGTAATCATGTTACATAACTGGCAGTAAGTTTCTATAATTTTGGTCACTTATTTCAATATCAAGGTACCTGAGTGTTATCATAAACATTTGAGTGACACCACTATAAAAGAATATATTCCCTTTTGGGGCATGTTGGGGGAAGGAACAGGAAAGAATCAAATAATATTAGAGAAAACAAAGTAATATGGACAGACACAAAAATCACATATAGATTGCAGTGGAAAAATGTTAACCTGAATGTATTTTAAGAAATAAAATAGACATAACAACAGACATTTATTTTCCCACATTTCTGGAGATCAACTTCTGAAATCAGCTTCACTGAGTGAAAATTGAGGTGCCTACAGGGCAGTGGTCCCTCCCCCAGGAGCTCTAGGTGGAGAATCCTTCCTTATCTCTTCCACATTCCGGTGGCTGCAGGTATCCCTTGACTTGTGGTCACATTCCTCTCATCTCAACCCCCATCTCCATAATGTTCTTCACCTTTTTCAAGTGTCTGTCTCCTCTACCTCCAGTAGTCACTTATGAGATGCTGGAATATTATCCATCCATAAAAAAGAAGGAAATCCTGCCATTTGTGACAGCAAGATTGAACCCAGAGGACATTATGCTGAGTGAAATAAATCAAATTTAGAATGACAAATCTTGTACGATCACACCTATATGTGGAATCTAAAGAAAAATGAACTCAAAACCAGAGAGCAGAATGCTGCTTTCCAGGGACTGTAGGGTGAGGGAAATGGGGGAGACATTGGCCAAAGACATTTGGTTATAAGTTCTGAGCATCTGATGTAAACTATAGTGACTACAGTGAATAATACTGCATTGTGTATTTGAAAATTGTGAAGAGAGTAATATTAATGTTCTCACCACACTTCACAAAAAGGAACTGCATGATGTGATGAATGTGTTAATCAATTAGATTGTGATAATCATTTCACAATATACACGTATTAAGTCATCGCATTGTATGCCTTAAAAAATACACATAGATAAAATATAGACAAGTTTTATTTGTTAATCATTCTTCAATAAATCTGGGGGAAAAAGACACTATGATTGCATTTAAGCCCCCCCAATAATCTAAAATAATCTCATCACAAAATTCTTAATTTAATCACATTTGAAACATTTTTACCATATAAGGCAATAGTCACAGGATACAGGGAATAGGACCTGATATCTTTGGGAGGTACCTGCCGTCCACTACAACTCATTCTCTTTTTTGCTTTTCCAACTTTCTTATGAATTTATTTTTTCACCCCAACTCCTTACTGTTTAGAGTATTCATAAGGATTAATAAAATAATTATATATATATTTAATACATTAAATACATATTTATATTGTATATGGTTATATCATATTATATAACAAGATTAGTATATGTTAAATATATATTTGGTTTAAAATAATTATAAAACCATATATATTTACCATTCCTTTATATATTTTCTGTCTGCCAACTTATCAAATCTTTTAATATAAAATATAATACTTATAACTGTATATTATAGGTTCTTGAATGGAAAGATAGATTTATAATTCAGAGTAGAAAAACAGGAAATCCTCAAGTACATATAGAAATTTTATAACATGGTAAGAAAAAATTCCAAATAAGTATGGAAATAATGGATATTTGATAAGTGATGTTGTGATAATTGGCAAGCTATTTGGAGACAACATAGAGCTACAACTAGATCTTTTTTTTTTAAGATTTTATTCATTTATTTGAGAGAGAGAGAAAGAGAGCATGAGGAGGGGAGGGGCAGAGGGATAAGCAGACTCCCAGATGAGTGCAGAACCTGATACAGGGCTCTATCTCAGGACCCTGAGATCATGACCTAAACAAAGTCAGATGCTTAACTGACTGAGCCACCCAGGCGCTCCCCCGCCCCTTTTCTTAGAGAGAATGAGAAGGGGAGGGTCAGAGAGAGAGGGAGAGAGAGGGAATCTTAAGCAGGTTCCATGCTCATCACAGAGCCTGATGCAGGGCTCAATCTCATGACCCTGAGATCATGAGCTGAGCCTAAGTCAAGAGTTGGATGCTTAATCGATCAAGCCACCCAGGTCCCCCTAGAACTAGATCTTATTCATTTATTTATTTTTACCAAATGTAATTCCTGGTAGGTTAAAGATTTTATGTAAAAATGGAAAACCATAAAGAAAGAAACAAGCCAGAGTGAAGAAAAAAAATAATTGGGGTATATATTAAAGTAATAATATGTTTAAATATATTTTAATACATTTGGTTATATATTCATTTATAGAGTTGACCCTTGAACAACACAGGTTTGAACTATATGGGTCCAATTATATGTGGATTTTTTTCAATAAATATAGTACAGTTTAGTAAATGTATTTTCCTCCCTTATTATCTTATTAATAACATTTTATTTTCTCTAGCATATTTTATGGTAAGAATACAGTACATTATACATGTAACATACAAAATATGTGTTAATCAATTGTTTATGTTATTGGTAAAACTTCTGGTCAACAGTAGGCTATTGGTAGTAATTAAGTTTTGGTAAAGTCAAAAGTTATAGACATATTTTCAACTGTGCACCAATTGGTGCCCCTAACTTGCACATTGTTCAAGGGTCAACTGTACTCCACTGGTAATTCAAAAATTACAAATCAAAACAACAACAAAAAAAGTAAATTTGTTTGATTATCAGATTGCCCCAGATGAAACACTCAGACACTACATGGACTGATGACTTTCTCAGGATACCCCAAGTATCAAATGAGAGTTACCCAACTAAGAGTGGCTTAGACAATAAAACATTTATCATTTCAAACAAAATGAAGTCCTGAGATCAGTAACTTCAGAATTGTTACACTTCTCCATTATGATTTCAATGACTCAGCCTCTTTCCATATTTCTGCAATGTTATCTTTAACTTATTAGATTTATGCTTGTGCTTGTTCTTTGAGTTCCAGGCATCAACGTGAACAAAATATCCAGCCACGTAATACTTTTTACCAGGGAAAACATTTTGTAGGGGCCCCCAGAATACTCTCCTAAAAGTCTGAATGGTTAAGATTAGGTCACATGCAGATGTCCTGGCTTCTACAAAGTCTGGAAGTCTAGTTTAAAGCATATTCAGCCTCCATAGTGGGAGCCAAAGCCTTCCAAGGAGGGAAAGTGTCCTGACAATTCTCCATAGGTTGATGTGGAGCATGCAGACATTGTAGATTAGGAGTGCCTTCAATATCTAGGCACAGTCTCTTAATCGGGAGATGTTTCTAGAATTTAGATATCTCAAACTGAAAAAAATGATGCACAACAAAGTCTTAGTACCTATGGTATGATAAATAATATGAAACTTTAGGTATGGGAAGGAATAAAGAAATATATAAGCACTTGTTTTAGAAAACATTTTTCTATTATAGATTGTTTAAAGAATAGGTTAACTTTGGCAAAAATAAGATATATAGATATATATAGATATATATACACATATATATACACACATATACATATATATATAGCTATCAATGAGAAAAGTAGTAAATATTACATATTGAATGATGTAAATATAATGAATACATTTCCTTAATATTTTTCTTCCCAATCACAGAACATAAAATTTATGCATTTACTTAAAATTCATATAAAAGTAAGATATAATAATAAATACAGACATTTTTGATTTACAAGAAAATCTTCAATAATCTTCAGGTAATGAATGGTGTTGCAAAACTCATTTCCCAGCAAGATTTCCTTTTATAGCATCTGCAGACAAAGAAGAAAGTAAGGATATGATAGGACTTTTGACAAAACTTCTGTGTCATCTGTTTGCTGCTGAGATGCCATTTGTTCACATTCTCAGCCAATATCACTAGAGCATGTCCCCATCAATAGTAAATGATCTTTGTACAGTGCAATTTGGGAGATTTTCCCAACATGAAATAACTCTTGACTGAGCCATTTTCTACCATCCATTAGGACCAAGGGTCCTCTGCCTGTTTCATGAAATTACCAATCATCTCCACACATCAATGGCTAAATAAAAATTCCCTTCATCTTTAAAATAGTACTTTTAAGAATCATGCATTTTTTAAAATACCTTTTTGGGGGGACCTTTATAATATTTATGTAAACAAATAAACTTCTATTATGGATACTTTTAAAGAGATAATTTGATAATGTGAATCAAAATATAAAATGAGTATGTCTTCTGATCCAGGATTCATTTCCAAGTATTTATTCTAAAGTTATATTTGGCCTAGTGAAAAAATATGTAGATTGATGTTTGTATCCATTGGAATAGATTGCTTGAATAATCTTTGCAGTAACAGCAAGCATCTTAGTGTCTTAAAAATGACAGTTTATTCTTTGCTCAGACTGTATGGACATTGCCAGTAGATGGGGACTCTGCTTCATACATTCTCACTTCAAGATCCTAATCTCAAATGTTGTCTCTGTGGCAGAGAAAATTTACTTCTTGAGGAATGTACATGGCAAGTAAGTGCTGGAGCCTACAAGTGACAGATGACATTTCCAGGAACAATTCCCCCCATCCACCTTACCAGTGGGGTCAGGCAATAACATTTAGTGCTATGCTTAGAATGAAGAGAGTCAGAGAAAAGTTGGTGAAGAGTATTACTGCAGACTACCACCGTTGCATACCTGAGTTTCTTGTTATGTTAAAAATTGACAAGTATCAAAAACCGTTATCAATGAGACTTGGTTAAATATGTTATTGTATATCTACACACTGGAATCCTATATCACCATTTTAGGTGATTTAAGTCAAAACATACTGACCTAAAAGATTTCTGGTAAATACTTTTGGGAGAATGCAATATTGTTAGTTTGTATATGATATTTGGCCTCATTTAATTAAATATATAAGTAGAAATACAGAAGGGCATGAAAATAATCATAAAAATAAGCTCAGATATGGTGGCTGCTATCCAGGAGGGTGTAACTGGATGTAATATTGGTTTCTCTATTCAGATTTTACCAACTATTTTTCTATCTTCTCTAAAAATGTATATATTATTTTTGTAGACAAATAAAATTTTAAAATTATACTTGTAAACAAATACTTCATATAGGCTTGAACTTCCCACTGTTATTGTGAATGGCACTTCCTAATTATCACTGTATATCCAGAAGCTTTTTGCTTGAATGTGGAAAATTACTTGATTTTGTATTTTGTAATCAGTACTTGATTAGTATTCTATTAATTTGTATCCTATTGATCTTGCATTCTGTCATCAGTCAATTGAAATACTCTACTACTATTTTCGTGGACTTTTTTGGGGTGTGTGGGCATAATAATCTTACTACTCATAATTAACGACAATTGCATTAACTCCATTTTAATAGTCATTCCTTTACTTCTACTTGCCATCTTATTGAAATAGTGTGGGCTTATGGGATGTGATAAATAAGAGTGAGGATAGGGCAGAGACTGGTATTGAACTAGTCCTCCCCCCCAAAATTAGACAGTAACTGTACAAAATACATGAAACAGCTGTTTCCATCACCAACATGGGCTGAACAAGAGCAAAATCCTTGGACAAAAAGGGAAACTCTCATGGCCAGTCTCACAATTATCCAGCTCTCTGCCTCAGGACAATTTCCCAAACCTAATGCAATGAGCTGGAGTGCAGGTAAAGCCCAGCATGCTGGAGGGATGAGGAGGCAAAGCATGGTCTGCATAGATTGGGGACCCATAAATTCTTACTGTGTCTGAGTCCTCCCAAATTCTTGCTGGAGGTTTGGGTTGCATATGTATGGGGAGAAACATCGGAAGCTTACAGGAGCGTTGTTGCTACAAGCTGAGAACAGAACAGAAATACTGGAGTTCAGACTCTGCTGAGGAATGCCTTCTGGCCTTGCCAGAGTGGACCAGTGTCACTGACCCTCATTAATACCAGGGTGTCCAGCTCCATCTTGGGAGCAAGCACATCACCCTAGAGTGAGACCTATTCTGGACCCACCCTCACAAAGGTAAAGATCCAGAAGGAAGAGAGTAGTAGGAGGTGGAATCTTGCCCAGCCCAAGGCATTTGGGGATACCTTGAATCTTCCATAGACCCTCCCTAACATAGGATGAAGGAAAACCCACAGAAGTTCAAGGTGAGCAGTCAGTAACTGAACTGCCTACTGTACCAAAGACACAACACTCTGCAGGGGGAGATAACAAACTACAGGGTCTCTTCAATGTCACCACAATGCCCAGCAAACAGCAGAGTACTATAGATATCATACATGTGTGCATGTGTGTTTATAATATATCTATTTTTCAGGCAGAGAATAAAATCAAAGAATAAAATAAAAAGCAGCCATGAGATAACCCAGATGCTGTTTTACTAGGGAAACATGGTGAAACAACAATTACAAATATATTAGAGAATAAAAGAAAGAGTCTTAAGGAGTAAATGGGGAATTTCAGCAGAGAAATGAAAATTTTAGAAAGAATCAATTGCTAAACCTAAAAATTACAAGGTCCATAACTACAGTGAAAAAAATTACTGAGTGGGCTTAATACCAGACTGGAAAGGCCTGAAGAAATAGTTGTGTAACTTCTACAATTTTTGTAGAAATTTCCAAAACTAAAGAAACAAGAGAAATAGGATCAAGGGAAAATGAACAGAGTCTCAGAGAAGTGTGTGGCAATATCAAACGTTCTAGAGTACATGCCATTCAAGGTCCAGAAAAATATGGTGGGGATGGAGCAGGAAAAGTATTGGAAGATCTAGTGGAGGAATGTTTCCAGAACTTGGTGAAAAACGTCTACCTAGAGTTCCAAGCACTCAGCAACTCCGAGCCAGAAAGGATAAAGACAAAGAAAGCCACCTGGGTACTTCCTACCCAAAATGCTGAAAACCAAGCAAAGGAGAAAATTGGAAACCAACGAGTCGGAGGAAGAAGCTCTGCGTATAGGGAAATGGTCATATCCATGGCAACATGAAAGTGGCAGGAAGAGCAGTAACAACAGCAACAAAAACTATGGCCCTAGAATTCTATGTTCAGTAAAAATATCCTTCAAAATGAGGGTGATAAATATTCTCAGATAAATGAAAGCTGAGAGTTTCTCTGCTAGCAGATGTTCACTACAAGAAGTGCTCAAGGCTGTCCTTCTGGCTGAAGAAAAACGATACCAGCTGGAAAATTGGTCTGTGAGGGAAGGAAGTGCAGCCTCTGGAATTGCTGGATGACTTGCCCTAAGGACCTGCCACTCAGGAAGGGCAGAGGTGGAAACCAAGCCCAGGGCTCCCAGTCCAAGTGGGGCATGTGAGGAGGAGGCTCCCTGGTGGGTCTGCATGCCCTAAGTGATCTGGCCCAGAGAATTTCTTCACGCTCTCTACACAGAGACCCAGAACTCAGGGACAGGAGGACATGCCTCTACAGGCTGCCAGCTCCGAGACGTTGGGGTCTCAAATCCGGTTTCCAAGTTTGAACATTTAAGTCATCATCTAGTCTTTCAAGATAAGAGCAGAGCTGCTTCTTTATCCTGACTCCACATATTTTTTTTTATTGTAAATACTTAAATTCATAAATTCCTCAAAAAGTAGCACAGAGAACTTACAGCTAGGGGTTTCGGAAATTGCAGAACAAATCGGAGAGCACCTAGCAACCCAGAATCTGTCCTTCAAGCATGGGACTTCTCTAAAATATACCAAGTATATTATAATTGCATTTGAAGAGTTAAAGAAATGCAGCAAAATGAGTAATAATCATGGTGGGAACCAAATTTATCTTGTTTCTTATTTCAATGGTAAAGCCACTAGTCTATATGATGAGGGTTGTTGATTTCAAGTAAGTATTCGTTATTAAGTTTTGGAAATGTGCTTCTCTCTCCAGGTTATTAAGCACCATTTTGGGAGTTCCAGCAACATGGTGAACTTAAAACTAATGCTACCTAATGTCCCACCCCCAACCTCTGCAGCACAAATCATAAAAAGGCAAGAGATAGCATACAAATATTATCCAGAGAGAGTATAGTGATCCACCATTTCCATTCAAACATAGAGCAGACAGTATTCAGTTTGCATGCCCAAAGTCAAGCTCCAGGATTTCTTTCCCCTGCAAACCTGTGCCCCCTAAAGGACTTCCCATATCAATAAGTGGAAATCCCTTCTTTGGGATATCCAAGCCCCCAACTCGGAGTCTTCCTTGACTCCTCCCCTTCTTCACATCTCACATCCAACCCATCAGCAAATCTCCTCAGAGGTTGCACCCTCTCTCTCTCTCTCTCTTTCTTTCTCTCTCTCTCTCTCTCCCTCCTTCTCTGATGACAAGCCAGGGAGAGAGGTCTCACCAGAAACCAATGGTGAAGACATCTTGATGTTTGTCTTCCAGCCTCCTGAACTGTGAGAAAATAATTTTCTGTTGTTGCAGCCCTTATCAGTCTAAGACCGACTAGTTCCCTCACCAGGTTGGTCCTGCATTCTCCTGCCTTCGCTCCGCTCCGCCTGCACATCTGGGGGCTTCTACCCGCCCAGCACACTCCTCCTGACCTCCACTTCCTGTTCGCTTGCTCTGAAAACTTTCTTCCCACATATCTCCATGCCCTGAAAGAGTGTTTGGCAAATCATCTGTGATCCACCAATATTTTTTTTAAGGGAATGACCTTTCCACGTTGTTTTTGTTTTGTTTTGTTTTCCCAATTCTGGCACAAAGGAGTGAGCATAAGGAGCTCTTTGTTCCACAGTTATCCCAGTAGCTTTGTAGATGTGAGGCTGCTTCTCACTGTCTTCACATCCCCTACCCAACTGGGGGAAGAGAGGCTGCTGCCTTATATCAAGGCTTTCCAGCTATTTCCTACTCTACCCAGTTGTCTAGGCAAAAGAGCACTAAGGCATTAGCATAAAAGAGGCAAATCATCATCATCATCATCATCATCATCTTCATCATCTTCATCATCAAACAAAAAAGTTTTGCACGTGATTTTAAGTTGGCGTGGCTGTGATGTAAGACCCCGGTCCCTCACCCCTGCCGATATGCAGATGAATCTGCTATTCTCACGTACACAGGAGTTTTTGTTTGCTTGTGTTTGTTTTTCAGGGAAAGAAGGCAAGTGGCGATTTCAAGCTGTTTTAACATGAGAACAGGGCTAATGCCCAGAGCACGGGAGGAAAACCACAGAGTGCATTCTGGAAACTAGAGCTTGGAGCCAGAGGTGACCAGGAGAGGTCAAGCCCTTGTGAATGCACATCAATTACAGGGATAGCATTGCTTTGCTATGGGGTGAGAATAGGGCATACGTGAACTTCATCTTTACCTATGGGGCAGAGTTGACATTCAGATGACAGTGTAAATAGACAAAGTAGACAGAATTTAATTAAATAAAGAATGAAAGAAGAGGCACAGATCCATTCTTTTCCTTCGACTTTATGAAAATATAAAACTCATTACATCTTAATTATGCAGCGTGAGTCATGTCCACACATGGCTCCCCACGGGGAGCACTGTGAACATGTAACACGCAGGCGGCTCTTAACCCCTCAATGAGGGTGATTCACTTCGACAGGTGAAAATATTAAAAACAGTCCCACTTGGGAATGTTGGGTAATTCCTGACAGCATCTCCTTCCTAAACAGCGGAGATAGAAAGTTCCTTGAATTGTAAATGAAATCCAAAGACACCTTTTTATAATCGTTTGAATGTTGATGGTAATGGCATGAGTATTTTAGAGAACAGAGAAATCACGTTTCTGAAAATCAAGAAGGAAAAGCACATTTTAATTATTCATAAGTTGCATTTATTTCTATTGTTAGGCTGCACATATTTTCTTCCACAAATCTGTTATTTTAAACGTTTTTTGTTTTATAAATATTTTCAGTTAAAAATTAAGAAACATTTTTTTTTCAAAAAAATGTGAGATGATCTTATCCAAAAATATTACCCACATCTGCCTCTCTAAATTACTTCCTGTATTTTAATCTCTTATCTGGCATAATGGAGAAAGACAAGCTAACAGGTTGCACCTTGAAGGTTGCAGGTTACGGCTCCCGTGTGCTGAGGGGAGGTTAAGGCACCTGTCTTTTTATCTGGACGGTGCTTAAGTGTAGAGAACAGGGCCTGAGGACTTTTGCTGCCCCGTATGTCCTGAACTTGTGATGAGGCAGAGACTGCTAGTTGTCCATAAACCCCATTTTTTTTTCTCTTTTTTTTATGGTAACACATGCCGGTGAGTAAGAATGTTTGGAATTACATAAAGTGAGAGTTTAGGAATACAAAATTGTAATGGTTTCTATACAAAATGCAGTGGCCTGGGGAAGCAGAAGTGTGCATATTTTGTTATAATAATAAAAATAGAAGTAATATTCAATATCTAAGAATGTAGCAGGCACATTTAAGTAATTCATCTCTCCTCGGTTTCCAAACAATATCGTAAGATACACAAAGCAGACATTATCCCCATTTAAAAATGATTAACTGAAAAAGATTCATTATTAAAGTGAAGAGAGAGAGAAAGTTTAAGACTTTAAGTAAATAACAATAATTTTAAATCATCGTTGAAGGGTTAGAATTACAAAGGTAGATTGGCCAGGGATGAACTGATGACAGTGATTGTGAGGATGGATATGGTAATAGTCATTATGGTGATGATGGCGTTCACTATAGCTTAGAGACATCAGACATTGTAGTAAGAGATGCAATATTCCATTCCCATTTTAGGGATGAATAAAGTGAGACTCCAGCATGTAAACAGCTTGTCAAGCACGTGCACTACCAGACAAGGGCTAGGACTTCCAGTGACGTTAAGTATGAGGGAGGGTATGGCTTGGACAGACAGACACAGTGTGGATGAGCAGGGATGTACGTCCGGTGGGAATTTGGTGATTGAAGCAGAAAGAGGTTCACAAGCATAGAGGTTGTTGAATGGTGGGTAGGACATAAATCCCAGTGTGGCAGTGCACTATAGAAAGCATGCTGGTCTGTTTCTGTTGTAGGAAGTTGAAGGAGGTCAAGAAAGTGGAGGGTTAGAAAAAGAAGCAGAGGGGCGCCTGGGTGGTTCAGTCGTTAAGCGTCTGCCTTCGGCTCAGGTCATGATCCCAGGGTCCTGGGATCGAGCCCCGCATCGGGCTCCCTGCTCGGCGGGAAGCCTGCTTCTCCCTCTCCCACTCCCCCTGCTTGTGTTCCCTCTCTCGCTAACTCTCTCTCTGTCAGATAAGTAAATAAAATCTTTAAAAAAAAAAAAGAAAGAAAAAGAAGCAGAGATCAGCAAGTTTATGCACAGTCATCAGATTTTATTTTATCGACATTTATTTGCATAACAGTATTTTTAAAATACTATATTATTAAATCTTTACCGTATTCCAGTGCTCTCTTCTACCCCTTCTCATGCAAAGAATGGCAAAATGGATGAGTCAAATCAATGCCACAGTATCAGAGAATTTAATAGCTCAGGGTGATACGGATGAGTAATTAGGAAGCAGGTCCTTCCACTTTGCCCTTTCTTCTGTGCCAAGGCAAGAAAGAGCTAACAGCATGCCAACACAGGCTGAATTCCTTCCAAACCGATCTGGAAAACACAAGGTTTCAGATAATAGGTGCACTCCAATTCAGATGCCTCAGCTTATATAGCAAATGGCAATTAACTGTCTATTATTATGGGTCTAATTAATTATCTATCTGTAAGCGATTGAGGTCCCTTGATTTTCTTCTAGGACTCTGATAGCATCTCCCACAGAGACAGAGACAGAGACAGAGAGAGAGTAATTAGCGTGTTTTGCATTTGGTGAAAAGTCCCTAGAAGTAATCTGGTGGTGAAAATGATGTTTTAGGTTAAAACAGCACCTCGAGACCCACGGAGGTGGTAGCCCCGGTCCCCGACAGCCGGGCCCTGGTGGTGCTGGGCTCCCGGCCAGGTGGAGGAGGGTGGAAGGAGGCAGGTGGTCCCTCCCCATGCGACACTGGCTGCCCCATCTCCATGCCCATCAGGGTGCCTGCAGCTGTTCTGGCTGCATCGGGGAGACACCCCGACAAAGAGCACAGAAACAGACAGGCATCACAGTCCTGCCACTATGAGACGGAAGAGACAGCTGGATGCCAAGGGCCCTCTAAAATGTCTCTTCCACCTGAATGGCGATGCAATGTGCCGTTTTCAAGGCGAGCTTCTCCCACGTTTGGTGCTGAAGGGGCTTTCTGTGAGTGGAAGGAGCAGCTGCTGCTGGGCAAGGGCAGCAGGGGGGACTCAGCACTCAGCACTCCCCGTGCCCAGGCCCAGGTAACCGCCTTGCCTCCCCTCCCTGCCAGGAGCAGTGGCCAGCATCCTGCAGGAGAGAAGTTGGTTGGCAGCTCAGGACAGCCCAGAGGTTGGTTTCCTGCTGCTGGGGCCTCTGCACAGATCCTGCTTTTCTTCCCTCCCGCATGGTCTCCATCCTCCCATAGTGGCTATTGGCTCCAGCACCTCTGTTCTCTTGGTTCTTCCCACCAGCTCTACACGATGCCACCTGTCACAGGCAGCTTGTTCCTCCTCAAAGCTCGGGACGTTGTCAGGTCATGAAGCCTGAGATTGCCTTTCTATTCTGGCATCCGGCACACAGAATTGATCATACTTGTCATATTCATCTCGTTACTACTGTAGGAGGTGCAAAGCATATGAAAAGTCTCCTCCCTATGGGATTCCTGTGCTTTTCAAAACAATAAGGATCCTGCTTTAAGCAATTTCAATATTCGAAATCTTAATGATGTTTGTAGAATTCTTTAGCAAAAAAAAAAAGTTTTCTAGATAATCCCATTTGACCCTCAAAATAACTTTTTGGCACAGGAAGGCAAAATATTATAATTTCCATTTCACTAATCAGTCGATTACTCAATACCAGCAAAAAGCTGTAGTTCACTTCATCTGCAGTTGAGAGCTTCCTTTTCTCCATCCCCCCTCACCTTCTCCCCCTCATGTGACTAGTCTTTCTCATTCCAATGCCCCAAACGTCTTGGTTTCCTTTACAATCAACGTCCAGGCCCCAGGTTTTGTTGTCAGCCCCTGTACCGTAGCCCTTTCCCTCACCTCGAGTCTATTTCCCCACCATTTCTCACTGACGCCCTCAAACTGGTTGCCCATGTGCCACACTTTTCATGCAGTGACTCCTAGCTATGACTCATTGCTCTGAAATACAACTCCAATTATGTCGCTTTCCTAGTCCTTGGGTCTTCAGTGATTCTCCACTTGCCCTTGAATATAATATAAATGCTACTGTGATATTCAAGGTCTTCCACCATCTGACCAAACCTATATTCCTAACCTTTGGTACCAATAACTCACCCACGGACACTGACCCTACTACTAATATTAGGTCATATATTAGAGCATGTACTGGGTCCCAGACCTTAGAGATATCCCCAGAATACTCAGAATACAGGAACCTGGGTGGCTCAGTCGGTTAAACGTCTGCCTTCAGCTCAGGTCATGATCTCAGGGTCCTGGGATTGAGCCTCGCATCAGGCTCCCTGCTCAGAGGGGAGCCTGCTTCTCCCTCTGCCACTTCCCCTGCTCCTGGTCTCTCTCTCTCTCTCTCTCAGATAAATAAATAAAATCTTTTTTTAAGAAAAGAATACTCAGAATAACATCATAAAGATAATGTTTTCGTCTGCTAGGGTTGTCATGATAAGCTATCCACAGAATAATGGCTTAAACAACAGAAATCTGGAGGCTGGAAGTGGCAGATCGAGATGTTGGCGACGTTGGTTTCTCTTGAGGCCTCTGTCTTTGGCTTGCAGACGAAGGCCTTCTCACTCTGTCCTCACAGGTTCTTTTTCTGAGTCGTGCATCACTGGTGTCTCTTTCTCTTCTAAGGTCACCAATCTTACTGGACGAAGGCCCACTCTTATGACCTCATTTTAACCTCAGTTCTCTGGAAAGGCCCTGTCCCTGAATATAGTCACAGTGGGGGGTCAGGGATTCAACATAGGAGTTTCAGGGAGATGCAGTTCAGCTCATAACAGATACTATTATTATAGTCATGTTATATGAGAAAACTTGAGTTTCTGAAGGTTACACAATTAGTTCTAGGGAGAGCGAGGATTTTATAACACAGGCCTTCCTGATCTCACTTAATGCGCCATAAATTTCAAATATTAATTATTTTGTATCATAGGTGCAATTTTTGATGAAGTGTCTTTGATTATGCTGGTCTCTTGGCCTAGTGGCCCAACGCCCCTCTTTCACTGCCCGCTGTCTGAGCCCTACAGACCCTGCAAGGGCCGTTGTAAGGACACAAGAGAGCTTGAGCTTTCCCTCAGGCCCAAAACACTGTCTATTCTCTAAACTCTCAGCTTGTCTTTCATTCTCTCAAAGAAAACACAGGAAACTTACTCTTCTTAAAGTCAGGTTGATTGAGGTCAACTTTGCATACAGTAAAATTTATCCTTTCAGTGTATGGTTCTATGGGTTTTTAAAAACATATACAACCATGTAACCACCACCACAATCACCATGTAGAACTTTTCCACCCTCAGAAGTTCCCTTGTGTCCCTCCAGAGGCAAAACCTTCCCCACCTCAACTCCTAAGCAACCACTAATTTATTTTCTGACATACCTGTCTCTATTGTTTTGCCTTTTTCATATGGTTACATAAGTAAGCTCATATAGTATGAAATGCTTTGAGTCTGGTTCTGCACAGCACAACACATTTGATATCCAGCTGTGTTGTGTGCATTAGTCCTTTGCTTCTTTTTATTGTTGAGTGCTGCTCCATTATATGGGTGGTTATCCAGTCATCAGGAAAAGGACATTTGTGTTGTTTCCAATTTTTGGTGACTATGAATACTGCCACTATGAACATTCACATACAGATTTCTGTATGAATACATCTCATTTCTTTTTGGAGGACTTGATGACAGTATGGAAAGTCTGTATTTATCTTCATAAGAAATTGCCAAACTCTTTTTTTTTTAAAGATTTATTTATTTATTTATTTATTTATTTATTTATTTGAGAGAGGGGGGAGGGGAGAAGCAGAGGGCAAGGGAGAGAGAATCTCAAGCGAACTCTGCACTGATTGTGGAGCCGACACTGGGCTTGGTCTCACAACCCTGAGATTGCAACCTGAGTTGAAATCACGAGTTGGATGCTTAAATGACTGCACCACCAGGTGTCCCACCAAACTCCTTTCCAAAGTGGCTGTAAAAGTTTGCATTTCTGCAGGCAATATATGTGAGTTGTTCCACATTATTGCCAACACTCAGCATTACCATTCTTTTTGGTCTCAATTCTGGTAAGTGTGTAGTGTAATGGCATCTCATTAAATATCTTATATTTTATTAAATAAAGTACAACTTTTTAATTTCACTGTCTACGCATGTCAATATTAGTCAATATCTAGTCCACCTATTATTTAATTTATTCTTATTGTCAATTTTTAAACTTTTTATTTTGAACACTTAACCTACAGAATATTTGCAAAAATAGTGTATCCCTCAGACAGTTTCCTTTAAAGCTAATATCATATATAACCTGAGTACAATTATCAAAAACAGAAAATTAACATTGGTATAATACTATATACTATCCTAAAGACCTTATTTGAATTTCATCAGTTTTTCCACTAACTTCCTTTTTCTGTTTTCTTGGTGTTTCTTAATCTTCAGCACTTGGTGATAGTTCCTCAAACTTTCTTTGTCCTTCGTGACAGACACTTTTGGAAATCATCCATCAGTTATTTTGCCTAATGACCCTCAACTAGAATCTGATTTTTTCCTAGTGATGAGACTGAGATTATCCATTTTTGTTAAGAATACCCAGAAAGAAGGGCGGAGCAAGATGGCAGAGGAGTAGGAGACCTGGATTTCATCTGGTCTCAGGAATTCAGCTGGATGGGGATCAAAGCATTCTGAACACCTACAAACTCAACAGGAGATCGAGGAAAAGAATAGCAACAACTCTCTGAACAGAAAAGCGACCACGTTCTGGAAGGTAGGACATGTGGAGAAGTAAATCCCAGGCGATATTTGGGAGGATAGATGGCGGGGGAGGGGGCCTCTGTTGGCCGCTTCTGGCAGGTGATAGAGCGGTGGAGCACAAAATCGAAAATTTTAGAAGTCGGCTCCGCTGAGGGACGTTGCTCCAGTGGCTAAGCGGGGGGTGGAACCCTCATGGGACAGTGTGGTCTCAGGACCCTCGGGGTCACAGAAAGACCGGGGGTGCCTGAGTGTGGCAGAGCTCCCAGGTAACGGAGCAGGGAAGCCAGCTGCAGAGGCGGAGCCCAGGCGTGGGCTCTCAGCTCGGGGTCACCATAAACCGTGATCCACAGCACAGTCGGGCCCCTGCTCCTCCAGCAGGGACCCAACAAGCAGCAGATCCAGGGAGACTCCCCTTCCCCCAACAGGAGGAGCAGTGCGGGAGCGCACCGCAGGGATCTGCGGGGTTTGGAGACTCCACACGGGGTCGTGTGCCAGAGACAGAAACACTTGGTCACAGGCCGGGCGAGCACGGAGTGCAGCCGGAGACTGGGGAGACGGGAGTGACTGACGGCTTTTCTCTGGGGGCTCACTGAGGAGTGGGGCCCCGAGTTCTCGGCTCCTCCGGGGCGGAGATTGGGAGGCCACCATTTTCACTCTCAGACTCCAAAGCTGTACCGAAAACTTGCAGGGAACAAAAGCTCCCGAGAGCAAACCCAAGCAGATGACTTAGCCCAGACCAGGCAAGGGCGGGTCAATCCCACCTCTGGCAAAGACATTTGGGAACCATGGCAACAGGCCCCTCCCCCAGAAGATCAGCGAGAACAGCCAGCCAAGACCAAGTTTACCGATCAATGAGAATGGCAGAACTCCAGTGCTAGGGGAAGACTGCATATAGAATCCATGGCTTTTTTACCATGATTCTTTAGTCTTTCAAAGTTAATTTTTTTTTAACTGTTTTTTTTTTTTTGAATTTTTCTTTTTCCCTTTTTCAACCAACATCTTTTCAATCCCTTTTTTAAAAAACATTTTTATTTTTCATTTTTAGAATCATATTCTATCCCTTCATAGTAGTTACCCTTATTTTTGGCATATATATATACAAGTTGTTCTTTCTTTAAAATTTTGAGATACAGTTTCTTCTAACAGATCAAAATATACCCTAAATCTCTAGTGTATGGCTTTGTTCTAGTCTCCTGCCTGATCACATTCTCTCCCCCTTTTTTTCTTAAATCCTCCTCTTTCTTTTTTCAAACAACTTCTTATCAATTCCTTTTATAAAATTTTTTATAATTTTCATCTTTACAGTCATATTCCATCCCTTCATCATATCAACCCTTATTTTTGTACATATATAAGTTTTTCTTTCTTTAAAATTTTGGGAGGCACTTTCTTCTAACAGACCAAAATACACCCAAAATCTAGTGTGTGGCACTGATCTATGCACCAGCCTGATCATATTTGATCATATTCTGTTTTTTTTCTTTTGTTCGGTTTTTGTTTGTTTTTATCTTTTTCTTTTTCTTTTTTCTTTCTTTCCCTTTCTTTTCCCCTGGCTTCAGGTCTTTTCTGATTTGTTTAGAGTATATTTTCAGGGGACGTTGTTACCCTGTTAGCATTTTGTTCTCTCATTCACCTATTCTCCTCTGGACAAAATGACAAAATTGAAAAAATCACCTCAACAAAAAGAACAAGAGGTAGTACCGACTGCCAGGGACCTACTCAATATGGTCATTAGTACGATGTCGGATCTAGAGTTCAGAATCATGACTTTAAAGGTACTAGCTAGGCTTGAAAAAAGCATGGAAGTTATTAGAGAAACCCTTTCTGGAGAAATAAAAGAACTAAAATCTAACCAAGTTGCAATCAAAAAGGCTATTAATGAGGTGCAATAAAAAATGGGTGCGCTAACTGCTAGGATAAATGAGGCAGAAGAGAGAATCAGTGATATAGAAGACCAAATGATGGAAAATAAAGAAGCTGAGAAAAAGAGAGATAAACAACTACTGGATCACGAGGGCAGAATTCGAGAGATAAGTGATACTATAAGACGAAACAACATTAGAATAATTGGGATCCCAGAAGAAGAAGAAAAAGAGAGAGGGGCAGAAGGTATATTGGAGCAAATTATAGCAGAGAACTTCCCTAATTTGGGAAAGGAAACAGGCATCAAAATCCAGGAAGCACAGAGAACCCCTCTCAAAATCAGTAAAAGTAGGTCAACACCCTGACATCTAATAGTAAAACTTATGAGTCTCAGAGACAAAGAGAAAATCCAGAAAGCAGCTCAGGAGAAGAGATATGTAACCTACAATGGTAGAAACATTAGACTGGCAACAGACCTATCCACAGAGACCTGGCAAGCCAGAAAGGACTGGCAGGATATATTCAGAGCACTAAATGAGAAAAATATGCAGCCAAGAATACTCTATCCATCTAGGCTGTCATTGAAAATTGAAGGAGAGATCAAAAGCTTCCAGGACAAACAAAAACTAAAGGAATTTGCAAACATGAAACCAGCCCTACAAGAAATCTTGAAAGGGGTCCTCTAAGCAAAGAGAGACCCTAAAAGCAACATAGACCAGAAAGGAACACAAACAATATACAGCAACAGTCACCTTACAGGCAATACAATGGCCCTAAATTCATATCTCTCAATAGTTACCCTGTATGTAAATGGGCTAAATGCCCCAATCAAAAGACACAGGCTATCAGATTGGATTAAAAAACAATACCCATTAATATGCTGTCTGCAAGAGACTCATTTTAGACCCAAAGACACCCCCAGATTGAAAGTAAGGGGGTGGAAAACCATTTACATGCTAATGGACACCAAAAGAAAGCTGGGGTGGCAATCCTTATATCAGACAAAGTAGAATTTAAACCAAAGACTATAATAAGAGATGAGGAGGGACACTATATCCTACTTAAAGGGTCTATCCAACAAGAAGATCTAACAATTGTAAATATCTATGCCCTTAACATGGGAGCAGCCAATTATATAAGCCAGTTAATAACAAAAGCAAAGAAACCATCAACAACAATACAATAATAGTGGGGGACTTTAACACCCCCCTCACTGAAATGGACAGATCATCTAAGCAAAAGTTCAACAAGGAAATAAAGACTTTAAATGACACACTGGACCAAATGGACTTTACAGATATACTCAGAACATTCCATCCCAAAGCAACAGAATACACATTCTTCTCTAGTGCCCATGGAACATTCTCCATAAGGGATCACATCCTAGGTCACAAATCAGGTCTCAACCGGTACCAAAAGACTGGGATCATTCCCTGCCTATTTTCAGACCACAATCCTTTGAAACTAGAACTCAATCACAAGAGGAAAGTTGGGAAGAACTCAAATACATGGAGGCTAAAGAGCATCCTACTAAAGAATGAATGGGTCAACCAGGAAATTAAAGAAGAATTTAAAAAATTCATGGAAACCAATGAAAATGAAAACACAACTGTTCAAAATCTTTGGGATGCAGCAAAGGCAGTCCTAAGAGGAAAGTATATAGCAATACAAGCCTTTCTCAAGAAACAAGAAAGTCTCAAATACACAACCTCACCCTACACCTAAAGGAGCTAGAGAAAAAAACAACAAATAAAGCCTAAACCCAGCAGGAGAAGAGAAATAATAAAGATCAGAGCAGAAATCAATGAAATAGAAACCAAAAGAACAGTAGAACAGATCAACAAAACTAGGAGCTGGTTCTTTGAAAGAATTAACAAAATTGATAAACCCCTGGCCAGACTTATCAAAAAAAAAGAGAAATGACCCAAATCAACAAAATCATGAATGAAAGAGGAGAGATCACAACCAACACCAAAGAAATACAAACAATTACAAGAACATATTATGAGCAATTCTATGCCAGCAAATTAGATAATCTGGAAGAAATGGATGCATTCTTAGAGATGTATCAACTACCAAAACTGAACCAGGAAGAAATAGAAAACCCAAACAGACCTATAACCACTAAAGAAATTGAAGCATTTATCAAAAAATCTCCCAACAAACAAAAGCTCAGGGCCAGATGGCTTCCCAGGGGAATTCTACCAAACATTTCAAGAAGAATTAATACCTATTCTTCTGAAACTGTTCCAAAAAATAGAAATGGAAGGAAAACTTCCAAACTCCTTTTATGAGGCCACTATGACCTTGATCCCAAAACCAGACAAAGACCCCATCAAAAAGGAGAATTACAGACCAATATCCTTGATGAACATGGTTGCAAAATTCTCACCAAAATACTAGCCAATAGGATCCAACAGTACATTAAAAGGATTATTCACCACGACCAAGTGGGATTTATCCCTGGGCTGCAACGTTGGTTCAATATCCGCAAATCAATCAACATGATATAATACATTAACAAAAGAAAGAACAAGAACCATATGATCCTCTCAATAGATGCAGAAAAAGCATGTGACAAAGTACAGTATCCTTTCTTGATCAAAACTCTTCAGAGTATAGGGATTGAGGGTACATACCTCAATATCATAAAAGCCATCTATGAAAAACCTACAGTGAATATCATTCTAAATGGGAAAAAACTTAGAGCTTTCCCCCAAAGGTCAGGAACATGGCAGGGATGTTCACTATCACCACTGCTATTCAACATAGTATTAGAAGTCCTAGCCACAGTAATCAGACAACAAAAAGAAATAAAAGACATCCGAATCGGCAAAGAAGTCAAACTCTCACTGTTTGCAGATGATATGATACTTTATGTGGAAAGCCCAAAAGACTCCACCCCAAAACTGCTAGAATGCATACAAGAATTCAGTAAAGTGGCAGGATATAAAATCAATGCACAGAAATCAGTGGCATTCCCATACACCAACAACAAGACAGAAGAAAGAGAAATTAAGGAGTCGATCCCATTTACAATTGCACCCAAAACCATAAGATACCTAGGAATAAATCTAGCCAAAGAGGCAAAGGATCTATACTCAGAAAACTATAAAATACTCATGAAAGAAATTGAGGAAGACACAAAGAAATGGAAAAACGTTCCATGCTCATGGATTGGAAGAACAAATATTGTGAAGATGTCAATGCTACCTAGAGCAATCTACACATTCAATGCAATCCCCATCAAAATACCATCCACTTTTTTCAAAGAAATGGAACAAATAATCCTAAAATTTGTATGGAACCAGAAAAGACCCCGTATAGCCAGAGGAATGTTGAAAAAGAAAAGCAAAGCTGGCGGCATCACAATTCCGGACTTCCAGCTCTATTACAAAGCTGCAATCATCAAGACAGTATGGAACTGGCACAAAAACAGACACATAGATCAATGGAACAGAATAGAGAGCCCAGAAATGGACCCTCAACTCTATGGTCAACTCATCTTCGGCAAAGCAGGGAAGAATGTCCAATGGAAAAAAGACAGTCTCTTCAACAAATGGTGTTGGCAAAATTGGTCAGCCACATGCAGAAAAATGAAACTGGACCATTTCCTTACACCACACACAAAAATAGACTCCAAATGGTTGAAAGACCTCAATGTGAGACAGGAGTCCATCAAAATCCTAAAGGAGAACACAGGCAGCAACCTCTTCGACCTCAGCCGCAGCAACTTCTTCCTAGAAACTTCGCCAAAGGCAAGGGAAGCAAGGGCAAAAATGAACTATTGATGCTTCATCAAGATAAAAAGCTTTTGCACAGCAAAAGAAATAGTCAACAAAACCAAAAGACAACTGACAGAATGGGAGAAGATATTTGCAAATGACATATCAGATAAAGGGCTAGTAAACTAAAATCTATAAAGAACTTATCAAACTCAACACCCAAAGAACAAATGATCCAATCAAGAAATCGGCAGAAGACATGAACAGACATTTTTCCAAAGAAGACATCCAAACGGCCAACAGACACATGAAAAAGTGCTCAACATCACGTAGCATCAGGGAAATCCAAATCAAAACCTCAATGAGATACCACCTCACACCAGTCAGAATGGCTAAAATTAGTAAGTCAGGAAACGACAGGTGTTGGCGAGGATGTGGAGAAAGGGGAACCGTCCTACACTGTTGGTGGGAATGCAAGCTGGAGCAACCACTCTGGAAAACAGTATGGAGGTTCCTCAAAAAGTTGAATATGGAGCTACCCTACAACCCAGCAATTGCACTACTGGGTATTTACCCCAAAGATACAAATGTAGGGATCTGAAGGGGTATGTGCACCCCGATGTATATAGCAGCAATGTCCACAATAGCCAAACTGTGGAAAGAGCCAAGATGTCCATCAACAGATGAATGGATAAAGAAGATGTGGTATATATACAATGGAATATTATGCAGCCATCAAAAGTAATGAGATCTTGCCATTTGCAATGACATGGATGGAACTGGAGGGTGTTATGCTGAGCGAAATAAGTCAATCAGAGAAAGACATGTGTCATAGGACCTCACTGATATGAGGAATTCTTAATCTCAGGAAACAAACTGAGGGTTGTTGGAGTGGGGGGTGGGGTGGGAGGGATGGGGTGGCTGGGTGATAGACATCGGGAGGCTATGTGCAATGGTGAGCACTGTGAAGTGTGCAAGACTGTTGAATCACAGATCTGTAACTCTGAAACAAATAATGCAATATATGTTAAGAGAAAAAAAGAAGAAGATAGAAGGAGGGGAAGAATGAAGGGGGGGAAATCGGAGGGGGAGACAAACCATGAGAGATGATGGATTCTGAAAAACAAACTGAGGGTTCTAGAGTGGAGGGGTGTGGGAGGATGGGTTATCCTGGTGATGGGTATTAAAGAGGGCACATTCTGCATGGAGCACTGGGTGTTATGCACACACAATGAATCATGGAACACTACATCAAAAACTAATAATGTAATGTATGGTGATTAACATAACAATTAAAAATTTTAAAAAACTTATTAAAAAAAAAAGAATACCCAGAAAAAAAATTGTTTCACATCACATCATACCATATTGTTCATGGTCTCAGCACTACCAAAGATGCAGACCTTGGTCACTATCTTTTGTTGTAGTTTAATAACTATCATGGGGACTCACTGAGATTTGTATTTGCTTTTCCCTACTGACCTATGATTTGTATTTGTTGTTTTGTATTTAAGAAACTCTTTTCAAGCCAAATTCATAAATATTTCTTGTATGTTTTCTTCTAGAAGTTTTACAGTTTTAGATTTTTACATTTAGATCTATGACCTCTTTTTTTCTTTTATTGAAGTATAATGACATATAACATTACATTAGCTTCAGGTTACAGAATACGGTATTTGTATATATTGCAAATTGACCACCACAATTAGTCTAGTTAACATCCATTACCATGCTAGTTACAGAGTTCTTTTTCTTGCAATGACAACTTTCAAGATTTACTCTCTTAGCAACTTACAAATGTGCAGTATAGCATCAACTATAGTTGCCTTTCTGTACATTACATCACATGATTTATTGATTATGTAACTAGAAGTTTGTATCTTGACTCCTTTCACTCTTTTCCCCTACCCACGACTAACCCAACCCTGTTTCTGGCAACCACAAATCTGTTCTCTGTGTCTATGAGCTTCTTCTTTTGTTGTGCTTTGTTTTGAGTTTTTAGAGGCCACATATGAGATATTATGTGGTATTTGTCTCTTTGTCTGACTTCTTTCATTTAGCATAATGCCCTCAAGATCTATCCAGGTTTCCATGTTGCCACAAATGACAAGATTTTATTCTTTTTTATAGCTGAATAATAGTCTATTGTGTGTGTGTATGACAATTTTTTTATCCATTCATCTGTCAATATGCATTTAGGTTTTGCCATATCTAAGCTATTACAAATGATGCTCAATGAACATACAGCACACATATCTTTTCAAGTTAGCATTTTCATTTTCTTTGGATCAATACTCAGAAGTGAAATTGCTGGATCGTATGGTCTTTCTATTTTTTAGTTTTTTGAGGAAGCTCCATTCTGTTTTCTATAGTGGCTACACCACTTTACATTCCCACCAACAGTGCACAGGGGTTCCCTATCCTCACCATCACTTGTTATCTCTTGTCCTTTTGCTAATAGCCATTCTAACATGTGTGCAATGATATTTCATTGTGGTTTTGATTTGCATTTCCCTAAATATTAGTGAAGTGGAGCCTCTTTTCATGTACCTGATAGCCATATGTATGTCTTCTTTGGAAAAATGTCCATTCAGATTCTCTACCCATTTTAAAATTGGATTATTCATTTGGGGGTTTTTTGTTTGTTTGTTTTGGTGTTTTTGCTGTTGCATTGTATGAGATTTTTAAATATATTTTGGAAATTAGCCCCTTTATCAGATATATGACTTGCAAGTATTTCCTACTGTTCAGTAGGTTGCCTTTTTCATTTTCTTGATAATTTCCTTTCCTGTGCAGAAGCTTTATAGTTTGATGTAGTTCCACTTGTTGATTTTTGCTCTTACTGCCTTTGTTTTTGGTGTCAAATCCAAATACTCATCACCAAGATTGATGTCAAAGAGTTTATAGTCTATGTTTTCTCCTGTGATTTTTATGGTCTTAGGGCTTACATTCAAGTTTTATTTATAGCATAAGAGAGTAGTCTAGTTTCATTCTTTTGCATGTAGCTGCCCAGTTTTCCCAGCACCATATATTGAAGAAACTATCTTTTCCCCATTGTATATTCTTGGCTCCTTTGTCATAAATTAATTGACCATATATACATGGGTTTATTTCTGGGTTTTTGGTTTTATTCCATTCATCTATGGGTCTGTTTTTATTCCAATACCATACTGTTTTGGCTTCTATAGCTTTGTAATATACTTTGAAATCAAAGCATGTGATGCCTCCAACTTTGTTCTTCTGTTTCAAGATTGCCTTTTGGCTGTTCAAGATCTTTTGTGGTTTCATACAAATTTTAGAATCTTTTTTCTATTTCTGTGAATAAAACCATTTTATTTTGATAGGGATTGCACTGAATCTATAGATTGCTTTGGACAGTGTGGGCATTTTAATAATATTAATTCTTCCAATTCATGATCACAGAATATCTTTCATTTACTTGTGTCTTCAATTTCTTTCACCAATGTCTTAAAGTTTTAGTATACAGGTGTTTTACCTCCTTGTTTAAATTTATTCCTAGGTGTTTTGTTATTTCTGATGCAAATACAAGTGGGATTGTTTTATGCATTTCTTTCTTCTAATTTCTTAGTAGTGTATAAAAAGGCAATAGATTTCTGTACATTGATTTTTGTATCCTGCAACTTTACTGAATTCATTTATTAGTTCTATCAGTTTTTTGGTGGAGTCTTAAGGGTTTTCTATATATATAATATGATGTTATCTGTAAATAGGGACAGTTTAGATTGTTTTTATTTCTTTTTCTTGCCAAATTGCTCTGGCTATAACTTCCAATATTTTGTTGAATGAAAGTGGTGAGAATGGACAGCCTTGTCTAGTTCTTGATCTTAGAAGAAAAGCTTTCAGCTTTCCATCATTGAATATGACATGAGTTGTTGGCTTGTCATATATGGCCTTTATTATGTTGAGGTACGTTCCCTATACATCCAATTTGTTAAGAGTGTTTATCATAAATGGATGTTGAATTTTGTCAAATGCTTTTTCTGCATATGATTCTTTTTAAGTTTATCATTATATGTGGTATAAGAGATGAGTGGAGGACATTTTTGCATGTGGATGTGAAATTATCCTATCAGCAACTGTTTAAAGACTATAGTTTCTCCACTGGGTTTCCTTTGCTTTTTTTTTTTTTTTTTTTAAGATTTTATTTATTTGAGAGAGAGAGCACACAAGTGCTCTTCCTCGCACTTGTGTGCTCTCTTTCTCTCAGGGAGGGAGGGAGAGGCGGACTCCCCACTGAGCAGGAAGCCTAACGTAGGGCTCAATCCCAGGACCCTAAGATCATGACCTGAGCTGAAGGCAGCTGCTTAACCAACTGAGCCACCAAGGCACCCCTTCCTTTGTACTTCTGCTAAAATTTATTAACCATGTATTTAAGTCTATATCTGGATTTTCTAATATGTTTCATTTATATATGTCCATCCTTTCTCCAATATCACAGTCTTTATTATTGTAGCTTCATAATTCACCTTGAAATCAGGAAGTGTGAGTTTTCCAAATTTGTTCTTATTCAAAATTATTTTGTTATTTTAGTTCTCTTCTATTTTTATATATGTTTAAAAATACTTTGTTGACAAATAATGCAATATATGTTAAGAAAAAAAAAAAGAAGAAGAAGGTAGCGGGAGGGGAAGAATGAGGCGGGGGAAATCGGAGGGGTAGATGAACCATGAGAGACGATGGACTCTGAAAAACAAACAGGGTTCTAGAGGGGAGGGGGGGTGGGAGGATGGGTTAGCCTGGTGGTGGGTATTGAGGAGGGCACATTCTGCATGGAGCACTGGGTGTTATGCACAAACAATGAATCATGGAACACTTCATCTAAAATTAATGATGTAATGTATGGGGATTAACATAAGAATAAAAAAAATACTTTGTTGACTTACACAAAATTGCTCATCATTTTAATTTGAATTCTATAGGTCAATTTGGGATGAATCCTAACAATACTGTCGTTTAATCCATAAGTACTGCATATCTCATTTATTTAAGTCTTTGAATTATCTCAATAATTTTTTGTAATGTTTTTAACATATAGACCTTGTACATATTTTATTAGACTTTTGCCTAAGTAGTTTACAATGTTTGGTGCTGTTATAAATGATGCCTTAAATTTTAGTTTTCAATTGTTCATTGCTAACATATAGAAAAGGCAATTGATTTTGTATATTGATCTTGTATCCCATGACTTTGCTAAACTAAATTATATATTCTAGTAGATTTCCTCAATGATTCTTTGTGATTTTTTTTCTAACATAGACTCTCTGAAAATAAGGATAATTTTATGTCTTGTTATGTATCTCTACTTTATTTTTTTTCTTTACCTTACTTTATTGCTTTAGATAGGACCTCCAGTACAATTTTAATAGAAGGGGTGAGAAGAGAAATCTTGCCTTATTCTTGATCATAAGTGAAAAAATTCAATATTTTACCATTAAAGGTATGATATTTACTATACCTTTTCATCAATGCATTCCCTTTACCTTACTGACGTCCTTTAATTTCCAGTTTGCTTAGAGTTTTTACTATGAGGGCCCATGGATGCTGAACTTTGTCAAGTGCTTTCTCTGGAGCTATTGAGATGATAATATGATTTTTTGCTTTTTTCTGGCTGTTAATGTGACAAATTACATTGAATGTTTGGCAAATGTGAAATAAAACTTGCATTTCCAGGACAAACCCACTTAATCATGTTAAATAATCTTTTCAATATATTGCTGGACTCTAGCTGCTACTATTTTGTGGAAAATTTCTGTGTCTGTATTTATGAAAGATATCGGTATATAGTTTTCTTGTAATCTCTTTGTTTGCATTTGGTATCAGGGTAATGCTGGTCTCATAAAATATACTGGGAAATGTTTATTCCTCTTTTATATTCTGGAAGAGTTTTTGTACCGTTGATAATACTTTTTCATTAAATATTTGGGAGAATTAAGTAGTGAAGTCATTTGACTAATACGTTCATGTTCCTGTCCCTCTGTTTTTGTTTTTCACAATGATGTTATGTTACCCAGAGGAGGTGGTTCTACATACTCCTGCTTCTTCCCCAGCATAACCGCTTTTGCTTGTCACTGAGTGTTACTAGGGGTGAGAGTAAGGGGAGTCTCTGCTGTCCTGGTCCCAACTCAGTCTCAGGTAGGTTCACAGTGCCAAGTTCTGGGGTGGAGGAAGGCCATCCCAGTGATTTACTTCTTCTCAAGGTGGCCAAACTTTATGCTGGGTTGGGGGGGGGGGCAGTAACAGTGACTGGATCTGCTGACCTCCCTCAGCAGTTTAATATTTTATTCTTTGGAACAGAAGGACCCAGACATTGTATTTTTCCTATAGCATAGCCACTCCTATCTTCCAGATCTACACGAACTGTCCAGTCTCACACCAAGTCCCAGGCTTTCTAATGAGCACCTGGTATAGATCCCTGAAGAGGATCCTGAGAGTGGGTCCACCCATGTCTGAAGATCCCAGGGTCTCTACATTGAGACCTCACCCCGGTGAACTGAACATTTGTGGCCCCCAAATCCTAATTCCCAATGTGATGGTATTAGGAGGTCAAGCCTTTGAGACATAATTAGGTTATGAAGGTGAAGTCCCAGTGAATGAAATTAGTACCCTTTATAAAAGAGACCTCAGATAGCCCCCTCTGCCCTTCCACCGTGTAGGGATACAACAAGAACATGGCAATCTGCAACCTGGAAGCCGGCCTCCATCAGAACCTGACCATGCTGGCACCCTAATCTCAGACTTCAAGCTTCTAGAACTGTGAGAAATTAACTTCTGCTGCTTATAAGCCATTCTATGGTATTTGTAATGGCAGCCCAAACTGAGACACCCACTCTTGGCATTTAGCAACTCTTTGAAGATTTCAGCTGAATCCTTGTTACCCACCTGTATGGCACATGGCGTTAATGCCTCCCATGCTCCACTACCGATAACTAAATGTTCTCATCCTTGGAGGGCCTGTCTCTCCTTGGATTTCCCTGACAGCTCTGCCACCATAGCTATCTTTGGGCTGAAGGAACATTATAATTTTATAGTTTTTCTGACTTTTTTTCTGGTTGGGCGAACATTCCTTCCAGGTGTATTAATCCTATCCAGAAGCAGAATCCATTTTTTTGTTTGTTTGTTTGTTTTGTTTTTTGAGACTACTCAGGTCAAAAATTGGGAAGCAAAAAAGAGACATATGTTTATTTATACATGAATTATATCTAAGTTAATAGAGAGTTGGATAATCTTCTCACCTTAAATACAACATCAGCATCTGATTAGATTTATTCACCACCTAGCCAAGCAACATGCACAAAGGAGGTTAATAAGGGACAAACTAACACTGCTAGACCAAAAGAAAAAAAAAATGGTGGAAGCTAGACTCAGATCTTCAGGCTCTGGGTGTACTATAATTTCAATAATACAAAAGTAACGTCCATGCTTTCTTCAGTCCCATGAAAACAAAGCAGTCCGTGGCGCCTGTATGCATTAACTCACTGCTCTGGAGGGGATCTAGGAAATGGCCCATCAGGAAAGCCATGTTTTATGATGCCCCACATTTCTTAATTTTTTATCCTTTCCTTAATAGTTTCCTTCACTGAAATACATCCCTCATCTCTGATAAGCTCTTTCCCCTGTATGACTCAGTTTTGGAAATGCATGTTTCTCTTTAACAGTGATCTTGTTATTCAAATTCGCAGGACTGACACAGAAATTCTTCCTGGGTCAGCATTTATCCTGCTGTGACTGAGAGGTGGGGGAAGGAAAGGGAGGATGGGGCGGTTGGTTATAAAAGGGTATTCAACCATTCTATTGTTGGAGTCTAAAATTTCCTTGCACTTGAAACACCCCATTGATACTCACACTCTGGAAATAGAGACTGGCAGTGCCCAGGCAGCAGAGGGATTAATTGTAATTGCTAACTCCTTTTGAGTACATTTAACCAAGTAGCAGAAGCACATTGCATTCTTCCCTGAATTCAGGAGCCTGTTAGCAGGCAGTGTTATATTACTCCTGGGTGGAAATGAAATCATGTGGGAGCAGCAAGAACAGCTCATGGAGAAAAATTACCATTTTATATTTATTACTTTGGCTAGTTTAAGTGCCATAGGAATAGACTCTCTAATGCATTAAAGAACAATTCCCCAACATTTGACTCTGTTGCTTGGTAAACTATTTTTAGGGACTGCCTCAGTCAGCTTTTAAAGGCACATGCCATCCCATTTTCAAAGGTTATTTTAGTGGTTTGTCAAAATGATATAAATAACACAATCTCTCTCTTCAAATTAGGAAAATATGGGACATTCTGTGGTGAAATTCGTATTCTTGAAAAAAAATGTCTTGTTTTTCTTGCTTGTATTTTTCATTGCTAAGCTCTGGCGCGATTTCATTTCATCTTTGATATGATGCTTACCTTGTAGCATAGCTTTGCTTAGTTGCATAATCAGATAATAGGATTTTCCTGAAGCCACAACTTGGAAGATAGCATATACTTCTCTCTCGCAGAGTTCTAGATACCAGGTAAATTTGGTCCATAGATGCACTGCCAGGTCAGCTCACTGGAGAATGGCACAGCTCCCATGAAATATGAAATGCACTCAGAGAACCTTCATCCTGACATACTCCAGGATCTACTTAATGCGAAATGGAATATAGAATCTACATTTTGATAATTCAAATCCTACTCTGTTCAACTGAATGAAGTAGTAACAAGGAGCCATTTTGGGTGTATTTATTTGAATGACACATTCCTAAAAAGATGAACTTACACACTAAGGCAATTGAAATCCTGCATCAGTTGAAGGAGGTAGAGTTGTTCAGGGCTTTGGTTTACCAATCAGCTGAGGACTTGTTGCCCCAAGAAAACACAGCATTACACTTACTATTTATATCAACCGATTCCCTTTTCTCCCAGAGCTAATTATGTTAAGTACATCATAATAGAGAAATTGAGCAACGCAGGAGGTTTTCTTACAATTTTCCTCTACCCCTTGGAATATACATGCCCTTTAAAAAGTATATTCAAATAAATGTACTCACTAGAGAACAGAAGATTGTAGGTGAAGATTCTAGAGAACTGTGTTAGAGATGAATTCTTAGTTCTTTCTTAGAATAAATGGTCTGGATTTTTAGTGTTGTTCATTAAGCTATAACTATTATATAATGCTATTGTGCTATTTCATATTACTATGTCTGCATTGCTGGGCCTTAGATATACTAAAGAAAACCAGCTATAAATTCAAGAAACAGGCAGGTAATGAGGCACCTGGGTGACTCAGTTGGTTAAGTGTCAGACTCTTGATTTAGGCTCAGGTCCTGATCTCAGGGTTGTGAGATTGAGCCCCATGTTGGGCTCTGTGCTCAGTGCAGAGTCTGCTTGAGATTCTCTCTCCTTCTCCCTCTACCCCTCCCCCACTTGCACTCAATAAACAAATTAATAAATAATAAACAAAATCTTTAAACAAAAAGAAATAGGTGAGAGCTGGCATATAGGATTTGTTGCCACATGGCTCATTATGTGACTGTCATAGTGAACATAGTTCTTTCTGCCAGTTAGGAAATTAAACATATTTTAACTACTCTACTGTAAACTTCTTGAAAGTTGGGGACTTATTTATCTGGGTTTTTTAAGTGCTTAGCATTGTAACTAGCATATAATTAGTGTTTAAGAAATGTTTACTAAGTAAATGAACTGATGGATGAGTGATGGATGGTTGAGCAAAAAGTCTTTAATCTGAGTGCGTGAGGGCCCTCTGAGGTTTGAATGTGAAGAAGTTTTCTTTACGGATCAGTGTCACCAGGGGCATGAATTTGGAAGGGACACATACTTGCTAAAGATAGGTTTTATTGTCTTCTCCTTGTGAATGGGCTTGAAAGTGGGCCTTAAAGATTTTTACGTACTTGATAAATAGTACTTTACTTCACAGAAGAAGTACATATTAAAATATGTGTAATATTAGATAAGATTCTTTTCACCAAAACTCCCCTTCTTTTTTATTTTTTTTAAGACTTTATTTATTTATTTGAGAGCAAGAGAGAGCATGAGAGAGGGGGAGAGAGACAGATGGAGAGGGAGAGGCAGACTCCCCGCTGAGGAGGGAGCCCGAGGAGGGACTCAATCCTGGGACTCGGGATCATGACCTGAGCCGAAGGCAGATGCTTTAAATGACTGAGCCACTCAGGGGCTCCCAAATTCTCCCTTTCTTAAATTTAAAACCAAAGATACATTATTACCAAGTGCAATGTCTCAAGAGGGGTGTGTGTCCCTCCCCCTTCTCTAACACATGGGGGTAGGTGAAGGTAGTCTTTGAACACAGCGTGCATGCTGTGTATCTTCTTGCCTTATCTATTTTACTCCAAAAGTTGTAATATCCTCATTATCTTTGTATAGTAAAAATTAAAACATTTTGTTTCAGTACTAGTCTCAGATGCCTGTGTATAAATGTGCATAAGTGTGTGGTATCCTTTCCATGGTAACTGCCATTTAGAAATTAAGAATGAAGTGGCGTTTCCAGCCACACTTTTCAAATACTTCATGTATTGATCCCTCACTCAGGCTATTAAAAAGATAAATAAATAAAACTAAAAACAGACAGAAAGGAAACAGTGCACAGATGCCCCACTCCCCATGCGTCCCCTCCACCCAACCTCGGTTTCAACAGCATCCCTCCGGGCGGCAGACTCCTTCCCCCTCTCCCAGGCCAGACGCCCCACTGCTCTGGTGGAGCAGTGTTCAGGTCCTTACCCGTGGAAGCTCCTGGAAAGGCCATGTCAGGACACAGAGTACACAGGGGTTCGGTGTGACCGTGGGGAGAGCCGTTCTTCAACCAGCCACGAGCCCGTCTTCCCTGATTCCCTGCTCTTCCGCTCTTGCCATCAGGCACCTCCTTCCCCGGACACACCACCGATGCTGAGGCCAGTCATGAGGGAGCCTATGCAGAGAGAGAACGAAAGAGACACATTTCATTTAATCAGGCCACCGCCTCACACAGCAGGGCTTCCTAAGTCACAGCAATTGCTTTTCCTCCTGTTCTTAGGAAACTGCTCATTAAAACTTTGATTATGACACAGTGATGGAACAGAGGTAACCTCTTGAGGGAGCTTTTTTCGTCTGAGTCATGAACTAGTTCCTCTCTTTCCATCTTGGCCAGGATGCCTCAATGCTCCCCTCGGCTTCACTAAGCTTTACACAGTTTCTTCCTGATTACAGGCCCCTTGCCTCCCTTTTCCTAAAGTATTTACTTGAGAAAACCTGCAGTTGTACATCCTTCCTCTGCCCTTTGTGATAGAATACTTCTCTCAGCTTCTTGCCAGTTTCACATTGTCTTTTTCAAAGACCTGGGTGTTATTCCTTTGAAATGTCATCCTAGAAAGATAGAGCCCTGATCTCCCAGTCTCTGGGGGAAGAGAAGGAGCCTCTTCCATAAGAACCAAATTTCAGACACAGATGGCCTCATCTCATGGACCAACCTCTCCCTCATGTTCTCCGGAACTTTTCCACTGACCTAACCCAGCTAAAAAACCTTCCTGCCTTTGTTTCAGCAGAGTAGAGTTCAACTCTGTCCCATACTGCCATCTATTAATGTGTGTTTCACCCTATCCATGTGATTTTTAAATGGCAGCCTTAGCGATGAAGGTAATTATTGGTGATTATTGGTCTGTATGCAAAAGTACAATCTGAACCCTGAGGTCTGCATATACGACCTGTTCATCTTTGGATCCTCCAGAAATGACATATATTCAGTGCATATGGGACAGTTCTGTTAAAAGTGAGTAAAAGATGAGAATGCAGGATGCATCTCAGAAATCACAACAAATAGGCACTTTTATGTACTACGTTCTGGGCCTGGGATTTCTCCCCTTCATCCCACGTACCCATAAGCTCAAAGGCATTATAGCAGTATCTGTTGAAGATAAAGTGACAGAACGCAAACCTCTACACAGACTAAATATCAGAAATGAAATACTGAAAAAAAGCTTAAAAAATCACAAACAGTCTTTTGCTAAATGGTATCTTTGCTTCTAAATATGAATAAATCTTCATTATTTCCCAAATGAGAGAAAGTGACTTATCTCCTCTCACTGGTTTTATTATACTGATCTGGATTCAGAGACTTCTAAAGAACTAAAGGCGGCTGGAAAAATATCAAGTCCAAAGGCTTCATTTTACAAAGGAAAAATTTGAGCCCTGAAAGTCTAGGTCCTTCTTTGGGGCCACAGAAGCAAATCTGTGCTTTATTTATTTAGAGTCCTTTCACCAAACTGCACCAAACCATGTGCAGCCCAAGGAAGAAGACCATGGACCCAATTTGAAATATTAGCCTCAACTCTGTTGTTGAGCATTAGCAAAGTTATGGTAAACAACCACTGCCCAATACACAGTGCATTACATTTCTCCAAGTTTATTTGAGTTCAAGATAGTTCCATAAAATGCATTTCAATGTATTCAAACTCTACCAAAGTTTCTTTCCACTATGTACTTGGCAAATCTATTTACAGCTTTATATTATTTTACAAGGTTTTAAGTATCAAAAGAAGATGATAACAAATGGGGGGAAAAAAGCAGCATCACAATTGATCAAAATCTCTTCAGGTGCGAAGGTGACCACATGCAAATTGTAGGCTTTCCTTATATATATATATATATATAAAGAAAGCCTGCCACCTACCCAGCAATCACCTCCTTATGCCTGAGCCCTTTTGGAAATGCAGTCATCAGCACTGAGGTACAGAAGCATCAGCAACATAAAGACATTTCCACAGCTTTTAATTAACTCCTGGGATTTTTCTTTGAGAGAGTGTGTTGTTTTAGGAGCAGCAATTACAAGCTATTTTGGCCCCCTTGTTTGCTCCTGTGTTTCTGACTGTCTCTCTTGGATTTAGAGAGGGAACAATTAGGTTTGGAAAAGGGCAATGATAGGGTTCTTGCTTGACAATTGTAACCCAGCCCTGACTGAGTCACCATGGTCCTAGCAACAATGGAAAGGGGCTTGGGAGCATGATTTCCACTGTGCTCTTTGCAAGTAATTTCAGGACATTTATCTTTGACCTGTGTTTGCTTTTCTTTCTTAGTCCAAAATATCATCTTAAAGGCATAGCTATGAAAAGTTTCTTTGCTATCACTGAAGATTTTTGATGAAAACAAATGTGAAAGCTCTTCAGAAAAAGGTGACAACATGTTGGCCCTTTTCTGTTGAACACTGGAGTAAAACCCCTTTCCAGCAAGCTTTTTTTCTGTTTTTCCTTGTTTCCACTGACATTTTCTTTTCTTTCTTTTCTTTTCTTTCCTTTTCTTTTCTCTCCTTTTCTTTTCTCTTCTTTTCTTTTCTTTTTTGCCCCCAATGCCCTGCATTCAATTATCTTTTTTTTTTTTTTAAGATTTATTTGGCAGGGGTGGGGGGGCATGTGTATGCAACTGGGGGGAAGGGCAGAGGGAGAGAAAGAGAGAGAATCTCCATCAGACTCTAAGCTGAGCAAGCCCAATGCTGGGCTCGATCTCACGACCTTGAGATCGTGACCTGAGCAGAAACCAAGAATCAGATGCTTAACAGACTGAGTCCCCCAGGCATCCCTCCAATAGTCTTATACACGACTTCCTTCTTCTGTTGCATGTGTATCTTCGCTTACTCATAATGCCGTCATAACATTTCTAAATCATCACTTAGCCAAGATGTTAATATTCAGCACTTCAATCTGTTTTCTGATCCATTGTTGTTTCTTTTTTTAAATTTTATTTTATTATGGTATGTTAATCACCATACATTACATCATTAGTTTTTGATGTGGTGTTCCGTGATTCATTGTTTGCGTGTAACACCCAGTGCTCCATTCAGTCCGTGCCCTCTTTAATACCCATCACCAGGCTAACCCATCCCTCCACCCCCCTCCCCTCTAGAACCTCAGTTGGTTTCTCAGAGTCCATGGTCTCTCATGTTTGTCTCCCCCTCCGATTTCCCCCCCTTCATTTTTCCCTTCCTACTATCTTTTTTTTTTTTTAACATATAATGTCCATTGTTGTGTCTTAATACTTTTTGTGTTTTTTTCTGGTTACTACAACTAGTATTTCAGATCATCACATCACTCCAGGCTTCATTTAAAGGATACTTTAAGAGTTCGTATCTCATTATCCGCTAATTGTTAAAGGAAAACATCAGTGTTGCTGCTTGGAAGGATAAATAAAACTCTAACTTAATGGACGTAGGAAAATATATTTAGTTTAAATTTTTCTGGGACCACCTACTAAATACCATATTTATTAAGATTTAGCAGTTTTAGTTTCCATCCTTCATTCATTTTTCTCTTTTACATGTACACATATAATTGATGTATGTCACTTCACTAATCTTAATCTCCTAATTTACAGCCATCTCAAGTTCTTTCAGAAAATGATGGTAAATGTAAATAAAACTTGAACAACCAGTTCAGAAACTCTGTAGCCCTTTAGCCTTGAACTATATATTGTTGATATTTATCATAAGATGAGGATTATGATTTATCAGCAATTTTTTAAAGATTTTATTTATTTATTTGAAAGAGAGAGAGAGAGTGAGAGCAAGAGAGACAACATGAACAGGGGAAGGGGCAGAGGGAGAAGCAGATTCCCCACTGATCAGAGAGCCTGATGCAGGACTTGATCCCAGGTCCTGAGATCATGACTTGAGCCAAAGGCAGATGCTCAACCAACTGAGCTACACAGGTGCCCCTATCAGCAATTTTTTTTTTTTTTTTAATGCTGGTAATTTTATTTGTGCTATAGGTGCCTACTGAGATTATTTAAAAAAAAAATTATCACAATGCCATCAAACACTCTTGTTAAAATCTAAATTTATAACACCTGTAGCATTCTTTTTACCAACAGTTTTATTACAATGTAATTCACATACCACATGATGCAATTTAATGTTCTTTTTAGTATATTCACAGATTTGTGCAACCACAATCTCTACAAATTTTAGAATATGTTCATCCTACAGTCCCCCAACCCCAGTAAAACCCATGCCTATTAGCAGTCATGCCTCATTTCCCTCCACCCTACCTGGCCCTGGGCAACCACTAATCTACTTACTTGCTATATAGTTGTGCTTATTCTGGACATTTCATATAAATGGAATCATATCATATATGGTATTTTATGACTAGTTTATCTCACCATGTTTTCAAGGTTCGTTCATGCTGCAGCATGAACCAGTCATTCATTCCTTCCTGGTGCCCAGTAACATTTCCTTTTATGAACAAACCACATTTTATTTATCCATTTTTAAATGGATAAATGATGATGGACATCAACTGGGACAAAAAAATGGTTGGGTGGTTTCCACTTCCCAGTATACTTTCACGTACAAGTTCTTGTATGGGCATGTGTTTTATCCCTCTTGGTTATACACCAAGGGGTCAATTGCTAGGTCACAGGGTAACTGTGTTTCACTTTTTGAGGAACTGCCAAAACTATTTTCCAGAGAAGCTGCACCATTTTGCATTCTCAACCCCCAAATGTATATAAGTGCTCCAATTTTTCCAAATATTTGCCGATACTTCTTACTAAATGTCTTTTTGATTATAGTTAGCCTTCGGAGTATACAGTGACATCTTATTGGGATTTGGATTTACACTTCCCATACAGCCAATGGTGTTGAGTATCTTTTCATGTGCTTATTGCCCATTTGTCTATCTTTTAATCAGCTAGCTTTGTAATTTAGCTCTTTAAAAATGTTCTTTTATAAATCTGTCATTCCAGTTAACACACAATATCATTAGCTGGTTCCTACTAAAACATCACTCTCCATATTCCTGAGAATAAGGTGTTTTCTTTATTAATACGTGTGATCTCAACTTCAAGTCTCTCTTAAATTGAGCTGTCTGCAATTTCTGCTTGTTCCATTGCTTGTGATCCTATATGATCCAAGATTTTTGTTAGAATTTAGTAATTATTATCCTTTTTTTTAAAGATTTTATTTATTTATTCATGAGAGACAGAGAGAGAGAGCGAGGCAGAGGGAGAAGCAGGCTCCCAAGGAGCAGGGAGCCCAATGCAGGACTTGAACTGCCATACTCCAGAAAGGAAGATAACTACTCAGAAGAATTACCCACTGATTTTTTCTAACAGAAAGAAGCAGCTTTTGGGGAAATCAGAGGGGGAGAAAACCATGAGAGACTATGGACTCTGAGAAACAAACTGAGGGTTCTAGAGGGGAGGGAGGTGGGGGGATGGGTTAGCCTGGTGGTGGGTATTAAAGAGGGCACGTTCTGCATGGAGCACTGGGTGTTATATGCAAACAATGAATCATGGAACACGACATCAAAAACTAATGTATGGTGATTAACATAACATAATAAAAAAAAAAAGAAAGAAGCAGCTTTTTATTGTAGACATAATAACTGTGCTTTGGAATTCTCAGGATCCACGGCTATCTAGAACAACTCTCTCTCTCCAGGAAAGTAAAGGTAAGATTGGGAAAGACCAGCTGTAATTTAACATTATAACAGGAGAAAATGGGAATAGATGGGAGAACAGGTCACAGTGGTAAGATGCAGAAAAATTACCGAACTCAGCCAAATGCTAGGAAATACATAGATTACATGACAGAGATTAATAATGCTCTCACTCAAATGATTTTTTTTTTAATTCTGTGCTGATGGTATTTCAGGTTTGGTAGAATGCTTTGATATAAAATTTTTTATGCATTAAATGGAGCATAATTTTTGTCTCTTATATTTTCTTTGCATTCAGGCCCTAAAATGAAAGCCCTCGGACATGAAAGCATGTGCAGAGACCCTGGAGAAGTGTCTGTCTCTGCACAGTTCATTTTGGGAGGTGTGTGAAAGTCCAAGGGGAGAATTCAGGCTGAAAACTGCACCACCTGCCCTTAACTATCTCTGCCCGCCTCCCATCACTGTAATAAGTTACCTAGTGCTTTAAATGGAGCTATGCTGAACTGTATCTTCTGTGTTCTTCTCTTAAGGACGAGGAAAATATAATGATTAGGGTAAAATTTGGAGGTCATGACACAAGCACAATATCTTTGCTTGCGTCGTTCTTATTGTAAACTTAAAAGCAGTTTGCACAATGTCCGTGCTAAAAAGGACAGGGGTTTATCATATTTTTTAGATGAGTGAATAGTAGTCCAGAAAAGCAACATGATACCACAGGTTACTGCGAGGTTCGAGTATAACTAGAAGGGGAGTTGCCTCCCCATTTCTGACCCAGCCTCTTCCACCACTTACGCCGGCCTTGCACCGCTTTGGGAGAGGACAGGACCAGTGAAGTGGTCCTCACAACATGGACACAGCATCGCTGGGAGCTCTCGTGACAGGCCCATTGGAACAAGCTAGGCTTAAATGTGAAGAATGAATGCTCCTTTGGGGGCATGTTCCAAAATGTGCAGTAATAGTCTATCCATTTTCAGGTGTATACACACACACACACACACACACACACACTTGCTGCCACTTCCCTATTTGATAGTTGAAATTCCAACAATGAAAAAAGAATATCTAATCACTTAAAAAAAAAAAACAAAAAACCTTACTTGCTGATGGTGTGGGACAAATCAAATATAATCAATGCAATCTAAACTGCAAGAGGGCAGCTGGCCTGACTTCACACGAATAACGTTACTGCACTTTTGCTAATGGAAACTTCACACTACTCATCAAGTGCTGCCATCTCCACCAGGCTCCCCCCACTTCCTACCTGGACCTGTGTGATGGCTTTACAAGTCTTTATTTAATATATCTGAGTGGTAACAACATTTAGAAGAACAACTTATCTCTAGAAAGAGTGATATGGAAGAAGACAGAAAGAAAACATTGGAGAACGGTTACAGTTTTGTGGTGTTTTTATTCCCAAGTCCTAGAAGAGTCTCCTTGGGGCTGGTTGATGGCCTCGACCTCAGTTAACTATTAATCCTAGAGCCTGAAAACTCACACACCAGCAGCCAATTGCAAGTATTTCAATTTAACGGATGTTCTTTAGATAATCCTTCCTCGCTCATTGTATACTTTTGAAATAGCCCGTATGAGTTCCAGTTTTCTCCACCACATGAACAGAACACAGAAGGACCCGCATCGGCCACAGCTATCAGCAGGACCAGACAGGCCCTTCCCTGAGTGCCCAGAGGCAAACCTATTCCACACTCCCTCTGTCACAGTGATCTGGGTAACGGGCGCAACGCCCTGAACTAGATTTTAAGCTTCTTTATTAGAGATACTCCAGTAGCTACCACAATGTTATAACTGTAATACCAGCTCCTTGAACACTTGTTAGATGTGGTTTTTATTCTGCCTGTGGCCTAGGTTCTTAGTCATTATCAAAGAGAAAATAATAATCAGAGGGTTAGACTCAGTTTCTCTCAAAACATCAGCACTTTGATGTACTGCCACCCTCCATTCAATTGAAAGGTCAGTGTTCTGCATTAAATGACTCAAAATCCCTTTTTAGAAAAAAAGGAGGTTATGGATGTGTGCCCTGTGATCATTACTGCAGAGAAGGATTCAGACAAGAGACATATACCTCTAACCAATCTTTGAAAGGCTAAGTGTGATGGTCAGCTTATCAGTGATGAGGAGCCAGGTGTGCAGACTTTGGGCTCATGATACCACCTGATAGTTCCTGAGAATTGTCTACACCTTAGTTCATACACTCACCAAACTGTGACACAGAGAAGCAGATAATAAACATCATCATCCCTATTTTGCTATGTAGAAAACAGACACAAAGAAAGCTTGTAAGTGCTCTCTGCAGTGGAAGGGTTCCAGAAATTATGTGCACAATCCAAGTTTCTGTGAGTCAAATTCCACTTAAGATCAAATAGTTTAGCTTGGGGTGCCTGGGTGGCTCAGTCGGTTAAGCGTCTGCCTTCAGCTCAGGTCATGATCCTAGGGTCCTGGAATTGAGCCCCACGTCGGGCTCCCTGCTCAGTGAGGAGTCTGCTTCTCCCTCTCCCTCTGCCCTCCCTCCCTCTTGTGTGCATGCTTTCTCTCTCTCTCTCTCTCAAATAAATAAATGAAATCTTTAAAAAAAATAGTTTAGATTGACTCTATGAAGCTTTCTTTTGCAATTCCTTTTGTGGGTAAAATATGCTTCTTGAAAGTAAACAGCAATTCCATAAATAAAACTATCGATGGCAAAGATAATTTGACATGTAGATTTTGCCTCAAGTGGAAATGTTAGTTTTCACCTTATTGCTTCTCAGCACCAAACATTCCCTGTGGTAGGTGGTCTGTGATCAGTAAAATTCCTCCAAGTTTCTCCTTCAAAGTGAGCGTGCTGCCAGTAGAGGGCGCCGGGATGAAGGGTCCCCTCCAATGTTCTGCTTGCACAGTGGGCCTGAGGACATAGGTTACAGCCAGCCCAGCCAGGGCCCAGAGTACAGTCTTTACGAAATCTTGCAGTCTCCTCACTGCATGGGAATCAAAACCCTCACGTGGCTTGTCTGCAGCTGCTTAGGCTCAGGGGTCCACACAAAGCTGCAGCCCCCCTGCAAGTCACCTTCTGACCTGCGTGCTCTGAAGGACTCGTACCCTTCAAGGGTCTGGATGCACACTGGAGCCCGTACTACCCATGGAAATAGCCTGCTCCCCCACCCCACCTCTTGAAGGTAACCTAGTACTCTTCATCAGTTCCAACTTGGCCAAGCCACCAAAATTTTCTGCTGTCCCACAGCTTGACCCACATGTTCTCCAAGGAGGCTGAAACTTCCTCCAAGCTTATTCTTTGGGTTTGCTCCCTCATATCTAGACTAGCATATGGAGTTCCTTTATATCTAACAGTCACTCTTTATCCCAATTAATACTTATATTAAATGCCTCTGTGTGGCTCCTTTCTCCTGCTTGGATAGAGATTTCCACACTGAAGATAAGCAGAAGATGAGTCCAGAGTAGAGAGGAAACCCTTGTCAGAGCATCAGGACTACCTGTGTGAAAGGTTGCAGACCCTTTCGAGGCCAGACCAGGGAGGCTAGAAATTCTCAGGATGCCAGGTTCTACATGGATTATACAGGAAGGGTCGTCATGGCGATCACTTGACTGGGGCCAAACCCACCTACTAATCTTGACCGTTCACCGTTCATCACCGTTCATCACTATATGAGTTCTTAGCTCCCGGTTATTTTCTACAGTTATTTCTGAGAGGTAGGTTCTACTTTAGCTTGTTTTACAGATGAGGAAACGAGGAAGTGACTAACAGGTCAGGCTCTGCTGCTTAATAAAAAAAAAAAAAAAAAAGTGAAGCTGAAATAATTTAGATGGGAGGGGCATAGATAGCATCCGGGTGAACTTTCTAGCTCAATACCTGGAATCGTGATAACCTTTGACATAGGCCACGTTCCACTCTTACCAAAATTCCACTCAGGTAGCACAGAGAAGCAACAGTAATACCTCACAGCCTTCACTGCGCTCATTCCCCTGGAGAGGACACACATAAAGAAGAAAATCGATGAATAAAAAGCTCTATGGCCTGTCAGTTCATTTTTAGCCTAGTCAAGTTCTATTTGAGAGACTGACTAAATCCAAGGAAATGGTGTGAGCATCCTTCATCCTGAGCTGTGGTCTGAATGTTCCTGTCCTCCACCCCCCCAAAAAATTCACATGTTGGAACTTCAATTCCAAAGTGATGGTGTTAAGAGGTGGCGCCTTTGGGAGGTGCTTAAATCATGAGTGCGGTGCCCTCATGAATAGTATCAGTGTCTTATAAAGGAGAACCCAGAGCTCCTACCCCTTCTGCCATGTGAAGATACACAGAGAAGTCTGTAATCCAAAAGAGGTCCATTACCTGACCTTCTGGTCACCCTGATCTTGGACTTCCAGCCTCCAAAACTGTGAGAAATAAAGTTCTGTTGTTTGTAAGCCACAGGGGCTGTGGCATTTTGTTACAGCAGCCCAAGCAGATTCAGACACTTCGTATTACCTGAGCAGAGCAAGTACTCAAGCACACCCATGGGTCCCTCAGTGGTGCCTTTTAGGATATTTCTGGGTAATGCTCTCCAAATCATTTGCACTTATCTCTGTAATAGGAATCCAGTGCAATTCCATTTCTCAAACTCTTAATGTTTGCATAACTTGCACGTTGGAAGAAAAATAGCCCCCTTGAATAACGTAATAATATATCTCTCATCTGCTCATTCATACACCGGATCCCTTTCCTCGGGACAGATTTTATTCAAATATTATTTCATTGCAATATCTGTACTGGACTAGTAAATTATTATACATTCAGTTACACTCTGACCTTAAACATTTTAAACAATGTTAAATGTGTACTTCAAGTTTCACAGGAAAAATCAGATTATAAATAATAAATCCTGGGGCAAATAATGTCAGGTTATATTTCAAGAACACATTTCAATGTATTATTAATATTTCCAATTTTAAACAAATATAACCTGATAGACATTTAATATTTTTTGAATATTAGATAAATAGGTAGTAAAACTGTGAATATCCATCTTTGTTAATAAGGGAATTTAAAAAGTTTTAGAACTTTTATTTCAGAGAGTCAGGCTCATCTGATCTTATTCATTAACTGATCTGAAAAACCTCTCATGTTCTCAAGTAACAGTGACAAGCAAAGGAAGTACAGAGCAGGTTAGGTAGTGCGGGGGTCAGTACTGCATCTGGACAGGACCTGGGTTCCATGGAGAAGGAAAGAGAGTCAGTCCTGCCCCTTCCCCACCTCTCACAGTGTAAACCTTACAACCTTGCCATCTTTTCCAGACCGAAGCTGACATGGCCATTCAGGTCATGGCTGGTTCCTTGGGAAATGCTCTACCCTCTAAGCAATTCTAAAATAGTGCACTGCATCTTGGAAACCCCTGATTTCGTTGCTTTTGAAGCTGTTGAAAGTTTCTTTGATGCTCATGAAAATTATTTTTGGAAAATGAGAAAGAACATTCCAGTGCCAAATAACCTTCAAGTCCCAAAGACTGAGACCCAGAGACTCAGTTAATAAGAACGTTGACATTATTCCAATCAGATCTCTACTTGGAACCTAGAAACTAGTTAACCTTCCTACTCCCCTCACTTTACAGTTAAACAAAATCCCTTGTCAGCTATGATGATCTGTCATGATCTATGTTCCAGTTGCTGCATTTCTGTATTTCTCACGGTTCTTCTTTCATGTTCCAACTCCCCACTTCCTACTTCTTCCAACACTTTGAACTGTGCCCATTGGACACCATTCTATGTTTAAACAAAGAAACAAACAAAAACCCAATTTACAAAATTGTCAAACACTATTCTTCTTCAGTCACCAAGGTGTACAACCATGTGCTTGACCATACCTTTACTCAGCATTACTGCTTTTCTGATGTCTTAAACTCCACAAGCCTCAATGCCTCACTTGGAGGCCTCTGCTCTCTTGTGCTAATAGTTATTTCACTTCATTTCTGCTGTCACCCTCCACTGTTCTTCATCATTGTGGTTATTTCCAGCCCCTTCCTTTGTCCATTTCAACTCAGTCTCTTAATTCTATTCTTTCTTTACCACTATCCCTAATCAATTTAGATAGCAGAGTCAAGCACTTAAACCACTGTTATGAATATTTTCATTTCCAGTGACCCCTCAGGTAGAGTTACATATATCTATCAAAATCCTAGGCGTGAATCTATTTTTTTTTTTAAATCCATTTTTTCCACTCCTGTAACAAGACTGCTCAACAATGAAAAATCACAGAATGGAAACACTTGAACTCATAGTCTTCAGTCCTTGATGATTCTTAAAACCAAATTGCTCTCCTTTTATGTGTTCCTATTCATGTACTTTTCTCTTTCGTGAAACTCAGAGAGTAACATCTCCCACCTCAGACAGAATGGAGGCCAGAGGTGTAAGGAAGTGAAAAAAATTGCAGTCAATTTTTCTTCCCTATCACTTTAAAAAAATCTGTCTCTATCTAGACCCTATAGAAATCCATCTTTATTCTTTCTTCTAGTTGCAGTGGAAGATAAAGTTTCTTCTAGTCATGAGCTAATCTTGCCATGTGTTTAAAATAAGCCCCTCATAATTCCTTTGGGAGTTTATTAAAACATTAGGTACTATAATAGCTTCTTTCCAGGACCTATAATCTATCTATCTTGGCTCTTACCCCATTCCCCACAGTAAATAAACACAGTCATATCTCTCCTGTCATAAACAAAAACCTTCCACTGACTCTCCCCCTTCTCTCGTTACTGTCTTTTTCCTCTTTCTGTTCAGTGAAGCTTTATAAATAAAAGTCAATACTTCTTGCATTTCCTTCTAACACATTGCAGTCTGGTGTCTGATCTTGCCACTCTATGGAAACGGTTATTATCCAGATCATAATTGGTCAGATAACTTAATCCAGTGAACATTTTTCAGTTCTTACATTCTGTTTATAGCCTTTGAAATTGATTGCATCTTAGGATTTTTTTTTTTTTTTTTTTTTTTACATCTTAGGATTTTTAAAAGACTCTCTCCTCTCAGTCTTCAGTGACAGCACTCTCTATGGCCCTTTCTTCATCTCCTCCGTCTCTAAACTAATTGTGACGGAAGTTCTTGGCTCTTTCAGTGGATGTTTGCCACATAGAGGCACGTGAGCAACCCATCCTCTGATATTGCAGTGTTCTTTATTATATGAGTCTTTGTCAATAGGCAGAGATTGCCTTTCTCTATAGAAGCTAAAACGTTCAGAAATTTGCTTTCCAGCCTTCTTTACAACCCATATGTGCACACACTAGCTTTTGACTAAGGAGCCAGTGAATGACAGAAGCAGGAGCGCTAAGGAGCATTCTGACAGTGCTGATGGGGCAGCAGAAACCTCTACAGAAGGCAGTATTGGCAGGGCCAGGGGCTAAGGCAGTCCCCAGTGCTAAGAGCGTGGGCAGGATGAGCCACAAAGTCCAGTCTTCAGGGCTGGTGGCAGCAGGTTCTAAACAACGGTCAAGAAAATCATGTTTTTATCCTCATAGAACTGAAACGGTAAAAGCCTAAACAAATATATAACATATGTCATATAGTGACAAATGCTAAGAAACTATAAGACAGGGTGGTGTTGTAGGAGGTGGCAAGTATATGCATGAGAATGTTGTAACTAAAATGATCAGAAATTACCAGGCTGATTACTAAAGAGCAAAGCTGTAACCATGAAAAATATCTCGTGGGGTACTTTTCAGGCAGAGGGAAGGGTCGATGCAAAACCTTAATGCAGGGACAGATTTGGCAATTTCCTAACAGGGCTGGTGTGGCAGTTTGGAAAACGTCACTCTGACAAACTTCGTGAAGAGCAGTCTGGGTCCTGTGTGCAGAAACGGATTTTAGAAAATCAAAACTGGAAGCAAGTGGAGCAATAGTCAAGTTGAGAGATCTTGGTGACTTGCAGTAAAGTTACAGGAATCAGAATGGCAGGACGTGATCAGATGCAGGATACATTTTGCAGGAAGAACTGATAACACGATGATTGATAGCAAATGAGGTATGACTTCTAGGTTTTGGACCTTAGCAACTAGATAAATGTTGTTGGCATTTGTGCAATGGGGAAGATGTTGGGGAATGTAATTTGGAGGATAAAGAATGCTCTTGTGGACAGCTTAACTTGGCTGTGCCATCCAAGACACAGAAGACATCATACAGGAGAACCCTAGGCTAAAGAACTTGAGACTTAGTAGAGACGGAGTTGGAAATGTAAACTTGACAATGGTTCCAGGCAGTGAATGTATGCACAGAAAAAAGATGTGCCTGGCAACTTAACCATTTGAAGTCCAGGAAAAGGATGACCCAGTATAAGAAGATCAACGATAGAGAAAAGAGAAGAAAATCAGAATTGGAGTTGCTCTGGAAGCATGCGTGTGAATAAAATGTTTCAAGAAAGAATAGATCCTTAAGAAATGGCATGAAATTGATGATTGGATGTGGAAGGGTGCAGGTTACTGGTGTCTTTACCATGAGCAGGCTTAGTGAATGGGAGAGCTAAAAGCCTGAAGAGTAGGTAAAGACAAGTGAGGAAGTAGAGCAGGGCTTAGAAGGGACCCTACTAAAAAGTTACGCTAAAGAGGAATAGGTGCAGGAGTTGAAGCAGATTATGAGGTCAAAAAAGATCTACATATTTCTATATTTGTTAAAGAAGGGCATGTTTGTTTGCTAAACATGATCTACTAGAGTGAGAGAAATAATGATGCAAAAAGGAGAAGGGATAATTGCAAGAAACAAGTGCTGGGGAGAGCGAAAAAGGATGGAACCTAGAGCAGAAATAGAATAGCTTGAAATGCACCTGAGTAATTTATCCATTTTAACAGGAAGGAAAGCAGGGTACCTCAGTGCCAAGGGAGATAGGCTGTTTCTTTTCCTGCGGTTCCTATTTTCTAAGCAAAATGAGATGAGATGTCATGAGTTAATGGTGAGGTGGAAGCAGGAATGTTGGACATTTGGGGTGGGGGAGAAGATGTAAAATAGATGTGTCAGAAAGTAGGAGTGTAATTTATAGCAATTCGTAGGATTGCCAGGCAGTAAGAAGGACCCACTTGGGAACTGTGGCAATCAATTTAAAGAGGGGCTAGTTAACACTGCTGTGAGTAGGAATTGCATTCTATTTTCTCTGTATCTTCTGAGCCCTCCCCAGCAGGGACTAAATGAACAATAACAAATAAATGTCTGCATTGGACAGTACTCCAGATTAGAAAATCCTTCTTCAGATGAAATAGATCTCAGGCTGTATAATAAATAAGCATACATAATCCGTTCAAAAGCCTCTTTCGCAAGCCCTCATTATCTTAGTGATCATTGTCATCCTCTATATTTCTATAATACTTCCCAGTTTGCAAAGTTCTCATTGTGAAATTGTATTTTTTAATTAGGAATTCTGCCTTTTAGCCAATTTGCATAAGTTAGTATTCCACTTTACATTATTACATCAAAGAGATTTAAAAATAAGCCTATTTTTGGAGTTAGACCATCACACATTTGAATCCTGGCTCAAATGTTTATTAACTGTGTGACCTAAGACATATTACCCAAACTACTTTGGCCTCAGTGTTTTTATCAATAAAATAATAACATAAATGTCTGTTCAATATGCAAAGTGCACAAGGAGTTAAGTGTTCAGTCAATGTTAACTATAATTGCAAAGTCCCACAGCGGAGTAAAAGAATCAATGTTGATATCACAAATTAGGATATGTCATGACTGTCCAACATCTGGTGTCTGAAATGCCATAAACAACTAGAAAACTCGACAGAATGTATGAAACAGATGCTGGTCCACAGAGAGGAAAGGACTCGACCCTCAGGAGAGGAAACGCATGAGGGGAGCCCTGCCCTTGGCCCGTCTTTCTGCCCGAAGTGCTTGAAGGCAATGCTACTGGGAGCAGCTATAAGCACAGCCTGGAGGCCTTGCTGAGGTGAGAAGACAGACACTGGAGTTCAAGGAGGCTTTGGTGGCTGGGATTCGTGGGGCAGAGTTCTAGAGAAGAGGAAGCAAAGCACAGGAAGAGCATTAGAAATCAACATAGTGGCCTCTCGAATCCTTGGCTGAATACTAAGCTATGCAGGTGGAGAACAAACTCATGAAGCCAGCAAACAAAAACAATCATGGAACTGAAGGCTGAACCAGGTCAGGCAATCAGAGGGCGATCATAGGTGTTTGAATTCCCATCAACCAGGGTGGGAAGACCTTGTAGGAACACCCCAGCATTCTGTAGAGACCCCAGAAGGGTCATGCCTAGTGTTAGACTCAACTAGCTCTAGCACAAGAGCCAGTCCAGAACAGTCTTAGCAAAACTTGAAAAGAAGCTTAAAAATGCTCAAGTATCAAGACTATTGCTTACTTCCATAAACAGTAACTGGTCCAGGGTAATTTGTCCTCTCCCATTACTGTGGCTTCCAAGTGCAGATGAAATGTTAGAACAAGCTGTGGACAGCAGGCAGCACAGGGCTGTGATCACTGAGGCGAGGGAGGTGCAGGGGTAGTGCAAGCAGGAGACAGGAGCTGGGGAGACCAGCACAGCTAGAATTCATAGTTGGACTAGCTGGGACAACATTGCACTAAGAAAGGACTCCAGAAATCTGCACAGGCATCTCCTCAAATCCATGACAGATTATTTAATTGTGCATGCCTAGGGTAAAACTCCATAAAAATTCCAGGCAAAGGACAATTCTCAGGCAGTTACAAGCTGAGTAATTCCCAGAACTCACATAGGACTCAGAGATGTTTGAGTTCCTACCCATCAGACCAGAGGGCCCTGCTCACTAGGCAGACAATCCAGCAGAGCTCCCCAAGTCCATGGCTTAGTAGGAGAGCTAAATAGCCCCAGGGTAAAAACCTACACGAGGCCAACTGTAAATGTAGGAAAGTGGCCTGGATAAGGGCATTGCTTTCATTTTCAAAAGGGATATATACTATTTCTTAGGCTAGAGTGAAACAAATAAAGCTTGAGGCAAGACTGGTGGACCCAAACCAGAAGCTGCTGCATTCTGTGGAAGGGAATCTCTCAGATGTGGGGCATGGTTTCCCTCCATCTTGTCTTCTTCCAGAAGGCTGGGAACTGTCCCAAGCAATGGGGTGTGATGCAGACAAAGGGAGTGCTAGGGAAGCGGTTGCAAACGTGTTGCTTCTAGGCTTACTCCCAATCCACTGCAGATCGATCTGGTATTATCTATCTGTTTCCTTGGATATCTGTGACTTGGGAATGCCTGTTGCACAAGCTGTGTGTGAGTGACATATCTTTGGCATTCTTTGGCATTCTTAATGTTTTTTTCTTAATATAAATACTCCAGTTTTATATTTTATATATTTGAACCTAAAATGTCCTCTTTGGTAAACTGTGTTCTCAAGTAACGAAACGCATCAGAAGCAGCTGCAAGTCTGTGCATCTGGGAAAGGTTTGTCATGCTTTCTCACCATGAAGATCTCTTCAGAGCATAGCACCTTTTAAACTGCCTTGTTTTTTTATCTAGAGTGGATTCTTTGCCCCGGTGCTCTCTGGAACCCCTCCTCAACCTTGAAAATATTCCATGAGGATTCTGAGTTAACTGATTCATCCTTGACTTGTCTTCCTTCTACTGCAAGATTGGAAATGAGCCTGGGCAGGAAGGTAGAACAGAGAGGTTAGGAGATGGCGGGACAACTGAAAGGGTCAGAGTGAATTTTCACATGTCTACACATGTACTGAAGGATTTCTGATCCAAACATCTGATCCTAGAGTGTTAGACTTGCTTCATATTGCAAACCCATCCCTCACTGTGTGAGGCTCCATCTGCAATGTACAGCAGGGTGTGTGTGTGTGTGTGTGTGTGTGTGTGTGTGTGTGTGTGTGTGTG